>NW_027397084.1:8029713-8077744 GCF_003265705.2 Callorhinus ursinus
GTGTGTGTGTGTGTGTGTGTGTGTGTGTGTGTGTGTGTGTGTCTGGCAGGGGAGGTGGGCACATTGGAGAGAACACCACCAAGTTTCTCTTTCATATATTCCCTGGCTTTTATTTAGGGCCCAAAGCCAATCAAGCCTATCTGAGATTGTATAGTCAGTTAGTTTCTATCCTTTTGCCTTTCGCCTCCCTGAGAAAAAGGTGCTAACAGAATAAAGAACTTAAAGGGAAACTTCATCTCTACTTTGGCTTAACTTTGCTCTGCATGACTACCTCAATGGCTACCTTATTTTAGTCACCATCACTCTCAAATGACAGCTGAACATACCATTTCATTTTTAGTTATGTTTTTATTGCCAAGATCAAAATGACTGAAGTAGGAAAAAGGACCCAGAGGCAGAATGGGGACCTGCATGTATCAGGACAGATTCTGAGACTGTCATGCTCTGTGAGGTCAGTGCCCTGTAGACATCACCACATAAAGATGCAGAATGGGTATTAACTACTGCAAAGCCCATTATCACAATGACGAGAGCAGTCTCCACATGGCTTTTCTCTCTTATACGGGGTCTTCATGATTTTCCCGATGCTTCTACTGGCAATGGAATATTCAAGAGACAGAAATAATGACAACAGTAAGGAATACCGGGTTGTGCCATGTGAATGAATACACAACAAGAGTCACAGAAGTTCCAAAAAAGGAGAGAGAGATCTCTCAAGATTGGAACCACAAAGACAATTTCAAGGTAAATTGTTAGGATTTAAGTATATAGAAAAAAAGGAGATGGTGTTCCACTGCCTTTACAGTATACCAAAGGGATGCAACCAGAAGACAGGTTTGTCGTAGGGTTCCTAAGAATTTTGGGGATTGGCAACTCACAGAATATTTCTTAATTCTTTATTGAAGAGATTTGCTTTCACTGAGAATCTATTATGTCCTATGAACCAGTCTAGGTGCTTACAGTAGCTTATCATATTTACTCCTTAGAAGATCCCTGCAAGAAACGCATTGCTACTACCTCTTTATAGATAAGGAGAAAGGAACTCCGTGTTGTAAAGCCATTGGTGAACTGAAGGCCACACAACTAGCAAGTGACAGAGCCAATGTTTGTACTTGTACCTCGTGGACCACTGAGCTCATTCTCCATGGGAAAAGTAAAACTTTAATAATTCATATCACTGAGGAGCATCTCTAATTGCAAGGAAGTTAGTTTAAAACGTTTTTCACAAAAAGCAGAACCAGACCTATAAATACAGGGAACAAACTGATGGTTGCCTGAGGGAAAGGTTGGGGGTGGGGGTTGGGTAAACTGGGGGAGGGGTTTGGGAGATACAGGCTTCCAGTTATGGAATGAATAAGTCACAGAAAAAAGGGCACAGCAGAGGGAGTATAATCAATGATATGGTAATAGCCTTGTATAGTGAACAGATGCTACACTTGTGAGCATAGCATAATGTACAGAGAAGTTGAATCACTATGTTGTATACCTGAGAATAATGTAATATTGTGTCCATAATATTCAAATCAAATGAAATTATAAAAAAAATTTACTCTACATAGATTAAAAAAAAAACTCTTTCAAAATTTCTCTTGGTCATGATAATCTTTAATGTACCACTGAAAAAAGCAAGTCGTAGATCTGCAAAGTTATATAGCAAAGTAGTAATAGTGAATACTTCTAAAGAGTGATGGATTTATAATTTCATTACACCTTAAGTTCAGATAAGTCTCCATTATTATTATTATGTTATTAAACAATTGCCAAATGGTACTTTTATAACAATTCCCTCTTTTATTTTAAAAACTATTTCTTGAACATCTTTTTTTCCCCCCATTAAATTTTGTTCTAATTCTTCCTCATGACCATTAACTATTAAAGCTGGCTATCATTGTCCAGTTAGGGTTCCCATCTGAAAAGTTGGCTAGCCAGCCTCCTTCAATTAATTATAATTAATTAACTACAATGTAGTTTTGAGTATTATTATCCTAGTAGCTTTGTTCTGATGTACTCCAGTTTATCTATAATGCCTATTAAAAAGTGTTATGCCAAATATAAACACACTATTCCATACATGATCTATCTTTTGGGTTATTTGGCATATTGGACTAAGGCATGCTGAGAAAATTTTAAAAATCCTGATAATCAATATACTCCCATCTATTAGTAAATATGAGAATAAAATTAAAGGTTACAAAAGGTTTTCCTCCCACTGTGGATAGCTCTTTTTATTAAATAATGCATCAAATGTTTTACCTGAAATAAACAGATAGGAAAGATAAGATGCTTTATATCCAAAGGGATATAATTTACTCCAAGGATCCACTGAGGAATTTCACCTACCAGTGCAGCTGGTAAGATACAGACAAACCTCCAGAAAAGCTGTGGATGCTTCTTGCTGCTGCTAAGCAAAAACACAGGTGACTTTTATGTTGGGGCAGGTGCTGAGGCCCAAGAGAAAACTTGCAGAAGTCCAGACTTCCTCTAGGAAACTCCAGCACACCACTGGAGGGAGGAAAATCGGAATTTGGTCCCTCAAGGAAACACTGTTTGGGGCTGATCTATCCAGCAAAGGTGATCTTTCCTGCAGGGGAAAAGCGAAGTGGTATGCGACAGTCTGCTACCCCAGCTGGGTGGGAGGAGGTGGGGAAAATCATTTTCTCCCACCAACACCTGCAGTACTAAGGTGGGAGCTTTGGCCTGGATGGAATGCAGGGGCCGGGGTGGGAAGGAGGAGGGTTGGCGTGGGAGTGGTTGTGGGGGTGGAGAAGGGACAGTGGGGAAGAGGAAGATGAGAATTTCAAATGATGTTAAAGGGATTGCGTTCAGAAAAGAGAAAGGACCCAAATTAATAAAATTATGAATGAAAGGGGAGAGATCATGACTAACACCAAGGAAATAGAAACAATTATTAGAAATTATTATCAGCAATTATATGCCATTAAATCAAGCAAACTGGAAGAAATGGATGCCTTCCGGAAACCTATCACTACCAAGCCTGAAACAGGAAGAAATTGACAATCTGAATAGACCAATAACCAGTAACAAAATTGAAGCAATGATCAAAAACCTCCCAAAGAACATGAGTCCAAGGGGGAATTCTACCAAACATTTAAGAAGAAACAATACCTATTCTCCTGAAGCTGTTTCAAAAAATAGAAACAGAAGGAAAATTTCTAAATTCATTCTATGAGGGCAGCATTACCTTGATTCCAAAACCAGGCAAAGACCCCATCAAAAAGGAGAATTACAGACCAATATCCCTGATGAATATGGATGCCAAAATTCTCAACAAGATCTTAGCCAATAGGCTTCAACAGTACATTAAAAGGATTATCCGTCACGACCAGGTGGGATTTATTCCTGGGATGCAAGGGTGGTTCTACATTCCCAAATCAATCAATGTGATAGAATACTTAATAAAAGAAAAGACAAGAACCATATGATCCTCTCAATGCAAAAAAAGCATTTGACAAAATACAGCATCCTTTCCTGATTAAAACTCTTCAGAGTATAAGGATAGAGGAAACATTCCTCAAGTTCATAAAAACTATCTATGAAAAGCCCACAGTGAATATCATTCTCAATGGGGAAAAGCTGAGAGCCGTTCCCTTAAGATCAGGAACACATCAAGGATGCCCACTCTCTCCACTATTGTTCAACATAGTACTCGAAGTCCTAGCAACAGCAATCAGACAACAAAAAGAAATAAAATGTATTCAAATTGGCAAAGAAGAAGTCAAACTCTCTCTCTTCACAGATGATATGATACTTTATGTAGAAAACCCAATAGACCCCACCCCCAAATTATCAGAACCCATACAGCAATTCAGGAATGTGACAGGATACAAAATCAATGCACAGAAATCAGTTGCTTTTCTATACACCAACAATGTAACTGTAGAAAGAGAAATTAGGGAATCGATTCCATTTACGATAGCACCAAAACCCATAAGATACCTAGGAATAAACCTAACCAAAAGGTAAAGGATCTACACTCCAGAAACTACAGAACACTTATGAAAGAAATTGAAGAAGACATAAAAAGATGGAAAAACATTCCATGCTCATGGATCAGAAGAATAAACATTGTTAAAATGTCTATGCTGCCCAGAGCAATCTATACTTTCAATGCAATCCCTATCAAAATACCAATCGCAGTTTTCAAAGAGCTGGAATGAACAATCATGAAATTTGTATGGAACCAGAAAAAACCCTGAATGGCCAAGGAAACGTTGAAAAAGAAAAACAAAGCTGGGGGGCATCATGTTGCCTGATTTCAAGCTCTATTACAAAGCTGTAATCATCAAGACAGTATGGTACTGGCACAAAAACAGACACACAGATCAATGGAACAGAATAGAGAGCATATGGACCCTCAAATCTATGGTCAACTAATCTTAGACAAATTGGGAAAAAATATCCAATGGAAAAAAGACAGTCTCTTCAATAAATGAGGCTGGGAAAATTGGACAGCTACATACAGAAGAATGAAACTAGACCATTCCCTTACACCACACACAAAAGATAAACTCTAAATGGATGAAAGACCTCAATGTGAGACAGGAATCCATCAAAAAAGGGATCGCATTCAGCAGAACCATGAACTTCTGGGAGTGGAGCTCTCCCTAGCAGGTCCAAGTGCATCCTCAGTGCACTGAGTGCTAAACCTATATCTAGCCTCCATTTTGCTGCTGACTTCGTGTGCGTGCTCCTGAGTGAACTTGTGAGAGGGAGCTCAGTAAACAACATACTTAGTAAGAAAACAGGCCACAGTTGGTAAAGGACAAACGATACATTTGAGCAATAGCGCCGCCTTCTGGAAAACAGAAGAGTTTTCTAAAGCCAGCTGGGTGAATTATAAGAACCAGAGTAGATACAAAAGATTAGATTGGAAATTTCCCCACAAGAGGAAAGAAGAGTGAACACACTTTCACAGACAGAGGACAAACAAAAAAATCCTCAGACGATAACAGTCCTATAGAAATAACACTTCAAAGGCAAGGGGCAAAGAGTTAAGGAGATGTCTGCTACTTAAAATGTTTTTCAAGTTCATGTGCTCAGGGATAATCTTTGATAAATTTAAATCCAAGGTTGTTGGTCTAATTAAACTAGCCATGTCTTTAGAGTTATCCACATTAAATATAAAACTTTTATTTTGCCAAGGTTTACTAAAGGTCAAATAAGCTCATTTTATTTCTGTTGCAATTTATCAGCAACGATGACTTAAAATAATGGTTGATTTTGTCTGTCTCATGCAGTATGCATGGGTAATTATTAAGAACTAATAGTTTGAATAAATAAAAAGTTTATAGGCAAACTTTTAAATAGATTCCAAAATCTTTGGTAACCTGAAGCTTTGAAGTTTTCCTAAGTTAAATAATAAATTGGGTTAAATTCATTGGATATCTATGTTCTTTCCAAATAAGATAAAGTACTGAAACATTAAGTACTAAATATAAGTTTGTCTGCTTTTGCATTATTACAGAGAAAGTAAAGATAAGTTTGGGTCTGCTAGTAAACATGTTTCATGCTTTACTGAAAGTTGTACTATGAAAAAAACACGTTTCTAGAAATATAATCATAAATTTGCCAATCTAAAGAATTCTGCTGTAATAGATAGTTCACAGCTGGTTACTACTTAGTTTTCATTGGAAATTAAAGTTTTGAAGTATTAAAATTTTGATAAATGTGATTGAGAATGCTGGAAATGACAAACAAAATAGCTCTGTATATAGGAAAATAGGAGATGTGTAAGAAAGGTATAAGGAATGAGAATACACATTTGTTGATTTAAAAAAAAGGAATTTTGTCTTGAAATGAGATGTTTAAAGAGGGAAAATTTAGGATAAAAATCTGAATGAAAACAAAGTGGTAAAAGGTTTGGGAAGGAGAATTTTTGGAAAAGAATTTTCCGCATGGTCAGGACCAGCTAAGACATAAATTTTAAAAGTACACTAGTAAATTTGTTTTTTCTCTCTGTTAAAAGGCAATGTTTTCTTGGATTGTTGGTCTGCCTTTGATAAGAAATCATAAGCAAAGTTTTTTCTTTATTTGTCCATAAAAACAAGGCTTCTATATTTGTTTTTATCAGGTATTTGATTACTTAAGAATACTCAATCTTCTCAATATTAAAGGAGCTAAGTTTTGCTAACAACTAGATAACCTTCTGTAGAATCTCTCATGGGACCTTGCTTAAACAGATAATTAAGTTCTAAGTTTTGTAATGATCTGTAACCCTATTTAGGCATGTGATTTAGAACAATCTGAGGTTTTTAACAAACTTCCCAAATATTCAAATTTTAAGTGAAATCTTTTTGACATTTATTCAGTATGTTAAACTACAAGAGAAGCATTCTCAGATAAGGGATGATAAACATTCTTAGGTTATATTGTATGGGTGAATGTTATAACTGTTCTAGAAATTATATAACGTTTCTAAAGTCTTAATATGTGCTGGTATAATGTCATCACTTGAAATTCTAAATATTGAAATGCATTTCACAAAAATACCCGAATGACCTTGCATGTATCAGATTTTTTAACCATCAGATTTTTTAACCATGGCTATTTCTCAGTCTTTTGCTATTTACAGTCATTATTCTGTGGCTCTTGCAACATCAAGGAGTTCATGAAAAGGACTTTTGATGAACACAGATTTCTGATACCTTTAAGATTATAAAACTAAACTGGATAAGAACTTCCAGAACTAATGGAAAGCCTGCATTCAAATAGAACAAGAATTAATAAGATGGGACTAAATGAATTGAAAAAGATGCTTGTAGTTTTAATGACTCTTGTTTAAAACATTGCTGGTTCTCTAATGCTTGTTCTTCCAGATTTGAGGAAACTTTTTCTCTTAAGCTATCTATGATTTACAGAAATTTGATAAAATATTTCTTTGTAAACAAATTGGAGCATTTCTCTTTCTCCCTAACTGATCCCTCAAGAATTCAGAAACTCTCAGTGAGTACTTTCATGGCAATTACTTATTTGCATAAGTTCAGTAAGAATCTATTCTCCTTGTTAACAGGACACAATTGGAAACATTGGTTATTTTACCAAGTCTTTGACTAGAATGTCATATTTGAGAGAGACATGCGTAGACTCAGACATGACCAGACAGCTTTAAGGAACTAAGACTGACTTTATGGAACCAATAGAGCCCCTTGGAAATGTTCGTCTGATGACTTACTTACAGAGTTCCTAGCAGCCTTACCAGGTGAGTAAAGAATGTTATTTCCTAGCAGGTGGAAGAACTTCAGGATATTTTGGGGACCTTAAGAAGAGAGAAGTTCACCCAAATTTAGAGGTATTACAGGCAAGTCTGATGACAAGTATTTGGCTTGGCTTCTGGTCTTGAGAGGCTATTAAATGTTCAGTATAAAATCCCTTATAACAAGTTCCAGCAAAGCAGTTTTAAAAGAACCTCTATGGTCAATTGCTATTCATGCTGTGCTTATGTAAATAATAAGGCAAAGTTTGTTAAAGCTATTTGTTCTACAAATTAGTCTTGATTTGATTATCCTTGACAGAAATGAGGGAGGTTTTAGAGAGATATTGAGTTCCAATAATACACTTCTCTAGATATTGGATTCTAGTTCTGATTAATTTTCTTTGAATGTTTGTTGTTTACCTATAAAACTGGGCTAGACCCTGCATTCTTCTGGTTTCCCTCAGTATCTGCCTATGACTCTCCAAACTAAGGTGTCCGATTCTCTTGACTCAAAACTACTGAGAACTAAAACTGCTCTTTTTTTTTTTTTTCCTGAAAGCCTGCAGACGGAAGCTAAACAACTTCAAGTAAACTTCAGAGAAATTGCCACAATAGTTCATGTTTAGACAGTCTTCATGCCTGTAGCTTTATGGGTCACTCAATAGGAGACATTTGAAGTACAAACCAGAAAAATCCATCAGACTGCCGTTGCCCGCTCCCACTCCATCTGAGGGTGCTTTGAGCCTGATGTCTAAAGATCTTCTCCCTGGCACCCCTCAGGACTCAGACACAGATTTATCATTTGTTCCAAACATTAACCTGTGTTTTTCTTTTGTTTCTCTGGAAATGCCTTTTATTAATTATCTGATTGCTTACACAACATAGGGCTACCTTTGAGAGCCGACCTACAGAACCACCTCCTAAAATGAGACAACTGTTTAACTGAACTAGACTAAGACTGGTTCATAAGGTATGAAACAAACTTCTTACCTAAGGTTCAGAACAGAAGAATCAAACTCCAAAACTGCACCCCATTTTAGCAGGAAGTAGCCCGAGTGGTTATCATCCCAATTCCTCAAGACTGAGAAATGATCATAACTCAGGGAGGAATTGAAATTGTGCCCATAGGATTAATGAGGTTGAAAGTAGTAGAAAGCTTAAAGCTTGTTTTTCACAGAACTGTTTCTACCCAATCAGCTATTGTGTCTTTTCAGACCCCACTTATAAACACTAGCTGTGTCTGCAGAAGCCTGGACTCAACGTCAACTGATATGGTTCCAGCCTATGAACAAGCAAGTCCCTGCACTCCTTACCCGAGATAATGAACCCAAGACCCCATCTAATTAATGCCAGCTCTCAGAGCATAGTCATTGCCCCTTCTCCCTGTCCTAAGATAATCCCCTAATGTCAGGGGCTAAATTTTGCCTCATTCTGATGTTAATTCTCCACCCCAAAGTGAACATGGGATATATGCTACATATATGTTTGCTCAATGAGCATGCTCCATCTTTCCTCATGAATAGTCATGTTTCCTGGCCCTTTTGTCAAGATGTATATAAAGGATACTTTGGATTTTTCTCCTAAGTCTATTCCAACACCAAGTTGTTTCCTTCAAACTGTACTTACTGGAATTCATTTACTGTCCATATATCTTTGTTATAAATGTTACATCAAATGTAAATCTAGACCAAGCATACCCACCATGTTTACTTGTCAGTTGGACTTAATAGATAACATGTATTATTTTTAAGCTTTCCAACATTTATGTTACAATAAGTTTCCCTCCAATGAGGAACCCCTCGGTAAATAAATCTATCTATATGTATCTATGTATGTATGTGTCTATCCATCTATCATCATCTATCTGTCATTTATCTATTGGCATATATATATCTAGCAATGAGGGATTTGATGGATCCAAGGCAGAAAAGCTAATCACCCTGGCATCAAGGGACATAAAGTTGATCATTAATGCTTTCTGAGGAAAAATTATTGATCAAAGAGGGGAAATGATAAAGGTGATTTTCAGCTTTTAATATTTGTGGTCCCTGCTCCAGGAGTCCCAGAGAAGCTATAATTTAACATTTACCAAGGTCAAAATGACTCAATAAAACCTCTAAGTGGGGGCTCTGTTTCTGCCCTGAGCACATATTGTACATTATGCCTCATTAAAAAAATAACCAAAAGAAGCATTCCAAACATAAAGATAAGAAAAAGGAAAAAACCCTCCCTGGTTCCCATAAGATAAAGTCATATAGCCCTGCATATACTAGCAGCTTAATACAAGGTCCACAACTTTCTGAAATATCCTTTGTTTAATGATTTGTAACTTTTTGTGTAAAAAAATGTGTATATAATCCTTCCCCAAATGTTCCTTCCCTGGAGCACTCTCTTCTTGCAAAGATTGTATATTCCAGGCAGCTGTCCTAATTTGGGCTCAAATAAAACTTTCTTTTAAAAATTCTAAAATATTTGTTCAATTTGCATTGACAACTATAGTATAATGGTTAAAGGAAAAGAATAGCAAGAAAAAAAAAACCCAAAAACTATAGCCACTATACATTGTTAATGAATTTACCTCATAAAAAGAGGTATGCTGTGGCATCAATATTATAAAAGGGAGGAATACATGGCTGAAGCCTTTATAGGAGATTGAAGATAAGTTGCTGTCAGGCTAACATGGACTGCTTTATTTATAAGATGTTTTATGTAAACCCTTGGTAACCACAAAACAAAAGCCTAGAGTAGATCCACAAAAGATAAAGAAGAGGGAAACAGAACATGCCACCATGGAAAATAACCAATCTACAAAAAACAGGCAGACACAGAGGGGAAAAAGAAACATTGGAAATATAATACAACCAGAAAGAAATTAGTAAGATGGCATTAGTAAATCCTTACATATCAATAATTACTCTAAATCTAAATGGATTGAATTTACCAATCAAGAGGCACAGACTGGCTGGATGGATAAAAAATATGACCCAACTCTTTGCTGCTGTAAGAGACCCACTTTAGAATTAAGAACACACAGAAACTCAAAGTGAAGGGATGGAAAAAGTTATTCCATGCAAGTGGAAATTTAAAAAAATCTTACACTATTTTATCTGTATGCTCTAGTCCACTGACCTTTTTTTTTTTTTTACAGAATATATTATATTTCCCTTCCTGAATTTATTATTCAGGAAAGCAAGGAGGGACAAGTAATATATTCCATAAAAAAGTACTCAGAAAGGGCAAGTCATGATCGGTGAATACCAAGCAGTAATAAGTCAGTGACAGTGACAGATTATGCTGAAAAGTAAATTAGAACTAGATTATTGTAATAACAACAATAAAAACATTTACTGAGCACTTATTATGTGCCAGACACGTTACTAAATGGTTTTTAGACATTATATACCTTAGTTGTTATGATAACACTTTTAGGTAGATATAGCTTATAGCTTCCTGCTTCTGATGTACCCTGGCCTCAGAGACAGACTTGTTTGTCTGTCTTGTTTGGGAGTTTTCAGAAGATACCTCAAGCCTAGGGCTGTCTGGCTGGCTCAGTTGGTGGAGCATGCTACTCTTGATCTCAGGGTTGTGAGTGTGAGCCTCACGTTAGTGTAGGGATTGCGTAATAATAAGATCTTTAAAAAAAAAAAAGATACCTGAAGCCTAAACTACCTCTCCTGAGTCCAACTGATCCCCAAGGAAACTCATGCATCATTGTGATGCCAAATGCTTCCAATGTAGGCTCTTACACTGCCAGCCCACTTTTTCAATTCTTTCTTCCTGCTCAGATAAGCTTACAGGAAGATCAGCACATCCACTAGCTTGATAATGTCTAACCAAGGAGTCTGTAATGCCATCACTATCCTTACAGTTATTTCTATCTCTGTAAGTTAATTCTCCTGGAATTTCTCCCCTTATCTGGCTCAAAGGGTGTGGCGGCGGGCGGGGGTGGAGGGTTGGTTGGGTTGTTGGAGGAAGCTTCTCCCCACAAGCATTAATCTTCCACAAAATGGATGTCTTCTGACTCTCTTTACTATCTTATTCCCTCTTAGACCCCCAAGGAAGCAAGCCCAGAATTTGATGTAATAGCTAACAACATCAAGATAAGTTTTGCCCCTCTTAATAAGGTCTCAGCTGTTGGTAAGTATCTTTAGAAGGATGGGTATTAAGGAGGGCATGTTCTGCATGGAGCACTGGGTGTTATTCGCAAACAATGAATCATGGAACACTACATCAAAGACTAATGAGGTAATGTATGGTGTTTAACATAACATAATAAAAAAATAAAATAAATAAAAAACAACAAAAAAGAGGAATACTCAATCCCACTTGTTTTTGGCTAAGGACTTGGTCACCTATTTATAGCAAAATGAAAAGTCTCATTCAACATCCTGATATCCTAACATTTATCACAGTTACAATATCCACTTGTGTGTCTATTTGATTTATAGCTTTCTGTTCCATGCAATAGTAATTCAATGAGAGAAAAATCACATTTGTGTCTGATCACCATTTTATTTGAAGTACTGAATACAGTACTTGATGGGTAATAAATATTAATTCAATATTAAATAAGCTCAAATGTCTAGTTCAATAATGCCACTAGAAAGCATTATTAGAAGATACTTCATTGTAATTTAGTTAGTTATTAAAAACTTGTGAGCATTGGGATAGACAAGAATGGAGGGGTCCCAAGTATACAACTAAAAGTCATTGAATATAAATAAAGCCATAGGGCAATTTATGACAAAATATAGACTAAGAGAATATCAGAGGTTATTTCTGGATGGGGATATTATAGATGCAATTAGGGTTTTTTTTTTCTTTTTGAATTTTCTATACATGTGAAGATTTGATTGGTTTTTATTTTTATTTTATTTTTAAAGTTTAGTCATTTGCTTATTAGTGAGGAATGAAGATAGAAATATCTCAAAAGACAAAAGTAACCCCACTCTAGTTCACATTGACCTATTTGTTCTGTATTTAACAAATATTTATCAAACTTTTAGGGGGCCTTATACTGAACTAGGCACTGTGACCATAACTCTGATGACAGCACAGACTCTCTTCAGGAGGTTAAGGATGAATGGGAGATGCAGAGCAATAAAAAGGCCGTGCTATCCCACCATATGGATAGCCAGTATGCTGGAGAACATCTAGGAGGGAAGATTTATCCAGGCTTAGACAATGGGGAAATTTCTGGAAGATATAATGCCTAATTTAGGGAGAAAGGCACTGGACAGCATGAGATCAAAAGTGTCTGCCATTTTTTTTTCTGATGAGAATGTATTTTGAGTTTGCAGAAATCTTATGACTATTGGCAGAGAGGAGATAGAGGGGGAGGGTTTTGAGTAAATCACAACATGCTTTGGGAAACTGACTTATCTTTATGTTTCTGAGATGTGATGCTGAGAGTTTCTTTGGAGCCATGCCTTTTTATTTTCTGCATCTCTGTCTCTCTAGACACACATTGGCTTATTCCTCCCCATCTCTCTTTAATTGCTTTTTAAAATAAGCTTTTGATACTTTATTTTTTAAATTTTGTTATGTTATGTTGGTCGCCATACAGTACATCATTAGTTTTTGATGTAGTGTTCCATGATCCATTGTTTGCGTATAACACCCAGTGCTCCATGCAATACGTGCCTTCCTTAATACCCATCGCCCGGCTAACCCATCCTCCCACCCCCCTCCCCTGTGAAACCCTCAGTTTGTTTCCCATAGTCCATAGTCTCTCATGGCTCGTCTCCCCCTCTGATTTCCCCCCTTCATTTTTCCCTTCCTTCTCCTAATGTCCTCCATGCTGTTCCTTATGTTCCACAAATAAGTGAAATCATATGATAACTGACTTTCTCTGCTTGACTCATTTCACTTAGCATAATCTCCTCCAGTCCCATCCATGTTGACGTAAATGTTGGGTATTCATCCTTTCTGATGGCTGAGTAATATTCCGTTGTATAAATGGACCACATCTTCTTTATCCATTCATCTGTTGAAGGGCATGTCGGCTTAAAAGAAAAAATATAACAGGGGAAATAGACATTTTTGAACTGAAGTTTTAGCTATTTGAAGATTTACAGTGTTAACAATGTTTACCTGAACTTCATTTTTGCTAAATTGATATGAAAATATTTGGTTACAAAAAGTAAATTTATCAGCTTATAAGAAATATTTGCTTAAGGAGCTCTAATTTGATTGGCTTAATTAGGAAGAATTGGATTACTAATGGCTATGTAAAACAAAGAAATTAATTATAAATATTAGCTGTGGCATCTTCCCTAAGCTCCCTGAGCAGAGTTAGAATTTCCTTCTCTGGTCTGTCTTTACCTTACTCTTCTATTATAGCACTTAAAACATTAAGATTCTTGAGATTAAGGACCGGGCCTTTATTTGCTTCTTGTACAATATCTGGTCAGTACAAAGCTAAAAACAAGACCATTGAATTCCAGCTGAGTTTGAAATGTTTGAAAACATCATGTTTGCCTTCCTTCTTCCTACCAGTACTCATTTTTATTTTCTGACTCTTGTGGTTCTGAGAAATAGGACTCCACACCTGGCTCCTGACATGGGAGGAGAGAACATGTGACTTAAGCTAAACTAATTCAGAACACAATCCAGGCCACTTTATTCCATAGTGATTGAAAAAAACATGTGACCTAACCTGACCCAGTTCAAATGAACCTAAGGATAGATGTTTACATGCTAGTAAAGATTTTACTTACTTTTCCCTCCCTTGGATGGTGTATTATCTGGATCTGTAGTCTGAAAATCTACGGTCATGGTTGCCACTGTTATAACCACACTTTCAATTTTTTATTGGACTGCTTCTAATAAAAATTTTTCCCCCATGACTCCATGAAAACTGCCTTTCTCACGGTCATCGATGACTCAATTCTTGGTCCTCCTCTCTTATTTAATGTATTGTCAGCTTATCCCTCATCTTTAAAACATTTTTTTTTCTCACATGGCTTCTAGTGGAGTGAAATTAATTCATACCTGGAAGGCCATTCTTCGTTTTTTGTTTTTTTTTCTTCCAGAGCTGTTAATGTATTAGTATCCCAGGGGTTTCTTTAAACATTTTCTCTTTCTTATTTACACTCACTCCATGATCTCATCCAATCTAATGTCTTTTTTTTTCAAGATTTTATTTATTTAACAGAGAGAGAGGGAACACAAGCAGGGGGAGTGGGAGAGGGAGAAGCAGGCTTCCTGCTGAGCAGGGAGCCCGATGCGGGGCTCGATCCCAGGACTCTTGGGATCATGACCTGAGCCAAAGGCAGATGCTTAATGACTGAGCCACCCAGGCACCCCTCTAATGTCTTTAAATATCTATTTTTATATCCTGAGGATTCCCAACTTCATGTCCTACTCTGGAGCTCTCCTCTGAACTCCAGATTCAAATATCCAACTACCTGCTGAACATTCCTACTTGCTTACATGAAAGGCATGCACAACTTATTCAAAACTGAACTCCTGATCTTTCCACTGAAACATGATCCTCCTGAATCTTCTCCATCTCATGAAATAGCAATACCCAAATTCTAGCTGTTGTTCAGTTCCCAATCTCATAGATACTCTTGATTCCTCTCTCTCTCTCTTGCTCACACCTCAGATCTTATCTGCAAATCTTGATAAGCCTTCCATTCAAAATATACCCAGAATCTTACACTTTCTCAGCATTGTACAGTAACCATTTTGGCCTAACTATCTTCATCTTCTGTCCTTAATATTTACCACAGCTTCATAACTGTTCATATTTAGTCCAACCCCACAGCAGTAGAATAGTCTTGTTAAAACATCAATCCAATTATGTCATTCTTCTGTTTGAACCCTCTAGCGGCTTCTCCAGCAGCTCCTCCAACAACTTCTTTCTCACTCTGAAAATAAGACACAGTCCTTACAATAGCCCACAAGGCCCTACATGATTGGCTTTCTGCCTTTTACTTCTCTAATCCCATTTTCCAGTATTTTCCACCCCGTTTACTCAACTCCGGGTTTATTACTATGAATCATATTATATATTTTCCTAATTTATCCTCATACTTGTCTGTCTTACTCTACCAGAATATAAGCTCCATAAGGGCAAGGATTTTTGTAGGTTTGTTATAAATTTTTAGCACTGGTAAAAGTGCCCGACACATAGTAAGTACAAATAAGTATTTATTGAGTGAATAAAATGAGGAGGACTCTTAATGTCAGGAAACAAATTGAGGGTTGCTGGAGTGGTGCGGGGTAGGAGGGATGGGGTGGCTGGGTGATAGACATTGGGGAGGGTATGTGCTATGGTGAGCGCTGTGAATTGTGTAAGACTGTTGAATCACAGACCTGTACCTACGAAACAAATAATACATTATATGTTAAAAAAAAAAGAAGATAGTAGGAAGGGTAAAATGAAGCGGGGGAAATCGGAGGGGGAGATGAACCATGAGAGACTATGGACTCTGAGAAACAAACTGAGGGTTCTAGAGGGGAGGGGGGTGGGGGGATGGGTTAGCCTGGTGATAGGTATTAAAGTGGGCACATATTGAATGGAGCACTGGGTGTTATATGCAAACAGTGAATCATGGAACAGCACATCAAAAACTAATGATGTAATGTATGGTGATTAACATAACATAATAAAATAAAAAAATAAATTTAAAAACAGTAAAAGAAAAGAAATGAGGAGGAGTCTAAAGTAAAGCAAACATAAAACAACAGAAAACTTATGATTGTTGCTTTGCTTATTCGGTATAGCTTCAGTAGGAAACAACTTTCCTTTGATTAACCAATGTGTTCCCTCAATTGTTTGAAATTGCTGGGTCTTAAATTGAATAGAGGCCAACATACTCATTATAATTTGACAATTATAATTGACAATCAAATACTGTTTATAATGTAATGTGATTCTTAAAAATAATTTGGAAGAATGAATGGGTCATATGTTCATGGACAGTCTACATTGCTAATGTCAAGTCATTCTTTTTTTTTTTAAAGATTTTATTTATTTATTTGAGAGAGAGAGAATGAGAGAGAGAGAGCACGAGAGGGAAGAGGGTCAGAGGGAGAAGCAGACTCCCTGCTGAGCAGGGAGCCCGATGTGGGACTCGATCCTGGGACTCCAGGATCATGACCTGAGCCGAAGGCAGTCGCTTAACCAACTGAGCCACCAAGGCGCCCAATGTCAAGTCATTCTTTGTAAGAGCTGTGACTATATGTAATTAGTCATTAGATGATATTGCCCCTTATTCCTTGGCCCCCATGGCCCCATGACTGTCATTCCTGGGAGGTCTTTGGCAGCAGAAAGAACATGCAGTCCCATGGCTGTGCTGTTACATTTGCTAACATCAACTAATGAAATTTCTTTTTTGTCCCTTGACTTGACAGAGAAGCCCAGTTTTCTCAAAACCAGTACAAATACTCACCAACTTACCTGGTTGTCTGCCATCAGTCCTGTGCCCTACCTGGAGTGGTGAGAAGCTGTATCTCATTACTTCTCCTTGAGTAACATATGTTCTTATTCCTTGAAATTTTGCCAAGGAAGCTGGGAGATGACATTTAATCTCACTTTTTTATTCATTCCCTGTTGTTAAAAATCCATTCACTGAGGAGATAAATACCTTGCTTTTAGTTCCATGTTTAAACTACAGCTTGATTTTTAATAGGATTGTGACATAACCTGTAGGTAAAGCTGATACACGGAGGAGACCAGAATTGAGAGGACTGCAGAGAAATGAATCTGGTAGCTTAAAGACATTGAAAGCCTTTGGCTCCAGCAGTGTGCCCACTTTTGTGTTTATTTAGTCATACAATTAAGAAAAATCTCCTGTCGGGACACCTGGGTGGCTCAGTTGGTCGGGCGACTACCTTCAGCTCAGGTCATGATCCTGGAGTCCCTGGATAGAGTCCCACATCGGGCTCCTCCTTCTTATTTTTGCAACAAAAGAGTACTACTATATTTATGCAGTTAATTAAGGGTATACATAAGAGTGGATACATTGAAATTGTGCACTCTGATGAAAAGAACCAGGATTCATAGAATATCAGCTACATATATTGGATTTAGCACGAATGCATTAAATGCAAGTTCTGTTCTATATACTAGTGATGTTGGTGCCATAAGGAGGAAAATAAAACATCACATCCTTCCTTTCATAGATGAGGGAGAAGAGCCTTGGGAAGGAACTCTACTTATTCCTACCATGTTATTTTCTAGGGACTCGCAAATAGCTACATTATCATACTATGGAAAAGTAACGGGGTTGGGAATTGAGTTTATAGCCAGTTTATGAAAAGTCATAACATTTCAACTAAATGTTTTAATTTATAGGAAAGAGCATCGGTTGGAAGATTTTTGAGCAGAAGGGAAATACATCAAGAGTATGTTCTGGGAAGTATAATTTGGTGGCAGTGTACATGGTGAACTGGTTTTGATGTTAGTACATTCAAAATTAATAGCCCAGGGAATAGGATTTCATGATATTTAAGGGTGGTTTCATATCCTCACAACCTCATTTTTTTTCTTGTTGTTTCAAGAGTTTATAATAAGTCATCCTTTTTCAGGGATTTTTCCTTTAAGTTCTCCTTTACTGAAGGTTCCTATACAGAATCAGACATGAGAAAATAATGCTCCTCATGTAGTCTGAGCAGAACAATAATAATATCTAATGTTTGTATAATGTTTTTTTACTGTCGTGAAATGTTCATGAATATTGTGTGATATGTTGTGATATCAGAACAAGACTGTGAGGTAATTGGGCAAGAATTTTTATTTTGACACTTAGAAAAACTGCAGCTCAGAGAGTTAAGTAATGGTGTTACGTATGAGTTCAGAGAGTGGGAGCAGAAGCAGATCATCATTCTCTAGAGATTCTTAGCTTCTCATTCTCCACACGGCTTCATAGCGGGCAGAATGGGTTAACATCTACTTTATTCCACCAAAGGAGATTGAAATTAATTTAGTTTCTCAGCTACCTCACCTTGATTCAGTGATCCAAGAGTATACCAGAATCAAAGTCTTTTTGCTTGCTGTTCTTTTCTTCCATCCTTCCTTTCTTTTTCTCTTTCTTTCTTTGGTAGAGTGGGTTGGCTTCATCTCACTGGTCACTTTCTTCTCGACTTATTTGTTATCCTTGCAAGCTGTAGTTCAACCTAAAATTTGGCAAGTCAGTACCCTAACTCTTATCTCCAAGTTGCCAATAAAAAAGTTGAATCAAATTTGCATCCCTGATAATAATGATAACCTACACAGTAATGGAGTTCTTCATATTTAGTAAATAATATAAAATCTACCCATATTGTTTTAAGATGAAGGAAATCCATACCTTCCATGAAGTCAGGATTTCCCAATGCAGCTAATCAGCACATATGGGACATAGTAGATCCATATATATATATATATATATATGAAAGACTAGCAACTAGCTTTTGCTTTCCAGACATAGGCAAATGGTGCTGGATTCCCAGGGGATATTTCATGACAGATACAACTTGATATATTAAGACCCTTAGTTGCCTTTTTAATTTTAATATTCTTGTTCCATCAAATATATTGCAGTATGTTCCTTTACACTACACTTTTAGCTATTTTTCCTTTTTATTTCAATTTTACATGCACCAAGGAACCAATATATCAGCTTACTATTTTAAATAATAAACATGGTATTAAAGAGAGAGAACTAACTTCAGAATAAACTAAAGTTTCATGATTCCTTTAAAAATTTTCCTTCCTTGTATTTATTTATTATGTCTCAAAGGGAAGTTGGCTCTTATTCCTTCCTCTTTGAAATAGAAGGGATGTTCCATGTTTACCAAAGAGGTGGAGATGTCAATTATTCTTTATTTTTGATAAAGGTAGTGTTCTTTTTAATATAACAGGAAGTACATTAAGGACTTCTTTGGCAATTCATCCTTCTTAAATTATCTATGTCAGTATCACAAAATACAGTCCACAGCTTCCAGGTGAAGTTGACTGAGAGGGTGACTCATTAAGAGCCACAGCCTTACACTGACCCACCCTGTCTAATTATAGTCTTTCCTTATTAACTTGCAATTTAATAAATTACAATTACATTCTAATTTTATCTTCAGGAGAGTAAATCTGTGTTATCTTGACTGGAGTTTTGGGACTTCCCAAACGTTTCAACTGAAATTGGTTTAACTTGGTTTAACGAAGTTCACTTAGTTTGACTAAGAAATAAAATTGTCTTTATAAATTCCTAAGAGGTTGGTCATTTCTGACCCAATGCTCTGCCTAATTGCCTTGGTGCATAGAAGTTACTGGAAGCATTGATTAGTAGCATCCAGTCAAGGTCAGAATCTTGTGCTAAACAAACACAGAGAACTAGATATTGATATTTTCCTTCTAATTAGCATTTTTTCAACCATTTCCAAATATCCATAATAGTATTTGCAAATAGTCCCCAAGCTTTAATAAGAATTTAACAGAATTCTGCCAAATATTTAGGTGAACTGTGGGCACGCACACAACATAGTTTTATAAAATGGGATCAATCTTGATTTATATATATAAATTATCAAAAAGAGAAACAAATATAGTTTAGCAAAATTTTTTAAAATGTGTATTTATTATGTTTTAAAAAATGTGTATTCATATATCACTCTATATATGAAACCATGGTTCAAGATGCTAAAATATAAAAGAAAAATATTTTAAATAATAAGAATTTCCCACGAGTTGGTGTCAAGAGTTCAAGATTATTTTTGTACCTTCCATTTTTCATATGTCAGGCACCTTATATTAATAGTTCTCCTTCACCTTATATTCATCTCCTTCATCATTTTTCAAAGCTAACTTATAGTGATACTATAGTCACTTGGAAAAGCTTTTCAATATCCCCCAAGCATTAGATTTGTTACTCTCTCCTCGCAGATTATTCTTTTCCTCCTTCAGATAATTGCAGGGAGTTATAGAGTTTAAAGATTCATCTCTTAATAGAAAGAATAAAAGTAAAATAGTTATACAGTACTCTGTATCTGTGACATTCATTTACATGATACGCTTTATTATGTTCTTTAATCCTTTCTCATTCTTCTGTTTTTGACACTTTTGGTGGAACTTTACATCTTATTTTCACAAACTTCAGCATATTCTGGGATTTAGCACATTACTTCATGTATTCTCTAGGAATCTCATGTAGTATCATAACTTTAAATATCATCTACACAGTGATGATGATCCCCCAATTTTTATTTTCATTTTAGACTGAGTCCCAGACTCCACTGCCACTCCATTACCTCCACCTGTAATCTGCCTCAAACTCAACACCTGACTTTCTGCCCACACCTGTGCCTCCGTGTCATGTCACAATAATCTATTGTCTTTCCTTTCCTTTCTTAACTTCCCATTTTTCTCCTTTCTTTATTCCCTTCTTTCCTTACTTTCTTCCTTCTTCTTTCCTTCTTTTCTGCATCTGTTTAAGTTGGGGCATAACTTATCTACAATATGGTGCACATACTCTTAAGGACATACAGCCAGCTTAACTTTTACATATGTTTATAGCTATGTAACCAGGACTCCAGAGGAGTCCCTCAGTCCCTCAACCATCAGTTCGCTACCTTTAGTCTATTTCTTGTCACCTTTTTTAATAATTACAGAACAGGTCTTTAAGATAATAGTGCAAGTCAGTAGGATTGAGTCACTATGCAATTTTGTGAAGTTATGAGAAGGTATTCTATGCCTGATTATCATGGAACTACAAGTCTTAAATGTTACATTGTCAAAAAAAATCTTCATGAATATAGAACAGAACTTTATAGAAAGGAATTTTTTCTTTTCAAACAAATACTCAACGTGAATACATTTTTAATCCAAAATGTCAGTTAATTTTAATAGATCAGGAAACAGCATTGTGCAGTGCTTAAAAGCATCAGGCTTTTGTCAGGCTGTATCTGGGTTGAGTCCATGCTCTGACCTTTGCTGGCTGATTATATCTGGAAAAGGTACTTAACCCTCCTATCCGTGTTTTCTCTCCTGCGAAATGCCGACAAAAGATTTTTGTGAGGACAAAATGCAAAAATGCATATAAAAAAACTCAGCACAGCATTTGGAATGTAGTATGTTTTCTCACTAACTTTGGTAGCTCTAAGGGGAAACCAAGAAGAAATTTAGAATTTATTAAGCATCCCTAGTATCTCTTACTTCTAAATATCTTGCATGCATTATTTCATGCATTTCTTTTGATTGCAAAAACAATAGAAAAGTCGTCTCAATTTAAAATAATATCTGATGACATTTTAAGCATATGTGCATAGCATATATGCGGAGCAAGAGTGCATTTTATAATCATATTTTTTGTTTTTGTTTTCAGACAGTTCTCATTAATTGTTTTCATGTATGCATCTGCATGTATGTGTGTGACTGGTAGAGGTAGTTTTCCCTTCCACCTGCTATTGAAAGAGCCATAAAGCCTAAACTTTACACCCAATTACCACTGGGCAGCCCTAGACCGCTAGAGATTTTCTCATGTCTTAACAGTTTGTGTCACCTCCCCTAAAGTACCACTCTTTTCCTACTCTTCAGCTTCTCACATATCTAGAGTGCTAAGGCCTCAGTATATGCGCACATCTATTTTTATATATTTGGAAGAACAACGTGAAATTCCTAGAAGTGATTTAAGGATGAATCCTAGAAGGATTGCTGGATTAAAGGGGGAATGCACATATACTTTCACTATTTTGAATTGGGGAATTAATTATTTTTATTTTTTGGTCAAAATGTTTAAGGCAATGAATTTTCTTATCACTGCTTTAAGTATATTCCACAAATGCAAATAGATAACATTTTTACTATCATTTGTTTACAGAAATTCTATAATTTGTTTTTATATTTCTCCTTTCACCCAAGATTTATTTAATAGAGGGTTTTTAAATTTTCAGGTAGAGGTGCACCTGGGTGGCTCAGCTGTTAAGCATCTGCCTTCGGCTCAGGTCATGATCCCATAGTCCTGGGATCGAGCCCCACATTGGGCTCCCTGCTCAGTGGGGAGTCTGCTTCTCCTTCTGCCCTCCACCCTGCTCATGCTCTCTCTCGCTCTCTTTCTCAAATAAATAAATAAGGTCTTAAAAAATAAAATAAATTTTCAGGTAGAAAGGCCTTTGGAATTTTGATTTTATTCATAATTTATGGTTTCATTACATAATGATAAAATACTTTTATACCTCTGTTTCATCAAAATTATAGATTTTTTTGTTGATCTAATATCCTAACTTTCTTCTTTTTTTTTAATTTGAGGGAGGAGGGGGCAGAGGGAGAGAATCTCAAGCAGACTCCCTGCTGGGCCCAAGACAGCATTCTATCTCACCACCTCAAGATCATGACCTGAGCTGAAATCAAGAGTCAGATGTTCAACCAACTGAGCCATCCAGGCACCCCATTTCCTAGTTTTTTATTTCTCCATTCTGGATCTAAATAATTTTAAAAGAAATCATTTTTTAAAATTTTTTTATTATGTTAATCACCATACATTACATCATTAGTTTTTGTTTGTTTGTTTGTTTTCTTTATTGTTATGTTAATCACCATATATTACATCATTAGCTTTTGGTGCAGTGTTCCATGATTCACTGTTTGTGCATAACACCCAGTGCTCCACGCAGAACGTGCCCTCTTTAATACCCATCACCAGGCTAACCCATCCCCCCACCCCCTTCCCCTCTAGACGATGGACTCTAGAAGAAATCATTTCAATTCACCAACCTTGCTTTCAAAGTGAAAATAGCCATGAAGGCCTTTATTTAATTTATAAATGCAATTATCAGCAATGACTATAAGTCTAAAACTTATATTTAATGAAAAATATAATGCATAAAATATTGAATATGTTCAATAAATGTATTGAATAGTGTATATGCAATAAAAAACTTTGAAAACCATGAATCTTTGTGGTGCTGCTAATATTTCCTTTTCCTTATGTGGTTTTCTGCCAGAGGTAATATTATCTCTCCCTTTCTGATTGTTTTTACATTACTGGAGGCATCAACATGATGCATTTTTCAGCAAATTCTGTGTATTTTGTGGATCCATGTGTGTAGTTTTGTTTCTGTAAGTGTATGATATATAGAGTTGCTTTTTAATTTTGCAGGCACTAGGTCTATTTCTGTTCTCAGAGTTCTCTAAATATTTAATTGTACAGATAAAATTAACTTTTGACCTGGGAATTTCCAGTAAAAGATACAATGATTTGACTGTCCTTTTTTCACTGTCTTTTGAAACCACAAATCTAATTTAGTTGAAAATAAGAAATATAATTTGTTTTTACAGACCCAAAATATTGCTATTTTAAATGTTGACTGTATGGTCTAGTATTTATAGAGGCTAGTATTTTTTAAAAATATTTTTATTCATTTATTTGAGGGAGAGAGAGCGCACATGAGAGAGAGCATGAGTAGGGTGAGGGGCAGAAGGGAGAAGCAGACTCCCTGCTGAGCAGGAAGCCAGATGACAAGGGGCTTGATCTGGAACTCTGGGATCATGACCTGAGCCAAAGGCAGACACTTAACTGACTGACCCACTCAGGTGCCCCTAGAGTCTAGTATTTATTAGTTTTGTATTTCCAGTCTAGTTTCTATATAACTAGGTAATTTCTCTCTTTTAAAAAAGTTTATTTAATTATTTTTATTTTTGAAAAAAATTTATTTTAATCTTAATAAGTTAACATACAGTGTAATGTTAGTTTCAGGTGTACAAGACAGTGATTCAACACTTCATACATACGTCACCCGGTGCTCATCAGGACAAGTGCCCTCCTTCATCCCCATCACCTATTTCACTCATCCCCCTCCCTACCCTGTAACCATCAGTTTAACAGTTTTTTCTTTCTTTTTTTTTTAAATTAAACTCAGTGGGTTAAGTTTTATGCTTTGGGGAAATGTTTCATTTAAATGATTTTATGAAATCAGGTAAAAATATTTTAAATATTTATATATTTTGCATATTTAATCCATTTTTGTACTTCCGATATTTTCATTATAGGCCTACATAGTCCATTAATTTCCACAAAAATTCACAAGTAAACTTAAAATTTAAATTTATCTTTCCCCCTCATTCTCAGTTGTCTGTTTTAGTATGTGGTAGAACGATAATATAAATAGCTGGAGTCTGCATGGAGAATATGCATCCCGCAAACGAAGTTATGAAGCCTAGTACTGCTTCTTAAGCCTTCAAAGACAGAATGATATTTAAATAGCCCCCCTTTTCTCTTTTTTCCATTATAAGTTCTTGCTTGTTTTCTTTATGACCCTTATAGTGTATAATATGTAGTTTACTTGTTGGCCTATTCATTGATATAATTCATTTATGACGCAAATATTTGTTGAGGGTCTCCTATGTGTGAAACATTCTGCCGGGTGCCTGGGAATACAACTGTGAAATGAACAAGATTCCACTAGAATGTGAACTTCATGAAGACGAGGCTTGGAGCCAGGGTTAGCCAGGCTGTCAGGGAGCCTGGTACCAAAAGAGATGCCCAGACCTCGGGAGAAGCTGCTGCTGGGATGAACTGGGAGCCTAAATTCATGGAAGCTTTCTGGAAACTTGGTGCCCCAGGAGCTGTGTAGGGTCAAAGGAGCCTGCCAGGATTCTGGGGCCATAGGAGCTGCCTGGAGCTGTGGAAGCCAACAGAAGCCAGGGTAGATCAGCAGGCTAGGTTCATGGGGGCCCACTGGGGAACCTGGAGCCAAGGAAGCTGCCTTGAGCTTTGAGATCTACCTGGGGCCTCTGGAGCCAGCAACACTGGAGTGAGCTGGGGGCTGGGTTTGCAAGAGTCCATTAGGGGCTCCCTAGTCCTCAGGAGATTGCCTGGTGCTGAGGTGGGCCAACTCTGAGATCTGTGGTGAAGTCAGGTGCTCACTTCACTCTACTTTCCCCGTGGTCCATGCTGGGCTGCCCAGGACGGGGGGAAGTGAAGGAGGCTGACTGTGAATCTAGAATCCTTACTGAGTCTTTTCTTATTTCTGTGCTTCACCCAGTTGCTGTATCCCTCACCTAGAATCCTTGGCTCTTGTGAAGGTATTTTTGTAAATGATGTTTTTGGGTAGGGGATGAGTGCTTGAAATTCTTATGCCGCTCTTTTGCTGACATCACCCTGCAACTAACACTGACATTTTAAATTCTTACCTATATCATTAGATTTCTTATCATATATAGATTATAGTCATTTTATAAAGGAGGAAGTTGAAGGCTGATCTGCTGTCACGATAGTTTAGTTTGTGTTTTCTAGATTTATATGAATAGAATCACACAGTGTGTACACTTCTATGTCTTCTTTCACTCAGCCTAATAACTTTGAGGTCAATGCTGTTGGTTTATCCAGTTACAGTGAATAAGAATTTGGATTGTTTCTAGGTTTTAGCTATTACAAATAAACCTACTATGGATGCTGAAGTATAAGTCTTGAAGAGATATATGTTTTCTTTTCTCATGGGCATATAGAAATGAAAAGGTTGGATCATGGAGTAGGTATATAACTTTTTAATATGTCTGCAGATTCTCACATCTTCTAAACTTTTTCTGATTTCTTTATTTGGGTCTGTGATAAATTGGAGAGTTACTTCTTATATACACTGCAAAAGTCTGGATCAAACTTCATTTTTTTAAACATATGGACATCAATTTTTCCACCACCCTTTGTTGATAAGACTATTCTTTCTCCATTGAGTTGCCTCCCCACCACTGTCAAAAATCAGCTGTCCATATACAGCTGACCCTTGAACAACAGAAGTTTAAGTTGTGTGAGTCCACTTATACATGGATTTTTTGATAAATACATTTACAGTACTGGACAGTACAGGACTATACAGAAATGATTTTAACAAAATTTTTTCTCTAGCTTGCTTTATTGTAAGAACACAGTATATAATACATATAAATGCAAAATATGTGTTAATCTACTAATTGTGTTATCAATAAGGCTTCTGGTCAACAATAGGCTATTAGTTAAGTTTTGGAGGAACCAAAAGCCATACACAGATGTTCAACTGCGCAGGATGTCAGTTCTCCGAACCCCTTCGTGTTGTTCAAGGGTCAACTGTATATGTATGTCTATTTCTAGATTGGTGATTTTGTCATTTCTTCTGTGCATAAGGACAGTTTTACTCCTTCTTTTCTAATTAGATGCCTTTTGTCTTATCTGATTGACTGGCCAGATCTAGCACAATGGTTGGTGATGAGAGTGGACATCTTTACCTTTTTTTCTGATCTTAGAGGGAGAAAAAATCAAGTCTTTCACCATTACAGTGTTAGCTATACATTTTTTATAGCTTCTTTTTATCAAGTTGAGAAGCTTCCCTTCTCTTTTTTATTTGCTGAGAGTTTTATTAGGATTGGATATTAGATTTTGTCAAATGCTTGTTCTTTTTATCTATTGAGGTAAACATAATTTTCTTTAGTTTGCTAATATAGTAGAACACAGTTTGATTTTAAGTGTTAGCTCAACCCTGCATCCATAGGGCAAACCTCAGTTGGTTAGGGTATATTATCCTTTTACTATATTGCTGGGTTAATTTATTAAATTTTTATTTGGAATATTTTCAACCATGCTCATGACAGCTATAGATTTGAAGGGGTTTTTTGTTTGTTTGTTTTCCTCTTGAAGTGTCTCTGGTTTTAGGAGGAGGGGTAATACTAGTGTCAAAGAATAAATTGAGGAGTATTTCCTCCTACATAATTTTCTAGAAGAGACTGTGTAAACTTAGCATTAGTTCTTTAAATGTTTGGTATAATTCTTCCCTGAAATCATGTGGGCCTGGAAATTTCCCTTTGGGAAGCTTTAAAATTGTGAATTTAATTTCTTTAATGAGTATAGGATGATACATATACTCTGTCTCATCTTGGAGGCACCAGTAGTTAATGCTTGTTCTCTATCTCTCTGGCCAAACCTATTTCTTGACTACCTTCAACACTTCCTTCACTTTTTTTAGATGTGTGTGTGTGTGTGTGTGTGTGTGTGTGTGTTTTCTCATCTATAAAATGGACCTACTTCACTCTGTTGTTATCAATCTTAAATGACAAATCTCTCTGACATATCATTACTTTTTTTTTCTTGGAAGGCTATATTGTATATGCTGTCAGATAATGCCCTCTTTTATTTTATTGATCAAACCTATAGGGAGGAGATCAAAATATCAAAAAATAAGTAAGAACAAAGCTGATTCCTATTTTTGTTAAATTTAATTTTGTAGGCAAATATTTTGGAAATTTTGTACCACATTATCATTTATCTGGGCTGAGTCTAGCTGGGATGAATTATAAATACTAGAAAATATCACACAAGAATCATTCATGTGGTGGTTTACATAAGTTTTTTATTCCAAAAGATGATTACTTTTGTTTAAAGAGCCATGAAACAAAGGTAGCTGTCAATCTTTGAATTTATTTTTTATTCAAGTAAAAACTCATCTAGTAGGAATGACAGTGATGTTACAGTGTCTCTCTCTCACTCTTTTTCTTTGGCATGTTGTTTCAGGAAACATGTACTTCTCCCTTTTAATCCGAAGTTCTAGGGACCGAAGGTCTATGGTTCTACAACTTTCAAAATTGTCAATTTGATTCAATTTGTTAAGTTTAAAGTACTAAATTTCTATCGAAGTCCAAAGTTGTCCTCAGACTTTGTTGCTTGTGTAAATTGCTGTATGGAAGACATTTCTATAGATTCAGGAGAAAAAGATGAATTACGGAGTGGAACCATGTTTGTAACTAACATGCTTACAATTTCCCCTGTGGTATGTGTCAGTAAGATGATGCAACTCTCTTCACTTAGTCCTGTGCAATGCACACTGGGCATCTCAGTAAATTTTGTTTTCACATAGGCAAGTAGCCTTGCACTTTTCCTTAAGCAATTCATGTCCACAGCCAGCTGTTTTCTTCAAGGAATCACAATTACTCAGGAGATCTTCAAACTCGCAACTGTTGGCTGTGACAAAAACAAATTAATTTCTCATTATCATATTCCTCAGTAGCAGCAAAACAATCATACATTCAAAAGTGCATGAGGCCAGTAGGACTGGACAAAACAAGTCAACATCACTTATGCAATGATGGGCTTTCCCTTTCTTGAGGGACATATCAGGTGCCTTAGTTGAGCTCACTGATTAAACTATCACTTTTTTATTTTGAACTTGGCAAAATGTTTCTAAAATAAATTGGCCTATTTTTCTCCCTTAGCCAAGAAAGTTAGATAAATATAAAGAAATCTCTCTACACCTGCAGTCTAATATGGGAACAACTAGTCACATGTAGATATTTAAGTTTAAATTATTCTAAATTAGATAAAGTAAAAAATTTAGTTCCTTAATTTTACTGGCCACATTTCAAGTATTCAAAGGCCACATGTGACTAGTGGTTACTTGTAAGACACATGCTGATAGATAACATTTCCTTCATTTCATACTATTGAACAGCACTGCTTTAGACTCCAATGCTTGTTTTCTGGAGAAAGGAATTTCTATGGGAAGATAAAGATGCAAAACAATGATAATATGCCCCTTTTCCTTCTGGTATTTCTTCTTGGATCCTCCCCAGGGGCCACAAACTCAACAAACATCGAACTAAACTCATCATACTACTCACATGGCTGACAATTCATGGGTATGGTCTCCCTGTACCCCCTCCCACAATCTCAGAGAAATGGCTCTCCAACTACTCAGTAATTTAGGTCAAGAACTGGATCAGTTTGAATTCCTTCTTCCCTACTTCTGACCAGCACTCAGTCAGCACAGGTAACGAACACTGGCTATTCTATTTCTTGTTTTCCAACCCTGTCCAATTCTCTTCATTTATTTTGTCAGTAATGCAGTAGAAAGATTTTTTTTTTAACCCATGGTTTTCAAGGTTTTCTAACTGGTTCCATCCAATTGTTTTTCCATACTACTGCTAGAAAGCTCTTTATAAAATATGGTTCCAACCCTGTCACTCTTGTTTAAAATCTTTCAGTTGAGTGCTTATTGATAATAGGATAAATTACAAGCTTCTTACCAAATAGCATTCAGCAGAGCTATAAATATGTAACTCTTTTTCTTCTTTAGCTGATTTATAGCTTTAATGTAATCAATATTCTGAATTATAGGTATATAATTCAGTCAGTAAGAATGCTAACTAAAGGGCACCTGGGTGGCTCAGATGGTTAAGTGTCTGCCTTCAGCTCAGGTCATGATCCCAGGGTCCTGGGATCGAGTCCCACATCGGGCTCCCTGCTCCTTGGGAGCCTGCTTCTTCCTCTGCTTCTCTCTCTTTCTCTCCCTCTGTCTCTCATGAATAAATAAATAAAATCTTTTTTAAAAAAAGAATGCTAACTAAAGATGAATGCATTTGAAAGGTAAAAATCTCAATGAATGAGATTCATTCAACTCTATTATTCATAACAATTTTAATACAAGTATCCCAACTATAAAAAGCTAAGAGCTGTTTTTACTTCTATTCATTACAACATTAGAAATTATATATATGACATTTATTTTCTCTCCTTTTGCAACAATATTTTTGTGGTTTCTGTGAGGCAACACTATATACAGATTTGATATTGTCATTAAAAATGTGCAGTAAACTACTATCAAATTATAAGGAAAGTGATTATTTATTAAGTTAAACACTATTCCAATTATACTATAGAAAAAAAGAAGTAGTCAGCATAATGAACTCATTAGCACAAAAATAGTATAATAATAATTAAAAATAATACTAAAATAATACTAAAATAATAAAAATAATAATTTAAAAAATACATTGATGGAAGATCTTTCATTATCGTACATATGGTAATATTCTTTTCATTACAAATAATATGTAGGTTACTAAAGTGTGTAAAATGTTTACATAAACACACACTATATTGAGTAATGTCTTTGTCTTCTGCATAAAGATATTATTTAAATTGGTTACTTTAGGAGATTTCTTAGCCCATAAAAAGAAAATAAAATATCAACTTTTTATTATAATAGCAAGGTGATCGCTTCAAACTTACTGCATAGTCCATTGTCACAGTTACCAGGGCAACTAGCACAAGGTGTTCCTTGTTGGTAAGGGGTCTTCTTTTTACTCACATTATTGCCACTGAAATTTAAAATACATAATGTTAAATATTTTTCACTTTACAGTTTAGTTTATATTCCCCAAGGGCAGTATAAACTAACAAATATACATAACTACAAATGTTTTCAGTTATGTTAAAAAACTGAAAAATTACAATTCCTAGTGAGTAATTCAGATAATATTCAAATTAAGAAAATGCTTCACATATTGACCCATCTCCTTGACTATAATTCTTCAGACTGAGCAACTAAATCAGATTAAATGGAGTCTGAAGTTTTCAGAGTATATTTCAGTGTGGCCACACTCTCTTCATCTCCTAGTAGACTTGATCAAATTGGTAAGGCAGTACAGCCCAATGTGCTAGCTAGAGGTAGAATATATTCCCTAGAGAGACAAAAGAGCTCCTGGGAGGCAGGAGGTTGCAGTTTGGAAAAGAATATTTAATGTGACAATATCATTTTATATTTGAAAGATAATAAAATACCAAGTTTCTCTAATATAACCTAGAAACAGTAACCTCCAGTATATATATAAATAGCTTTAATATATACATATGTGTGTGTGTGTGTGTGTATAGTATTTTACCTTCTAGATGGAGGTAGTGATACCTAAGTAGTTAGTGGTGTGTGTTTCTGGGACAGGCAGAAAAAAGAAATCTGTGAGCTTCTAGAGGTATTTGAGAGATTTTTAAACTTACCAAAAAGGGAATGTTCATTCAAAAATTTTGACAAGCATGAATATCCAGAGTGTAATCACATTATAGTGACTAACTTACAACTTGCTGATGATCATTACTTATTGGCCATTTAATTTATTTGAAGTACAAGGGAATCCAAATTTCAATCATATCAAGTGGGCCAAGAACACAAGGCCATGCATCTGAATCTAACCTCTTCACAGAATATAACTGACCATGTGTGAGCCCCTGGAAAAATGTGAAATAGACACAAACATGTTCTGGAAGTTCTCTTACCCCTGCTTGCCCTCATTATTCACTCCAACTCTCACTTCAGATGCTTTGCTCCTGATCCTCCCCTCTTATAGCCAGCCAGTGAGTTTGGATGCATTCTCCTAGGACCTTTCAATTCTTTCTATTAAACCCTAAGAAGTGCTTGCAGGAAAATGACATTGGAGGTCATACCTCTCACCCTGGAGATCCATATGCTCAGGTTATCTACAATTTCAAAATAAATCCTCTAGGAGCCTTGGTTCTAGGGGTCCCCCCGTCTCCAGGGGCAAGAAGCTTCAAACATTAAAAGAAATTAAGTTTAACAGATAAGTTGAGATTAGATCTTCAAAATATCCACAGAATTTATTGTAGGTAAGTTCAAACATAATCCTTGATGAAAGAACATTTTCCTGCTACTGGTCAAGACCTTAAAGGATGGTTCATTATGGAGATTTTGTGAAAACTTCTGAAAAGCAAAGACTGAAGATGTGGTTCTTTTCTGGATTCTGAAGTAAATTAAAGATCTCTTGAAAAAAACGTTGAGATGCAAAAGAATGAATCATCTGTGATGGTAATAATGTAGGTGGTGTTTTAGATAAGCAGGGCAAGGAACCTGTTAGCAGGAAGAGCTGAAATCAAATCTGCCATCCCGTACTTTCCACTCCATTATCTTCTCTTGCTTAACCATCAAGCTGCTACCCTCCTAAAGTGTGAAGTTGATGAGAACTGATGATATCAAATCTAGAGAAATGCATACTGCCCAGGCTCATGGAAAAGCTGTGAGCCCAAGGGAAAGGTGACTGAGAGAAAAGATGTCACGCTGTAACTGAGGAAAGAGAGCTTCAGATTTTATACTTGGAATTGAGAAGTTGGTCTCTTCCCTGATAAGTTGAATGTATCTCAACTTAAAAGGCATTTCCAAAGATTTATTCCTTCTGGATGGACCTAGAGTATATTATGCTAAGTGAAACAAGTTAGATAGAGACAGTTAGATAATGATACCATATGATTTCACTTATATAGCAATTCTAAAAAAATAAACAAACAAACAAAAAAAGCAGAAACAGACCATAAGTACAAGAACAAAGTGATGTTTGCCAGAGGGGTGGCAATGGGGGGGGTGCAAAATAGTTGAAGGGGAGTGGGAGGTACAGGTTTCCGGTTATGGAATAAATAAGTCATGGGGATAAAAAGTACAGCACAGGGACTATAGTCGATAGTATTGTAATAGTTATAATAGCATGGGATGCCTGGGTGGCTCATGCGGTTAGTTAAGCGTCTGCCTTTGGCTCAGGTCATGATCCCAGGGTCCTGGGATTTAGTCCCACATCAGGCTCCCTGCTCAATGGGGAGCCTGCTTCTCCCTCTGCCTGCCGCTCCTCCTGCTTGTGCTTTCTGACAAATAAATAAATAAAAATCTTTGAAAAATAAAAAAATAGTTATAATAGCATTCTATGGTGACTGCTGACAGCTACACATGTGGTGAACATAGCACAAGGTATAGACCTGTCACTATGTCATGCACATAAAACTAAGGTGACATTGTGTATGAACTATGCATCAATTTAAAAAAAATGATAAAAAGGATTTATTCCTTCCCTTTACTGAAATATGTTTTATATTCTAGTTTGTTTACTATCTAAGAATTTTAAAATATTAATTTGTACATAGGATTATTGCATGAAACTCTAAAGTATGTACTTACGCAGGACAATATTGGCAAACATAGTAGTATTTTAGACTTTCTTGATTGGGGCAATAGGCAATTCCACATCCAACGTGGTAAGAAGAGTACCAAACAACCTACACTTCCAAAAAGGAATATATGAGAGTACATTAAAGAAGAGGGAAAATATTGAAAAAATAGTAATAGCAAATGTAAAACTGAAAAAATGTTACTATTATGGTTTGTAGCTAAGTACCTTTTGAAAACATTTAGTTCAATTATTGAAGCAAATCACAAATTTTAAAATATTAAATCTTAAGTTACCTTCACTATTTTATCCATTTCTAAGTTTCAAAAAGTACAGAGTATACTTCCTTACCAAGAGTTTTTCAAGTGATGGAAAAAAATGACAGCTCTAGATGAAGTACCACCCAATGCCAGGACTATTACATCTATTCAGGCTCTTACCCAAATTGAACATTGAACTTGGTCATAATTTAGAGATGCTTTCATATTAGAGCATTTGTAGTAGAATTATTTTCATTTGTTTGTCTTACCTGGGTGTAATGTCCAACAACTGCATCAGAACTCTTAGGTCCCACACCATAGACAAAATTATGGCGCTCCTCATACCAGTTTTGGATTGCATCTGACCACGGGGCAGGGTAGCTTGACATAAAGAGATTCTCACCACATTTTGTACCTAAATAGAAATGGATCATCCTTGAGGAAGCAATAAAACATGGGATGGCAAAAGAAATCAACTAAATAAACACAAGGATGTTGCCCTTCAAACACAGTGCCTATACTGTTAATACATAATAAAAGGGCTTCTGTCCTTCTCAGCTCTAAAGCCGAATAGAAGACAGATCTGTCTAGGGGGACCTGAGTAGCTTAGTGGATTAAGTGGCTGACTCTTGATTTTGGCTCAGGTCATGATCTCGGGGTCCTGAGATCAAACTCTGCATCAGGCTCCCCACTCAGCAGGGAGTCTGCTTGAAGATTCTCTCTCCCCACGCCCCCCCCCACTCGGCCATTATCCTTGCTCACACACACTCTTTCTGTCTAAAATAAATAAATCTAAAAAAATATATAAAGATCTGCCTAGGACGCTGAGGCTGACATCAGCATGCAAAACTCTGAATAGGTTAAGACCTTATTATTCAAAAATCCTCTGGAGTTTCAGAGATGCATTCTTTTTCAAGCTAAGTTCTTCACATTGTAATGACTCCTATGCTCAGCTTTGTACTGTAAATTTGCAAAAGGCAGTGACCAACTTTTATTCTTTTTCTCCTCCTCTTGTCCACCCTCACCAGAGATTTTTCACATATTGGACCCTGTCTAAATGTTTATGATTATGATTTTGTGTGAACTTGGAAAAGAGTTCTACAGGCAGTCTATAAGAGCCCCAATTAACAGGCAACTGACATCAGGAGGGATGGCAGATTTCAAAGCTTTTGGATTCTCTCTTAATCAGTAAATCAGAATATCATAAGGCCAACTCTTCCTCAGAGAATTAGGCAAGAAGAACCTTGCCGAAGGTGACATCAACAAGACGGTGGAGTAGGGAGCCCTGGACTCTCCTTCCCTTAACAAATACACTGATCCAGCAACAATTTCCAAAAAATTGCCTTGGTGGGAAATCCAAAACTAATTGAAAGGCTCCTAGACCCTGGTAGAATATGAACCCAGACTCACTGAAGTCTGTAGGGAAACTGGGACACCCTCTTGCTAGAATGCCTACCCTCAGCACAGTGCTTGCCATATGATCAGGAAAAGGTCCCCTAGCCCCCAATTTCTCCCAGGGGAAGGAAGGAGTTGGTTCTTGTGTTCAGCATCCCAACCTTCCCTATGGAAACTCCTCAGATGGCTGGCTTCTGTCTTGGTAAGTCTTGGAGCTCTGACAGTCAGGCACAGGCTAGCCATCTGTAGGATAATGGAGATGGTGGCTTGAGCTGATAGATACCATATCTCCTCCGCTTGGCTCAGCACAGAGCAAGCAAATGAAAAATCTTAGTTCTCAACTTTCTCCTGGGGAAGCAAAGAGTTGATCAGTGTGTCCAATGCTCCAATTTCTCCAGGGCTCCCTAAAGAACTGACTTCTGTTTTGCTTGTCTTGAAGCTCTGATGGGTTTGGCATAGTTACAGTGTTACTTTGTGGGGGAGAACAGAGATGGTGGTTTGGATTGGTAGATGCCATGGCTCATCTCACCAGCTCAGCACACAGCAAGCAAGCAAATACCATAGCTGCCTGTTTCTCCCTGCAGTGGGAAAAAGTTGAACTGGGCATCCAGTGCCACAAATTTTCCAGATGCTGCCCAGAGGATTGACTTCTGACTTGCCTCTCTGACAATGTTAAAAGATCTAACATAACCAAGAAGTGGAGCTGATGAGGATAGAGATTTGGGTTCATAGTTGCCATAGCTTCCCTTCCTAGTTCAGCACAGAGTGAGCCGATAAAAAAACCCGAGCTTCCAGCCTCTTGGCTGGAAGAGAAAGAATTGGATGGAATGCCCAAAGATCTAGCTCTTTCAGGAGGCTGCCTGAGGAACTGACTACAGATCTTTTCTGACCATGATTTGATTGGACATTCTCCAAAGATGCACAAATGGCCAACAGGTATGTGAAAAGGTGCTCAATGTTGCTAATCACAGGGAAATGCAAATCAAAACTACAGTGAGATATCACCTTATGCCTGTCAGGATGTCTGTTATGGGGAAAATAAAAAGGACAACAAGTGATGATAAGGATGTGGAGAAATTGGAATCCTGGATACTTTTGTTGGTCATAAAAAATGGGGTAACTGCTGTGGAAAAAAGCATAGAGGTTCCTCAAAAAATTAAAGGTAGAACTACCAAATGATCCAGTAATATCACTTCTGAGGATTTATCCAAACGAATTGAAATCAGGATTTTGAAAAGATATTAGCATTCTTTATATTCACTGAAGCACTCTTCACAGTAGTCTATATAAGGAAACCTAAAATCCATGGACAGAAGAATGGATGAACAAAATGACACACACATGTATATACAATGAATGTCATTCATCCTTAAAAAAGAAGGAAATTCTGCAACAGTTGGGTGAGACACTATGGATGAATCTTGAAAACATGATATTAAGTGAAATAATCCAGTCACGGAAAGATAACTACTGCATGATTCCATTATATGAAGTATCTAAAAGAGCCAAATTCATAGAATCAAAGAATAGAACAGTGATAGATAGGGATGGGGGGAAGGAGAAATGGGGAATTACCAATCAATGGGCATAAAGTCTCAGGTAAGCAAGATGAATAAGTTCTAGATGAAAACATTCTGCTATACAACGTTGTACCTAGTCAGTAATATCATACAGTACAATTAATTATTTGTTAAGGGTGTAAGTCTCACGGAGTGTTCTTACCCCAATAAAATAAGTAAGTTGTTGCCCAGACACTTTTCTCTATCTTTTCGAGCTCTCATTATGAGTTACATTTGGGTAGCTTGAAGTATAATGTCTACCTGCTGCTTCAAGAGAGTATAAAATATTCTTGGGTATCTCTTTTAATATGGAAAAAAGAAACTAAGAATCTAATAGTAGACTTGCATCTTTAAGACCATTTGTTTTAATCTTCTACTGAATGCAGTCATTCTCTTCATAATTTCATTAACAGAACAGCATCAACAATATGAGTAATAGTGTGATGAAATTAAAAGTAAAAATTCATTGCTTTCAAATTGAGCATGCCTATATGTATATTATGGTTGATAACATAAATAAATATTTGATGTAAAGGTTTATGCATAAAAAATTTTTCCTTTCATAGTATTTATAATACTTGATAAGGATTCAAAAATTAAAAAAATGAACCAACATACCCAAAATATTTATCATGATTTTAAAAATTTAAGTATTTTTAGAGCAAAAGTCCCAAAATTCAGGAAAAAATCACTATAATTTAGTATCTTATGAATAAGAGATATGTAAATTTCAAACAGCTACACAATATCACAAAAAAGAGCATAGGATTAGAAATAATTAAGCCTGGTTAACTTTCCAGTATATGACACACTTCAGATTGTGTCTTGGGGAAGTCATTCCTCCCCTGCCCTCATCTTCTCATCTTTAAATCTGGAAATAATGATACATGACCTGTTGCCTCATGAGCTGGTTGAAAGAAAAAATGAAGTATTGCTTCAGACGTCATTTGCATAATGTAAACAATCAACAAGCACAAAATGGTACCTCTAATTCTCTCTCCTTCTACAGATACTTTAATTTTAAAAAGAACACTATAGGAGCGCCTGGATGGCTCAGTCGGTTAAGCATCCAACTCTTGATTTCGGCTCAGGGCATGATCTCAGGATCGTGAAATCAAGCCCTGTGTAAGGTGTAAGGCTCCACACTGGACATGGAGCCTGCTTGGGATTCTCTCTCCCTCTGCCCCACTCCCCCCCCCCTCCCCCCCCCCCCCCGCCCGCTCACACACTCTCCCTCTCTAAAAAATAAAAATAAAAAAAGTAATAAATAGAGCAGTATAAGCAACAATTTATTCTTGAAGTCTTCTTATAACACCCCAGAATGTTCCATTCTATTTGATTTTTCCAATATTATTTTATTTGTTCATTTATTCAAAAAAATACTCATTTACATACTGGTTTTTCGTTCCTCTGGCATGCTGTGTTCTAAAGTGCACTTGTTTGCCCACTTTTGGGCATTTGCTGCTGCTTCTCGGTTCCATTCCTAAATGTCACAAGCAAAAAATACACTTAAAGATTCAACTCCAACGAAACATATGGTTTATAATCTGATTGGTAGGTTGATTTGCACTACTTTAAACTTCTATATAGTATCTGATCATCAGTGCTATGAAAAGACCTTTTTGTTAGGGGTATATATGTGTGTGTGTGTGTTTATCTGCTCCAGTGCCAATATCCACATGAAGAGAAGTTCATAAATGATGTGTCTACTGATAGAACTATCTAATACCATATCTGACAGTTTATGATAGTACAGGAACCACACGTAGGATTTTTAGCAATGGGGCCACTCTAAATACTCAAGGTGTGAAGTCTTCGTATTATATTTCCTTAGTAATAAGCAGGCCTAGATTATTCCCAATTCCACTTGCAGCCCATTGCATTCAAATGGGAAGATAGTCTAGTGTTTATGAACTATGCTATGGAAAGTGGGTTTGTATTTACCCACAGCACTCTTCGGGTCCTGAGTCCGAGCCTCACGATGTCATAGAGATTACTTAAACAGAATAAAATACATGAAAGAAAGGGACCTCCTTTATTTTAGACTAGGGCAGATAGCGAACAAAAAGTGCAATGGCTTCACCCTTGGTGTGTGAAGATCTGGATTCTAATTTTGCCTTCCTGACTTAAGAGCCCTGTAACCTTGACAGATTATTTAACCATTAAAAATGAAAATTAATTTCTGCATGCCCATAACACAGCTCAAATAAAACAGTGGAATGGAAGCAAAATTTGGTAAGCACAAAGTTCTTAAGAGACGTCAGTTACAAGCTCCCTGCTCTTATCACTGCTGATTCACACCGTTAGCTTTTATCACTGCCTCTTACCATCTTTAGCATGTTGCTGGCAGGTGGAGAGACTGATTTCCTTAGTTCATTGTGTTTATTTACAATCTCTTTTTGGACTTGCGTTTGAGTGGCTAGCAAAGCAGTAAAGGATGGATCCTAAAGGGAGATAAAATTAGGATTATTTTCTTAACATTTTTAAAAATTGCATTTAAAAGTGAATAAGTGAATTCGAGGGAACAAAGATCCTTTTAAGAGCATTCAGTTCATATCAATATTAGTGTTTAAGCATTGCCAATGCACCTGAGCCAAAGTTATGACAGATAGGAAAGAAGTAATTTGAAGCTTTGAGAAGGAGGATGAAATTCATGGCATGACAAATTAAAATCTCCTCTGAGGCCACAGATGCCAATTTCTAGTTTCAAGGTAATTCTTAATGTGCTTTTTCTCCTTTCATGGCCCTTCCCAATCCCCTGTTATCTCTCTGATCCATCTCCTGGTCTTCATTTATAAAATTATTTAAAAGAGCTATATTTTGCTCTTTTGCACTGCTACATGTTTGTTAATCAGATTCTCTACTTTCTGCCCCATATGGTTTCCTGCACCTTCTCTGTGATTCTTCTAAACATATGAGTGATAATATTTTGTAACCCCAAAGGCACACAACAGGAACATTAATACGTATTCATTCATTTTTGATCAGGCTGCAGCAGGTAGGATGAGGGTGGGGCTCAAGATTCACCCTAGACTTTAAGGGAAATTTAACCTGATACAGTCTGTATTTAGAGGAATAATGTATCCATAATGTATTTAGAGAAAGAATGTTCAGGAGTTCCAAGTCCATTCAATACTCTAGTAAAATTATTCCTATTATGGTAGATATTATGATCTATTATATTACAATCTGTATTTCTGAATGCCAAATGAGTTTTCACCCAGTGTCAGAATTCTTTTGTCTGATAAATTCTAGTCCTAGTAGTCTCTGGTCCTGGGATGGCTTCCTGTATGCCCAGAGTTAGAGATGGAGAAACAGCAATGACCAGAGCTCCTCACATTCAGAGATTTTCTGATCAAGAGATAGACACCGTATATGGGAACCTACCCTCCAATTATTGAAGAGGATGATTGATCTTGGTCTTGGGATTATTTAAAGCAAAGTAGTTTACTCAAATTAGAAGATTTGAAGTCAAGAGTTGGGCTCTCACATACCAAGTTTTTGTGCATGAATAAGAAAGCAAAACAAACACTAAAACTTTTAGAGGTAGATTATTTTAATGTAAAAAATAGGTAAAACTTTATCATATAGAAATGATGAAAATTAAACATGGTGATATATGAAGCTGTGCTAATTTAAGGTTATGTTATTGTTAATTTTCTTTGAGATCACACTGAAGCACATTCAATAAAATAAATGGGAAAAGATCTCGTGGGGAGAGGACTATCATTAACTTTTTTTTATCATTTTTTAAAATTTTATTTTATTATGTTGTTAAGCACCATACATTATATCATTGGTATGTGATGTAGTGTTCCATGATTCATTGTTTGCGTATAACACCCAGTGATCCATGCAGAACGTGCCCTCTTTAATACCCATCACCAGGCTAACCCATCCCCTCCACCCCCCTCCCCTCTAGAACCCTCAGTTTGTATCATTAGCCTTTTAAATCACAGACCAGTGCATCCATTAGAAAAATAATTCAAGCATGACATGTGATTTTAACTTTTTGGTGGTCACATTAAAAAAGTAAAAGAATCCAGTGATATTAATTTATTTTATAATTTTTTAAATGTTATTTCATCCTGATAGGTACACTCATTAATCCCCATCACTTATTTTCCCCATCCCCTCATCTACCCCCCTCTGGTAACCATCTATTTGTTCTGTATAATTAATAGTTTGTTTTTTGGTTTCTCTCCCTTCTTTTTTTCCTTTTCTCATTTGTTTTGTTTCTTAAATTGCACTTATAAGTGAGATCATATGCTATTTGTCTTTCTCTGAATGACTTATTTTGCTTAGCATTATATTCTCTAGCTCTATCCATGTTGTTGCAAATGACAAGATTTCACTCTTTTTTATGGTTGAATAATATTTCATTATATATATATACACACATTATATACATTATATATATACATTATTCTTTCTATCTATCATCTATTATCTATCTATCTATCTACTATCTATCATCTATCTATATCATGTCTTCTTTATCCATTCATCTATCAGTGGACATGTGGGCTGCTTCCATAGTTTGGCTGTTGTAAATAATGCTGCAATAAACATAGGGGTGCATATATCTTTTCTAATTAGTGTTTTCATGTACTTTGTGTAAATACCTGGTGGTGAAATTACTGTATCATATGGTAATTCTATTTTTAATTATTTTGGGAAACCTCCATACTGGTTTCCACAGTGGCTGCTCCAGTTTGCATTTCCACCAATAGTGCACAATGGTTTCTTTTTTTCTACATCCTTGCCAATAAGTTGTTTTTTGTGTTGTTGATTTTAGCCACTTTGACAGGTGTAAGGTGGTATCTCATTGCAGTTTTGATTTGTATTTCCCTGATGATGAGTGCCATTGAGCATCTTTTCATGGGTCCATTGGCCATCCATACGTCTTCTTTGGAGAATGTCGGTTCATGTTGTCTGTCCATTTCTAATCGGATTATTTTTGTGTTTGTGTTGAGTTGTTTCAGTCCTTTAAATATTTTGGATATTTATCCTTTATCAGATATGTCATATGCAAATATCTTTGCCCATTCAGGAGGTTGCCTTTTAGTGTTGATTGTTTCTTTGGCTGTGTGGAAGCTTTTTATTCTGTTGTAGTCCCAATAGTTTATTTTTGCTCTTATTTCCCTTTCCCCAAGAGACAGATCTAGAAAAATGTTCCTACAGCCGATGTCAGAGACATTACCTCCTGTGCTCTCTCCTAGGATTGTTATGGTTTCAGGTCTCACATTTAGGTCTTTAATCCGTTTTGAGTTTACTTTTGCGTATGGTACAAGAAAGTAGTCCAGTTTCATTCTTTGGCATGTGGCTGCAATGTGTTTTCCTAACGCCATTTGTTGAAGAGACTGTCCTTTTCCCATTGCATATTCATTCCTCCTCTGCTGAAGATTAATTGACCATATAGTTGTGGATTTGTTTCTGGGTTTTCTGTTCTATTCTACTGATCTGTGTGTCTGTTTTTATGCCAGTACCATATTGCTTTCATTACTATAGCTTTGCAATGTAACTTGTAATGTAATGAAGTGTGATACCTACAGTTTTGCTTCTCTTTTCTTCTTTTTCTTTTTTTTTCAAGACTGCTTTGGTTATTTGAGGTCTTTGGTGGTTCCAAACAAATTTTAGGATTCTTTCTTCTAGTTCTGTGAAAAATACTGTTGGTATTTTGATAGGGATTGTATGAAATCTGTAGCTTGCTTTGAGTAGTATAGACATTTGTTCTTCCAACCCATGAGAATGTCTTTGCATTTCTTGGCATCATCATGAACTTCTTTTATTAGTGTTTTTTGGTTTTTAGAGTACTGGCCTTTCACCTCTTTGGTTAAGTCTATTCCTAGATATTTTCCTGTTTTGGGTGCAATTATAAATGGAATTCTTTTCTTATTTTCACTTCCTGCTGCTTCATTATTAGCATATAGGAATACAACAGATTTCTGTGCATTGATTTTGTATCCTATGACTACTGAATTTATGTATCAGTTCTAGCAGTGTTTTGGTGGAGTCTTTAGGGTTTTCTATATAGAGTATCATGTCATGTGCAAATAGTGAGAGTTTTACTTCTTCCTTACCAATTTGGATGTCTTTTATTTCTTTATGTGTTCTAACTGCTGTGGCTCAGACTTCTAGGACTCTGTTGAGTAAATGTGGTGAGAGTGGACATCCTTGTCTTGTTCCTGACCTAAGGGGGAAAGCTCTCAGTTTTTTCACCATTGAGTATGATGTTGGCTGTGAGTTTTTCACCTAAGGCCTTTATGATGTTGAGGTATGTTCCCTCTAGACCTACTTTGCAGAGGCTTTTTATGATGAATGGATATTGTATTTTGTCAAATGCTTTTTCTGTATCTGTTGAAATGATTGGCTTTTATCCTTTCTCTTATTCATGTGACATGTTGCATTGATTGTTTCACAAATATTGATCCACTGTTGCATTCTGGGAATAAATCCTGCTTGATCATGATGTTTGATTTTTAAAATGTATTGACATTATTTTAAGCAATAAATTTTACTTTTAATGGGTTGACTAATAATCTACAAAAATAATATGTCTACATCCTGATCCCCAGAATCTGCCAGTGTGACCTTCTCTGGATATAGTCAAGGATTTCAATATTGAATCATCCTGGATTATCCAAGTAGGACCTAAATCCAATGACAAGTATCCTTACAAAGGACGCAGAGAGGAGAAGGTGATGTGCAAAGGGAGGCAGAGAATAGGTGATGTAGCCATAAGCCTACTTATCACAGTGATTGGTCGAAGCCACCCTAAGCTAAAAGACATGGAACACATTCCCTCCTAGATCCTCAAGAGGGAGTGGAGTGTGGCCTTGTTGACACCTAGATTTTAGGCTTCTGGCCACCAGAACTGTGAGAGAATAAATTTCTGTTGTTCTAAGTCACCCAACTTGCATTCAGTTCTTACAACAGCCCTGAGAACCTAATACATTATTTAATTATTTATCCAAAATATCATTTCATCATGTACTGAATACCTAAGTTATTAAGGACATTTCTTCTTCTTCTTCTTCTTCTTTTTTTTTTTTTTTGTACTAAATCTTTGAAATCTAGTGTGTGTTTTACACTTACAGTATATTTTGTCCTGGATAAGCCGCATTGTAAGTGTTCAATAACCACATGTGACTAGTGGCTACTGGAGAGGTCAGCCTTAGACTGTCATCTAGATAATTGTGTTAAGTCATCTCTTTGCTTAAGTTTATTCCTAGATATTTTCCTTTGTGATGTACTTTGTGATGTACCACACACTCTTCCCCTTCTACTCTCAAAGGACATAACCATCCCACAAAGTTGCCTGGATAGCTTTAGAAAGGTTTTCCAATTTAACTTTACCTTTCCTTCTGTGGGTATAGATGGAAGCAGCACAGCAGCCAGAAACACCACTAGTGGGAATAACGCCATTTCTGGGAAATAAGTCAAAGAGAACAAAGGTCTGCATTAAAACATGTAGTACATGGACCTCAGACTATGAGGAAAAGCCAATGTAGTGATCTTGGTTAGTTTAAAGGAACTGTAATTCCCACATTCATAAAAAATGTGGCAAGAGGAGATTGTTATTTGGTGTCAGTAGAATCATAGTGGAACCAATTTTGTCACTGATAAGGACAATAAAAAATAAAATGAAACACTTGACTGATGCTCTTAAAGTATATATATGAAGGCTAGGGACATGTCATCATCTTTCTGCCCAGCTGTATTGCTCCTAAGTTCATTAAAAATGTGGAAAAAACAGATTTCTTCAGAGTTAATTATGATACTGCATTGATTATTCATCCCAATTTTGGGGAAAAGGTTATTTTCAGTATGCACTATCTCTTGTTTTGCTCTGCTCTATAAAAAGTAGAACTGTTTGTTCTTTTATTTACACATGGTTCTAATCAAGATTCCAAGGTTATGTTTACACAGAAATAAATGTACAGGGGAGCCTGGATGGCTCAGTCGGTTAAGCGTCCAACTCTTGATTTCAGCTCAGGTCATGGTCTCAGGGTCATGAGATTGAGCCCCACGTGGGGCTCTGTGCTCAGCGTGGAGCTTGCTTGTCTCTCTACCTCCCCCTCTGCCATTCTGCTCCACGGGTGCATGTTCACATGCATTCTCTCTCTCTCTCTCTCTCTCTAAAATAAACAAATAAATCTAATATATATATATATATATATATATATATATATAAGTGTATACACTTTATTAGTGGTTATTTTGTACCAAATCCATGATTTGGTCAAAATAATTCTTGGTCCTTTAGATGAAGCAACAAGCCCACTAAGTTTAAAAAAAGCACTCATCTTCTGGCCATTAGTCATATAAATTACTCACTTTGTAAACTAAAGGGATGCTGCATTGATTTGTTTTCTTTGTGTGAGATTGGTACTCTCAAATTCTTGAAAAGAAATAATATTCTAAACAGTTTATCTGTGGTACTTCTTAGGCCTTATTGATTTGTAAATAGTAGACAATTGATACTTGTTCCATGGATTCCTTTTATCCTCAATAGTGTGCTCATGAAAGGGAGAAGATTGAACATTTATTGACCATGTAATGCAAAATTTGCTGTCTAATTTCATCATCATACTTTGGTGTGTATGACTGTATTTTACAGCTGAAGAAATTGAGTGTTACCTATGCCAATGGTAAGTTCTTAAGTAACTTCAGAAATTAGCCTCCCACCAAGTATAACATCAAAGTCAAAACACACTGAAAGGAAGATAGTTTCATCTGAAAAAAGCAATCATTTTGTAGTACACTGGAGGCACTCTTATCCTCATTTTAACAATCCCTGTATTAATACATAATCATACATGTTCATAGTAAAAATCATCAATAATATATACATATATAATATATGTCATTCTTTTACATTTCTTCTAGTAAAGATAGTTCTAGAATAATTGTTTCAAAATCATAAACCTGAGAATTAACTATATTATCTATTTTAAGATGAAATCTAAAGAATTAAGTTTCAACTTGATAAAGTGAGTAAAGAGTAAAATTAACTCGATTCTCTTAATAAAAATGTATCCATAAAGTTTTGAAAATCATGGATAAATATATTAAATATACAATTTTACCATTGGCAAAACAAAAATGATTGACAAAGTGTTCACATTACATTTAAAATAAATGAGTTATCACTTACTGTTGGTTCTCAGAGCAGGATGAAGTATTTGCTTTATCTGTACAAAGAAGGAAGGTAGAGAAGAGGTTAGAGCACAATAAATGTTATATCTATTCTGTTTTCGCAAATTCTGCTTGTATAAGTAGATCTAAGTCAATAAATTTCTGAAACAGAATTTTTCACACCAGTATCTTCAAATTTCATTGCTAGTTGTCTGACATGTCTTTTGACATTATTTGGTTTCCATATAACATTTTTTTTTAAGTTTTTAAAAAGACAAACTTCTTTGAGATCTAATTTACATACCATACAATTCACTCATTTAAAGTGCACAATTCAATAGTTTTTGCATATTACATTAATTGTTACAAACTGCCTTTTTTATGAACGTAGATCATCTGTTTATTCAATCACTGTATTAAAACACAAGCAAAAGAACAATCAATAAATTTAGAACATACTAGCTTTTTTTTCGCAATGGGTTTGCCGCCAGAACACAGGTGTTGTGAAAACCACCGCTCAACCTAAACCAAAATGGGAAAGGAAAAGACTCACATCAACATCGTCGTCATTGGACACGTAGATTCGGGCAAGTCTACCACTACTGGTCATCTGATCTACAAATGTGGTGGGATCGACAAAAGAACTATCGAAAAATTTGAGAAGGAGGCTGCTGAGATGGGAAAGGGCTCCTTCAAGTATGCCTGGGTCTTGGATAAACTGAAAGCTGAACGTGAACGTGGTATCACCATTGATATCTCCCTGTGGAAATTCGAGACCAGCAAGTATTACGTGACCATCATTGATGCCCCAGGACACAGAGACTTTATCAAAAACATGATTACAGGCACATCTCAGGATGACTGTGCTGTCCTGATTGTTGTTGCTGGTGTTGGTGAATTTGAAGCCGGTATCTCCAAGAATGGGCAGACCCGTGAGCATGCCCTTCTGGCTTACACACTGGGTGTAAAACAACTAATTGTTGGTGTTAACAAGATGGATTCCACTGAGCCACCCTACAGCGAGAAGAGATACGAGGAAATCGTTAAGGAAGTCAGCACCTACATTAAGAAAATTTGCTACAACCCCGACACAGTAGCATTTGTGCCAATTTCTGGTTGGAACGGTGACAACATGCTGGAGCCAAGTGCTAACATGCCTTGGTTCAAGGGATGGAAAGTAACCCGTAAAGATGGGAATGCCAGTGGAACCACACTGCTTGAAGCTCTGGATTGCATCCTGCCACCAACTCGTCCAACTGACAAGCCCTTGCGTCTGCCTCTCCAGGACGTCTACAAAATTGGTGGTATTGGTACTGTCCCTGTGGGCCAAGTCGAGACTGGTGTTCTTAAACCTGGGATGGTGGTCACCTTTGCTCCAGTCAATGTTACAACTGAAGTAAAGTCTGTTGAAATGCACCATGAAGCTTTGAGTGAGGCTCTTCCTGGGGACAATGTGGGCTTCAATGTCAAGAACGTATCTGTCAAAGATGTTCGTCGTGGCAATGTGGATGGTGACAGCAAAAATGACCCACCAATGGAAGCAGCTGGCTTCACGGCTCAGGTGATTATCCTGAACTATCCAGGCCAAATCAGTGCTCGATATGCACCTGTGCTGGATTGTCACACGGCTCACATTGCTTGCAAGTTTGCTGAGCTGAAGGAGAAAATAGATCGTCGATCTGGAAAAAAGCTGGAAGATGGTCCCAAGTTCTTGAAATCTGGTGATGCTGCCATTGTTGATATGGTTCCTGGCAAGCCTATGTGTGTTGAGAGCTTCTCTGACTATCCTCCTCTGGGTCGTTTTGCTGTTCGTGACATGAGACAGACGGTTGCTGTGGGTGTCATCAAAGCAGTGGACAAGAAGGCAGCTGGAGCTGGCAAGGTCACCAAGTCTGCCCAGAAAGCTCAGGGGGCTAAATGAATATTATCCCCAATACCTGCCACCCCAGTCTTAATCAGTGGTGGAAGAACGGTCTCAGAACTGTTTGTGTCAATTGGCCATTTAAGTTTAATAGTAAAAGACTGGTTAATGATAACAATGCATCGTAAAACCTTCAGAAGGAAAGGAGAATGTTTTGTGGACCATGTTTTTTTGTGTGTGTGTGTGGCAGTTTTAAGTTATTAGTTTTTAAAATCAGTACTTTTTAATGGAAACAACTTGACCAAAAATCTGTCACAGAATTTTGAGACCCATTAAAACAAAAGTTTAATGAGAAAAAAAAAATTTAGAACATACTATGAAAAGAATTTGAAATTGTGATGTCAAAGTGGCAATAGATTTCATCAATTACCTTCAGTCATTCTTCACATTTATTTTTGCATTTAACTTAGTCTCAATTCTACCATTTACTTTTTTCACAACACCTAGCAGGTTCTTCTTTATCCTTTAGAAAAGCATTTCCAAAGACTGATACATATACCACGTTTTTCTTTAACTTTTTATTTAAATTCAATTTAATTAAATATACTGTATTATAGTTTCAGAGGTAGAATTTAGTGATTCATCAGTTGCATATAACACCCAGTGCTCATTCCATCAAGTGCCCTCCTTAATGCCCATCACCCAGTTACCCCATCCCCCCACCCATCTCCCCTCCAGCAACCCTCAGTTTGTTTCCTATACTTAAGAGTCTCTTACGGTTTGCCTCCCTGTTTTTATCTTATTTTATTTTTCCTTCCTTTCCCCTATGTTCATGTGATTTTTTTCCCTTAAATTCCACATAGGAATGAAATCATATGATATTTGTCTTTCCCTGACTGACTTATTTTGCTTAGCATAATACCCTCTACTTCCATCCAT
>NW_027397084.1:8077844-8143242 GCF_003265705.2 Callorhinus ursinus
CATGTCATTACAAATGGCAAGATTTCATTCTTTTTGATGGCTGAGTAATATTCTCTCTCTCTCTCTTTCTCTCTCTCTCTCTCTCTCTCTCTCTATATATATATATATATATATATATATATATATATATACACACACATCACATCTTTATCCATTAATCTGTCGATGGACATCCATATTTTAGCTATTGAGGACATTGCTGCTATATATATTGGGGCACATGTGCCCCTTTGAATCACTGTGTTTGTAGCCTTTGGATAAATACCTAGTAGTGCAATTGCTGGGTCACAGGGTAACTCTCTTTTTAACTTTTTGAGGAACCTCCATACTGTTTTCCAGAGTGGTTGCACCAGTTTGTATTTCAACCAACAGTGTGAAAGTGTTCCCCTTTCTCCCCATCCTTGCCAACATCTGCTGTTTCCTGAGTTGTTCATTCTAGCCATTCTGACCTGTGTGAGGTGGTATCTCTTTAACATGAATTAATACATCATGTTTTCCCTCCCCAACCAGCCCTCCCCTCTCCCCAAGCACATTAAAATCTGGGTACTGCTTTTTTGGCTTAGTATTTTTTTAATAACCACTGAAGACTGGTTAATCACTGTGAAGGTAACCAGGATCCTACCTTACAGCTGAATTCTTATAGCTCAGCTTTCTTTTACTTTCCGCTTATCAGCTTTCTATGACTTATTGCTTATCTTTGGAAACCATCAGTTCTGGGAAATCCTGAGCTTCAATTTTCTCTTCTGTAAAATGTGGATTATCATATCAAGAACTTTGCTTTGAAAAGTGAGTGGCATGATATACATAAAGCCCCTAATACAATGCCTGACAAATAACAATAAATGGAAATTATTAATTTTTTATTATGATCCTTTACAATGTGTGGTAGTTTACTGAGTTCATAAGATCTTCCCATGAATGCATGTTGTTTGATTTTAAATTGCTAATTTTAGAAGTGTTAAGACCTGTTTTTACGTCCGGGTATCATAGGGAAAAAAATCAGCATAATCTAATCAGAGATTCAAATGTTCAAGGCCCACTTCTACTGGAAATCTTCTGGCTAACTTTAAGAAAATGATTTAACATCTGGGTTGTCGTTTCCCTGCCAGTTTAGTGACAAACATACACATTAGCCTGATAATTTTGTATAGCTCAGTCACTCAGTGGGATTGTATTAGATGACCCATTCCATAATTCAATAGACCAAGATGCCACATATTCTTCCCTACCACTCTCCACTCCCCTACCCTCATTCACCCAACCTATAATCATCTTTGCTTCATCAGTGAAAGCAATGACTAAACCCACATTCATACATAGTTGGAAAGTCTGCTGCCATTTTTTCCTTGCTACTTACTAATGGAAAAGTACTGTGCCCTTTCTTGCAGGTGTTTTAAGACTGAGATGACATAGTTCTAAGGTGTCTGTAGGAAGATTATGGTGTTCAGTTTCATAATCCTAGAACAAAGAAAAAGATAATATTTAAAATAAAGATGGGAAGAATAAATAAACAGTATCAATAATCTCTGTCACACACTTAAAACTTAACTGTGTTTTAATATTACCCCAATATTTTCCTGCATTTATTTGATCTCACACATTAAGACCATAATATCCTTCTGAGATCAGATTATGTTTTGATATCTTGATATTTCCTTCAAATAATAAAGAAGTGGGCTTTTTAAAGAAGTTCCCTTTACTTCCTTAGAATATCACAGCATATTTTCCAGACTCCCAAATCCCAAATCCTTATACCACTTTTTTAAAAAATTTTTAAAGATTTTATTTATTTATTTATTTATTTATTTATTTATTTATTTGAGAAGGAGAGAAAATGAGGAGAGAGCACGATGAGGGTAGGGGAAAGAACAGAGGGAGAAGGACAAACAGACTCCCGGCACTGAGCATGAAGCCCACACCAGCTCCATCCCACAACTTTGAGTTCATGACCTGAGCAAAATCAAGAATCCCCACTTAAGGGACTGAGCCACCCAGGTGCCCCCCATATATATACACTCTTTAGAAGATAATTTCTGTAAGTAGTCACCCACATAGTAAGGATTTACTACATGGATTTGGGGTCACGCCTATATGTCTTCATGTCTTTTCCTGGAAGCCAGTAGATGACATATAGTCCACAAGAGCCAATAGCTATAAGTCTAATTATTTGCAATACACAGTTTCTAATAACTATGCATTCAAAACACAAGAAACTAAAGTTCTTAATTTGACTAAATGAAGTCCTCATTTACAAATGACTTCAGACTTCTGCTATGAATCAGAGCATTTCATGTAAATATAACGATTAATCTTTTAAGACAGGTAGAGTTTCAATAAGATAAACATCGACGAGAGGCACGTTGAAAGACTTTGGTGGATCGGAAATAATCAACAAAACTGAAAGCTGTCCATCCGCACTGAATCAGCCAGCCGATGTGCCCACCAGAGTGTCAGAAGAGGGCACGGAGGACTAAAGACCCCTCACTTCACAGATCTTTCCCTATCATCTACACCCCACTTCCCAGGCCCTGGTCATTTCCTTTCCCAGACTGCTCCAATTCTTACCCTGGCTCCAGAGCCCAGATCTTCCCACAGTGGGGACGGAGCCAGAGACTGGCTGCTGCCAGCTGCTTGGACAGTGAGCGTCCAAGGCAGGTGTGAGCGACGAGTGACGTCACGTGGCTTTGTGCCTTCAGCGCAGTCGTCAGCTTACTGAATTCCCACGACTGCCTCATCTCCCTGTGACGCCGCGCTGACAAAATCCTACACATCTTCCCTTGAGGAAAGGAAATGTCTGCTCACACACTTGAACCGTAGGAAGAAGATGGAGATAATACTAGGATTCGAAATGTACAGGGGTTGGTTGAAAAAGGAGGCATTCCTTTTCAGATAAGAATTCCTGAATTAACACAGGTCAGAATTTAAAGAGCAGATTGGTAAAGCCCACAGATAATTAAATTTGCAAGGCAATGCTAGTCTAGTGGCAAAAGTGCATTCAAGGTTACATAAAGTTGGCATTTTATAGTTTTGCTCATAAAGAATTGGGCTTTTTAAAAAAGTTCACTCGATTTCCTTAGAATATCACAGCATATTTTCCAGACTCCCAAATCCTTACACCACTCTTTTATTTTTATTTTTTTAAAGATTTTATTTATTCATTTGAGACACAGAGATACAGAGAGAGAGAGAGAGCATGAGCAGTGGGAGAGGCAGAGAGAGAGGGAGAAGCAGACTCCCCGCTGAGCCAGGAGCCCGATGCGGGGTTCGATCCCAGGACCCTGGGATCATGACCTGAGCCGAAGGCAAATGCTTAACCATCTGAGCCACCCAGGCGGACATTCTTGCCCCTCTTCCCTTCCAATTTTTGTGGTTTTGTGGTTAAGAAACCCAATAAGAGTAGGTCTTAGGAAAATGCCGAGAATTCCTGATCCCAGGCTGGTGACTTCAAGGTCATCTGGTATATCTGGCGTTGGTTGAAGATGTAGTGCCTGTCTTCACAGAGGGCAGATGAGTAATAGATGCATTTCCTCCTATGCTTAGTTGTTCTCAAGATTTAAAGGAATGAATTAATTCATCACATAGAAGACAGGTTTGGTCAAAAGATGACGAACCAAGGATTAACACCCATCACACATTAACTCTCTCTCTACCCCAGGCAAAGAGGCTTGGATTTTTCATTCCAACATTTGAGACTCACCTATGCACAATTGTTAACTCTAAAAAACACTGTCTCCTAGTACCGAGTGTCATTTTCCCCTGGCAATGTTAAAATTCCAAGAGACCAATGCACAGATATTATTTTAGTTCTTTTTTACTGCTATTTCAGTTCAAATACCACTAACTAAAAAAAAAAAATGGAATTTAGAAGTCATCCTAGCCTGCTTTACTCTTATGGTTCCATTAATCAAGTTAACTTCTGACAGTTTGCCTTTCTGAAAGTTTTCAAAATCCATCCCTGATCTGTCTTTCTCACTGCTATATTCATATTTTCACTGTATCTTGCTTAGATTATTAATTTAATATTTCAAATACTTATATCCACAAAATTGCTACTCACTTATTTATAAATGGAATTGCTTCATACTTTTTTTTTTTATTAGTGCAACATAATCATCATCCTGTAGCAGTCTATAATTTACTATGAATATCCTATTTTTCATTCTGGGAGACACCATACCTATAATTATTACTTTTTTCCATAGATGATGTCAGAATGAGAGCAACTTAAGTGTTGTAGTGGTAGATATTGTGAGTAAATATATATTTGAGAAGTGGACTATATCTCTTTTGATTATTGTTGTATGTCAAAAGCCTAGCATGATCCAAATTACTTAGGTAATAGTTTTTTTTAGAAAGTTTTGAAACTTTTATTGTATAGGAACTTTGCACTTCTTTTTTTAAAAAATAAATTTCTCTTTTTATAAGCCATCCAGGCTACACTATGCTCTTATCAACCAGAATGTACCAAGACAGTATCTACTTCACCTGGAATAGATATTTACATCCTCTTACTAGATTAGCTGGTATGAATGTACCACTTAAAGATAATCTGGTTACCTCAATGCTCTCTCCAAGAGACCATGGCCTTTTTCTGTTTTGTTTACCACTGAATCTTCACCTCCTCAAACAGAACGCAGTACAAAGGGAGTATTTAACAAATACTCGGTAAATGAATGAACTGACTCAGTCTAAGGCTGCTGTTTTGTAAGTGCCTCTGCATAAAATAAACTTCTAAGAGTTTACAGCAAACATCCCAATTTCCAATTAATCCTTCACCTTGGCCTGCAGAAACTGAATTAATATACACGTGGCCCATATCCCACCCACCCAATGTTAGCCCTTTCTTGATTTTTCGTTCATAGCATTCCAGATACAAATTTTCTTGTTTGTTTTTAAAATTCACCGATTTATTCCCTCCACTTATTGAACTCAGACTTCCTTCATTCCTTTAACAGGCACAATACAGCAATTGAGGTGTATGTATTTGGGTTGACATCAGATTATGCCTGTGTATCAATGCATATTTTTAATAGGATGAGGAGATCAGGCTTTCCCAGCCTTGGCATTTATATAGTTCCTCTCAGTATATACTTTTCAGCCATACTATGACCTAGAAATTTTTGCTCAACCCTTCTCCACATAGAAGGTCTCTGAGCTTTCTCCTACTGGTTTTCTGCGACATAAAATAAGACATAATTGACCGCTGAAGGCATAAGCACATTCACTGCGTTCATAAGGTTTCTGTCCTGTGTAAATCCTCTGTTGTCTCCTGAGGGTGCACATCTGGCTGCAGCCTGTGCCACTATGACCACATTCCTATTTGCTAAGAGCCCACTGATGTTTAGTGGCGTCTGACAAGCCACAGAAGGCACTTGCATATTCACTGTATTGACAAGGTCTTTCTCCTGCATGGCACTGCTAGTCTGTGATAAGCTGTGATTCTCTGAGGGAGGATTTTCCATTTTGACTGAATTTCCACATTTCTCTCTTGTGTGTATTCTCTTATGTTTAACAAGGCAAGACATGTAGGCAAAAGCTTTCCCACACTCATGGCAGATATAGGGTCTTTCACTTGTGTAAGTTCTCTGAAGGACAATGAGCTTTTGCTTTGTGGTAAAGGCTTTCCCACATTCACTGCATTCAAAGAGTTTCTCTCCCGTGTGAATTGTTTGATGTTTAATGAGACCTGACTTCTGGGAACAGGATTTTCCACATTCACTGCACACAAAGGGAGTCTTTCCTCTGTGAAATCTTTGATGTACCATCAGGCATGTATTCTGGATGAAGCTTTCCCACACTCATTGCATATATAAGGTTTCTCTCCAGTATGGATTCGCTGATGTACAATAAGATTTCCCTTCTGGATGAAGCCTTTTCCACATTCACTGCATATATATGGTTTCTCCCCTGTATGTGTTTTCTGATGTATATTGAGCCTTGCTTTCTTCAGGAAGGCTTTGCCACATTCAGTGCAATCATAGGGTTTTTCTCCTGTATGTGTTCTCTGGTGTTTGGTGAGCATGAACTTTCTGGAGAATGCTTTCCCACACAGGCTACACCTGTGGGGTTTCTCTCCTGTATGAATGATCTGGTGATCAGTGAGCCCGGACTTCTTGATGAAGGCTTTCCCACATTCACTGCATACATGAGGCTTGTCTGTTTTTTGCGTTTTCTGCTTTCAGGGAATTTAATTTTGGGATGAAACTGTTCGTTATTAACATGTAGAAAGGATTTTCCATCTCCAGTAAGATCTGCAGAGTTCTTTATTTCATAGTTTCTGCTCTGGTGAAGTAAAGTTAAGTTTGGTTTCACAGTTTTTCCATGTAAATCACGCATATCATGATTTTGCCTTAACACGAAATGAGCTGTGCTCAGATGAACGTTATTTTCAAATATTTTATGTTTGTGCCATCGTTCTAGGCTATTCTCCAGGATTTCATTTTGTAAGTGCTCTGGCAAATAGTCATCAAGTTCCCAGGTTTCTGAATGGATTTGACAGGGGATGTCATCTTCCACTGTCCATGTTGGTTCTCCTTGATCCAACTTGGAGAGCACATCTTGCTTGCTGGTGTGAAAACCCACTGACACCAGGTTTCTATAGTTCTCCAACATCACGTCCCGGTACAGGTCCTTCTGAGCCGGGGCCAGGAGCTGCCACTCTTCCCAGGTGAAGTCCACAGCCACATGATCAAATGTCAGGGATTCCTGGGGCTGGGTCATTTGTTCTGCTCTCTGAAAATAGCTGGCGGTGGGGAAGCTCTGCCTTGTGTCTTCTGGAACTACTTTTAGTTTCTCTTCAGAAATCTCAGTCTCGGTCAGGCGTGCGCCCATGAAAACTGACACCACATCTTGTAACTTTTTCCTCCTTCACATAATCCCTTTGCTCCTTGGGCATCAGGACCTGATTTTCTCCAGACCAAAAAGAGAGTCTAAACATAACACTTCCACGAACTGCTTCTACTCCTTGTAACGTCGCCCAAACTTTTCCTACTTAAGTAATAGTTTATAAATATTTGTTGAGAGAATAAATATTGACTTGGCCTAGATTCTTAGGAAATGTAGAGAAAAACAAACAACATCTTTTTCCTCTAAGACTTATAGTACTGGTAGAAAAATGCACACATATGAACATTACCAGGTAGTGTAGTTTAGTGCTATGTAGTTGGAACAGGAAATATCAATAATTGGGAATTCTGAGTTAACACTATCTGGGTAAAAATTAGAAGGTACAGTGACATTTGAATTTCTCTGAAAAATGTATGTGACTTGATCAGAAAAAAAAGTTTTGAACACTTGTTTGAAAGGGCAGAAACAGACAAATCAATGTATCACAAGGTGTATGTAAGTCAGTATGATAGGCTGTTTAAAATGTTGGGATAATTTTGTATAGAAGTCTAAGGAGACTTGCTTCTTTGTATAACATGGGAAAATAATTTCATTGATGTTTAGATAATTGGGAAATTTTATGATCAAATATTATTTAATAAAAGCTACCAAATAGAATATTACTTAGCCATAAGAACAGGTGCAAAGGAAAAAAAAAAAAGAGAGAGAGAGAGCGGGAGGCAAATGAAGAAATGGACTCTTAACTATAGAGAACAAACTGATGTTACCAGAGGGGAGGTGAGTTAGGGGCAGGTATGAAACAGGAGATGGGGATGAAGGATTGCTCTTGTTGTGATGAGCATTGGGTGTTGAATCACTATATTGTACACCCGAAGCTAATATTCCACTATATGTTAACTAACTGGAACTTAAATAAAAACTTAAAAAAAAAAAAAACTCCACCCAATAATACTATGCAGGGTGATTTGCAGAGTGGAGAAATTGGTGACAGAAAAATAAGAATGTGGTGACAATTTCCCATATTAATTTTAGAACAGTAGAAATAGAACAAAAGTTGGGATTTGAAGAGATTTAAAAGACAGTGTTGATGATGAAGTTGGTAGGGAGGGCAAATCCAGAATAGAAGAGAGCTTGTAGGTTTTGAGTCACTTGAAAGCACATCTCCACTATTGAAAGGAACAGTACAGGTACTTCTAAATATTCATGTAAAATCAAAAGTTAGCAGTGTGCTGAACTCAAAGGTGCAGTGTTGAAAATGCCTGAGAGCTGGGGGCTAGTGTCTTGCATGTATTCTGCAGAGAAATCCACTCTAATTCTTACCCTGCTACTTTATATGTAAGATGCTCCCCTCCCCTTCCCCCATAAACAAGTGACCTTACTAAACTTCCTTATTAGTTCTTATAGGCTTTTTTGTAGATTCCTTTGGAATTTCTACAAATATTTTAATTTGTAAAGAGAGATTTTACCTTTCTTTTCTCTTCTTTTTTTGAAAAAAATCGCTTAACTTTTTTTTTCATCTTGATCGGTGTACTCTTTAATGTCCATCACTATTTCACCCATTCTCCACACCCACCTTTCCTCAGATACTCATCAGTTTGTTCTCCACATTTAAGAGTATGTTTCTTGAGTTGACTCTCTTTTTCCCTTTGCTCATTTGTCTTGTTTCTTAAATTCCAAAATGAGTGAATTCATGTGGTATTTGTCTTTGACTGACTTATTTCAACTAGCCTTATACTCTAGCTCCATTCATGTTGTTGCAAATGGCAATATTTCATTCTTTTTATGGCTGAATGATATCCCATTTTATATATATGGCACATCTTCTTTATCCATTCATCTGTCAGTGGACACTTGAGCTGCTTCCATAGTTTGGCTATTGTAAATAATTTTGCTATAGACATAGAGATGTGCATATTCCTTTAAATTAGTGTTTTTGTAGTTTTTGGGTAAATACACAGTAGTACAATTACTGAATCCTAGGGTACCTCCATTTTTAACTTTTTGAGGAAACTCCACACTGTTTTCCACAGTGGCTGTACCAGTTTGCATTTCCACCAACAGTGCATGAGGGTCGTTTTTCTCCACATTCTTGCCAACAATTTGTTGTTTCTTGTGTTTGATTAAAACCATTCTGATAGGTGTGAGGTGATATCTCTTTGTAGTTTTGACTTGCATTTGCTGATAATGAGTGATGTGTTGAGCATTTTTTCATGTGTCCCTTGGCCATCCATATGTCTTCTTTGGAGAATGTCTGTTCATGTCTTCTATCCATTTTAAATTAGATTATTTGTTTTTGGGTGTTGAGTTGTATCAGTCCTTTAAATATTTTGGATACTAACTATCAGATATATCATTTGCAAATATCTTGGCCCATTCAGGAGTTTGCCTTTTAGTGTTGTTGTTTCCTTTGCTGTGTAGAAGCTTTCTATTCTGTTGTAGTCCCAGTAGTTTATTTTTGCTTTTATTTCCCTTTCCTCAAGAGACAGATCTAGGGGCACCTGGGTAGCTCAGTCATTAGGCGTCTGCCTTTGGCTTAGGTCATGATCCCAGGGTCCTGGGATCCAGTCCTACATCAGGCTCCCTGCTCAGCAGGAAGCCTGCTTCTCCCTCTCCCACTCCCCCTGCTTGTGTTCCCTCTCTTGCTGTCTCTCTCTCTAGAGTACTGGTCTTTCACCTCTTTGGTTAAGTCTATTCCTAGATATTTTCCTGTTTTGGGTGCAATTATAAATGGAATTCTTTTCTTATTTTCACTTCCTGCTGCTTCATTATTAGCATATAGGAATGCAACAGATTTCTGTGCATTGATTTTGTATCCTATGACTACTGAATTTATGTATCAGTTCTAGCAGTGTTTTGGTGGAGTCTTTAGGGTTTTCTATATAGAGTATCATGTCATGTGCAAATAGTGAGAGTTTTACTTCTTCCTTACCAATTTGGATGCCTTTTATTTCTTTATGTGTTCTAACTGCTGTGGTTCAGACTTCTAGAACTCTGTTGAGTAAATGTGGTGAGAGTGGACATCCTTGTCTTGTTCCTGACCTAAGGGGGAAAGCTCTCAGTTTTTCACCATTGAGTATGATGTTGGCTGTGAGTTTTTTACATAAGGCATTTATGATGTTGAGGTATGTTCCTTCTAGGCCTACTTTGCAGAGGTTTTTCTTATGATGAATTGATGTTGTGCTTTGTCAAATGCTTTTTCTGTATCTATTGAAATGATTGTATGATTTTTATCCTCTCTCTTATTCATGTAATGATTTGTGTTGATTGTTTTATCAATATTGAACCACCCTTGCATCTTGGGATTAAATCCTACTTGATCGTGGTGTATCGTTTTTTAAATGAATTCTTGCATTTGGTTTGCTAATATTTTGTTGAGGATATTTGCATATATATTCATAAGAGATATTGGCCCTTGGTTTTCTTATTTTGTGGTGTCTTTATCTAGTTTTGGTATCATGGTGATACTAGTCTCATAGAATAAATTTGGAAGTTTTCTTTCCTCTTCTATTTTTTCAAATAGTTTGGGAAAAGTAGGTATTAACTTTTCTCTAAATGTTTGGTAGAATTCTCCTGTGAAGCTGTTTGGTCCTGGATTTTTGTTTTTTGGGGGGAGTTTTTTGCTTACTGATTCAATTGCATTGCTGGTTATTGGTCTGTTCAAATTTTCTATTTCTTCTGACTTTAGTTTTGGTAAGTTATGTGTTTCTAGGAACTTAGCAATTCCTCACAGGTTGTACAATTTGTTGGCGTATAGATTTTCATAATATTTTGTTACAATTATTTGTATTTCTGTGGTATTGGTTGTTCTTTCTCCTCTTTCATTAGTGTTTTTTTTTAAGATTTTATTTATTTATTTATTTGAGAGAGAGAGAATGAGAGAAAGAGAGAGCATGAAAGGGGAAGGGTCAGAGGGAGAAGCAGACTCCCCACTGAGCAGGGAGCCCGATGCGGGACTTGATCCTGGGACTCCAGGATCATGACCTGAGCTGAAAGCAGTCACTCAACGGACTGAGCCACCCAGGAGCCCCTTTTGTTAGTGGTTTTATTTATTTGGGTCCTCCCTGTGTTTTTGGTAAGTCTGGCTAGAGGTTTATCAATATTGTTGATTTTTTTCAAAAAAACCACTTCCTAGTTTCATTGATCTATTTAATTGTTTTTCTAGTTTCTCTATCATTTATTTCTGCTCTAATCTTTATTATTTTCTTCCTTCTGCTGGTTTTGGGTTTTTTTGTTCTTCTTTATCTAGTTCCTTTAGGTGTAAGCTTATGTTGTTTATTTGAAATTTTTCTTGCTTCTTCTTGAGATAGGCTTGTATTCCTATACATTTCCTTCTTAGCAGCACTTGTGCTGCATCCCAAAGATTTTGGACCATGTGTTTTCATTTGTTTGTTTGTTTCAATGTACTTTTTGATTTCTTCTTTGATTTCTTGGCTTACCCATTCATTGTTTAGTAGCATGTTATTTAACCTCCATGTACTTGTGGATTTTCCAGATTTTTTTCTTGTGGTTGATTTCTAGTTTAATGATGTTGTGGTCAGAAAAGACATATGCTATGAGTTTGGTCTTTTTGAAATTGTTGAAACATGTTTTGGCTTAATATGTAATCTATTCTGAAAAATCTTCCATCTACACTTGAGAAGAATATGTATTCTGGTGTTTTAGGATGGAATGTTTTGAATATATCTGTTAAATCCATCTGGCCCAGTTTGTCATTCAAAGCCACTCTTTCCCGGTTGATTTTCTGCTTGGATGATCTGTCTATCAATGTAAATGGGGTGTAATCGTCCCCTACTATTATTGTACTACTACCAACTAGTTCCTTTATGTTTGTTATTAACTATTTTATGCATGTGGGTCTTCCATGTTTGGTGCATAAATATTTACAATTATTATATCCTTTTGTTGGATTGTCCCCTTTATTATTATATAGGGTCCTTTGTCTTTTGTTACACTCTTTGTTTAAAAGTCTATTTTGGAAGAAAGGCAAGACGGCAGGAGAGTAGGGCAGGACCTTGTTTCATTTGGTCCCTTGAATTTAGCTAGGTAACTATCAAATCATTCTGAACACCCATGAATTCAACCTGAGATGTAAGAAAAAAATATCTAGAACAGTACAAGTAGAAAAGCGACCACTTTTTGCAATGTAGGAGGTGCAGGGAAGTGAATCTGAGGGGATATATCAGAAGATAAGCTGTGGGGAGAGGGAGCCTCCATAAGCTGGCACTGGAAAGTGATATAGCCCTGGAACTCAAAATCAGAACCCTCAGAAATCTGCTCCAGTGAGAGACAGTCTTGCCTGAAAGGTGCTTAGGTGGTGAAATGGAGCAGTATTCTAGGTGGGACAGTGTGGTCTCAGGATCCCTGGCATCACAGAAAGAATGAGTGTGCCTGGGCCGGTGGGGTTCCCAAAGATTAAAGCAGGAAACTGGTTATGGTTAGTGAACCTGGGAAGAGGAGGTCTCAGCTCACTTCACCATAAACCATGAGCTGGGGTAATCAGGTGACTGCTCTCTATGTGGGGACCTAGTGGAGGACAGGAATGTGGGGACCCTCCACCTTCCCCTGGGAGGCACGGAGCAGTTGGATACACCACCAGGAGACAGTTCTCAGCGTGTGCAAAAAACAGGAATGTGGTGACTCTCTGCCTTCCCCTGGGAGGGGTGGAGTGAGTGTACACCACAGGAGTCTGCAGAATTTGGCAGACACGAAAGTGAAGACTGTTTATCCCCGAGGGTTTGCTGAAGAGAAGGGACTGCAATCTTTTGGTTCTGGGGCTGGAGATTGGGGGTGCGGCCATTTTAATATTGATCCTCTAAAGAGATGCTGCAAAAAGCCTTCAGGGAACAAAATCCACGCAGAGCAACCAGAAAGAGTTTACACTGAGCCTGGCTGCCTAGCAACAGTGGTGCAACTCTGCCCAGGCAAAGATGCCTGAAAATCAGCACAGCAAGCCCTTTCTCCAAAAGAGCAACTGGAAGAACAGGGGAACAGCAAATTTATGGACCTCAAAGGACTGAAGATCTCCAGTGTTATGGGAAAATAGTATATAGAATACAAGGTTTTTTCTCATGATTCATTTATCTTTCAGTTTAAAATTTTCCATTTCTCTTTTTCCCCTTTACAACTAGTTTCTTACTTTATCAACTCTTTGTTTTTAAGTCTTTTTTACCTATCATTTTTACATTTACATTTTATAGATATATTCTTCATTTTTGGCTTCCTTTCACTCTATTCTATCTTAGTTTTGTGTAAGTTTTGCTTTCTTTATAAACCAACACCAAGAAAATACAATTTTAAGAACATGTATGAGCAACTATATGCCAACAAATTAGGCAATCTGGAAGAAATGGATGCATGCCTGGAAACTTATAAACTACCAAAAATGAAAGAGGAGGAAATAGAATATCTTAACAGTCTCATAACCAGTAAGGAAAGTGAAGCAATAATCAAAAACTTCCCAAAAAACAAGAACCCAGGGCCAGATGGCTTCCCAAGGGAATTCTACCAAACATTTAAAGAAATAATACCTATTCTGCTGAAGCTGTTTCAAAAAATAGAAATGGAAGGAAAAATTCCAAACCCGTTCCATGAGGTCAGCATTATCTTGATCCCAAAACCAGATGGACCCCATCAAAAAGAATTACAAACTAATATCCCTGATGAACATGGATGCCAAAATACTCACCAAGAGAGTAGCCAATAGGATCCAACAGTACATTAAGAGGATTATTCACCACACAAGTGGGATTTATTCCTGGGCTGCAAGGGTGGTTCAACATTCACAGATCAATCAGTGTGATACATCACATTAATAAAAGAAAGGACGAGAATCATATGATCCTCTCAACTGATGCAGAAAAAGCATTTGACAAAATACAGCATCCTTTCCTGATTAAAACTCTCCACAGTGTAGGGATAGAGGGAACATACCTTAATAACATAAGAGCCATCTACAAAAAGCCCACAGAGAATATCATACTCAATGGGCAAAAACTGACAGCTTTTTCCCTAAGATCAGGAATAGGACAGGGATGCCATGTCCACTCTCACCACTGTTGTTCAACATAGTACTAGAAGTCCTACCCTCAGCAATCAGACAACAAAAAGAAATAAAAGGCATCCAAATTGGCAAAGAAGAAGTCAATCTCTCACTCTTCACTGATAATGTGATACTTTATGTGGAATACCTAAAAAACTCCACCCCAAAATTGCCAGAACTCATACAGGAATTCAGCAAAGTGGGAGGATATAACATCAATGCACAGAAATCAGTTGCATTTTTATACACTAACAATGAAACAGAAGAAAGAGAAATTCAGGAATCGATCCTGCTTACAATTGCACCAAAAAACCATAAGACATAAAAACCATAAGACACCCAGGAATAAACCCCGAAGAGATAAAGTTTCTGTACTCTAAAAACTACAGAAACATTAATGAAAGAAATTGAGAAAGACACAAAGACATGGAAAAACATCCCATGCTCATTGATTGGAAGAACAAATATTGTTAAAATGTCTATGCTACCCAGAGCAATCTACACTTTCAATGGAATCTCTATGAAAATACCATCAAAATAGGCTGGGTCCTGGGATATAGCCCCACATCAGGCTCCCTGCTCAGTGGGGAGCCTGATTCTCCTTCTCCCTCTGCCACTCCTGCTCTCTCTGTGTCAAATAAATAAATAAATAATTTTTAAGGCTATTTTGTTTAATATAAGTATTGCTATCCTGGTTTTCTTTTGACATCCATTTGCATGATAAATGTTTCTCTATCTCCTCACTTTCAATCTGCATGTATCTTAGGTCTGAAATCAGTCTCTTGTAGGCAGCATATAGATGGGTGGTGGGGTTATTTTTGTCCACTTTGTCATCCTAAGTCTTTTGATTGGAGAGTTTAGTCCATTTACATTCAACGTAATTATTGATATATATGCATTGATTGCAACTTTGATAGTTGTTTTGTGTTTTTATCTATATATTTTCTCTGATCCTTTCTTCTCTTTCTCTCCTGTTTTGTTGGCTTTCTTTAGTGATATACTTGGATTCCTTTCTCTTTATTTTTTGCATAGCTATTAATGGTTTTTGATTTGTGGTTAACATTAGGTTTGTATATAACATCTTCTAAATATATCAGTCTATATTAAGTCTATATTAAGTTGATGGTTGCTTAAGTTCAAACCCATTTTTACTCCTCTCCTCCCCATGTTTTAGGTATATGGTGTCATATATTATATCCTTTTATTTTATGAATGACTGATTTTTACTGAAAAACTTATTTTTTACTGCTTTTGTATTTCTTACTTTGCATACTCTCACTTATGATCTTTCTTTTCCACTCAGAGTCTCCCTGAATATTTCTTGTAGGACTGGTTTAGTGGTCATGAACTCCTTTTGCTTTTGTTCATCTGAGAAACTCTTTATCTCTCCTACTATTCTGAATGATAGTCTTTCTGGATAGAATATTATTGGCTGCAGATTTTTTCCTTTCAGCACTTTGAATATATCATGCCTTTCCCTAATGGCCGGCAAAGTTCCTGCTGAAAAATCCCCTGAGAGTCTTATGGGGTTTCCCTTGTATGTAACTATCTTCTTTTCTCTTGCTGCTTTTAATTTTTTTTCTTTATCACTACTTTTTCCATTTTAATTAATATGTGTCTTGTTGTGGACCTCCTTGGGTTGAATTTTGGGGGGAATCTGTGCCTCCTGGTTCTGGATATCTGTTCCTTCCTCAGATTAGGGAAGCGTTCAGCTATTATTTCTTCAAATAAATTTTCTTCCCCTTTTTCTCTCTCTTCATCTTCTGAGATCCCTATATAATGCAAATGTTATGCTTGATGGAGTTGCAGAGTTGCAATCTTCCCAGAGATTAGGGAAAACTAATCTCAATTTGTATAATTTTCTTTACTCTCCTTTCTCTGTCTTGGTTGCTTTCCACTAGTCTGTCTTTCAGTTCATTAATTTGTTCATCTGCTTCATCTAGCCTGCTATTTTTTCCATCGTGTATAGTTTTAATTTCATTTATTTTGTTCTTGATCCCTGATTGGTTCTTTTTTATCTTTGTGTTAAGGATCTCACTGATGCTTTCTACTCTTTTCTCAAGCCTAGCGAGTATTTTTATGATTATTACTTTAAATTCTCCATCAGGCATATTATTTATATCTCTTTTGCTTAGGTTTCTTGCTGTGGTTTGGTCGTATTCCATTCATTTGGGATTTATTTCTGTGTCTCTTCATTTTGTCTAACTCTCTGTGTCTGTTTCTATGTGTTAGGAAAGTTAGCTACTTCTCTTCTCTTAACAATAATAGCCTTATGAAGAAGAGATCCCTGCATTGCAGTTTGCCCTATCCCCCAAGGCCTGGTGTTGCTGTTGAGTCTTGGCTTCTTTTTCCTTCAGTCCAGTTGTCTGCAGAGATCCTCTTTGGCTATTATGGCAGTGTTTTGTCCCCAAAAGGGGTGAGGTGTGTTTTAACAAGGTGTGCAGTGGTTTGCTTGTGAAAAGAGACTTGCCCGCCCTGTAGTGGGAACTGAGGTCCAGCAAAACTGCTCGTTCCATGCAGTATCTGCGTAGGCTGTTTGTTGTGCTGTCTGTTTAAGACCAAAGACTCAGCTTCCTACCTCCAGACTCTACCAAAGCCAGAACCCACTGATTTTTAAGATTCCACACTTTAGGTACTGCTGGTAGTAAGAGTTCATGAAATTCAGCCCCTCTTGATTTCAAAGGCAAATATTATGGAGATTTGTCCTCCCTTTTCATGGCCTTCCCAGTGTGAAATCTGTTTTTTCCCTTTCTTCATGCTACCAGCTCCCTCTCCATTGTGGCCAGCCATGGCCCATTTCATTCCCAAACCATGTCTTCACACATCTTACCTTCTTTCACATGGTTTCTTCTTTAATTGTGGAGTTTGTTCTGCCAATCTTTGAATCATTTTCTTGGTTATTTACACTGATGGGCGTGTTATTTAGTTGTTTTTGTGGGATTAAGCCAAGCTTAGGCTCCTCCTACTTTGCCATGGTCCCCCAAGTTTACATGCAGGCAGTCCATTGGGGAGCAAGATTGGAATCTAGGTCTCTGAATACTTACCCAGTGCCCTTTTCCACCCTAAACATTTTTCTTTTCTTTTCTTTTTCTTTTTTTTTTTTTACTGCATTGGCAGTATACTTAAAATGTGAACAAAGTGGTGGAAACTGTTAGTTTTGCTTTATTCCTGAGAGGGGATTCCAGATTGGAAAAATACTATAATACTGTTTTCCTTGATAACATAAAGAGAAAACATTCTTTCACTACTAAGTAAAAGGTTAGCTGGAGAATTTTGTAAAATATTTCTTATTAAAATGAAGACGTTACTTTCTATTCCTAGTTTTCTGAAAATTGTTTTCATTACAGGTGTTGAATTTTGTCAAGTGCATTTGTTTGGTATCTTTTGTGATGATCACATGATATCTTTATTTTGATATGGTATATGACATTAATTGATTTTTGAATATTGAAACATTTAATTCCTACAGTAACTTCACTTTGTCATGGTGTATAATCTTTTTATATGTTGCATCTATGTTCATGAGAAATAACAGTCTAGTTTCCTTTTCTTGTGATATTTTTATCTGGCTATGGCATAAGTTAATGCTACCCTTAGCTGGGAAATAGTTCTCCATTTTCTGTCATGACATAAACAAATATTATCCTGAAATTGCACAATATGCATTGTATATTTAAGGTACATCCACCCATAATCTAGTGAAATTTAACTCAAACTCTCTTCTAGTCAGTAGTCTCTTAACTGGTTTCTTGCTTGCATTCTTGTTCTCTTACAATTTATACCTCATCATATCACGATCTTCTTTAATATATTCTCATGGCTTGTTATCCTACTTATAACAATATCCCAATTCTTTATGTGCCCTAGAGCACACCATGTGACTAAGTTTCTGCCTAACTCTCTGGTCTCCTTCAAAATGATCTTTACCTTGCTCATTCTGCTCCAGTCATTCTATGTTTCTTGCTTTTCCTCAAATATGCCAACTTTATTCCTACCTCAACAACTTTGTACTCACTGTTCTGTCTCTCTTGTTAATCACCCTATTTCAAAGTCCCTAATTAAATACCTGAGACATTTTTCAATAAATATTTGTTGAATGCAGGAATGAATTGCATTACACTGTGAAGATTATTATGAAAGAAAATACAAGGAGCTATGAGAGAATGGGGGGAGTTCTTCATATTAAATGCTCAAAGGAATCTCTTGGATAAAATGGCATTTAATATGAAGGAGTCATTCTAGCAAATAATAGAAGGATGACTCTTCCAGACAGAGCTAATAGCAAACACAAATGCCCTTAGATAAGGAAAACTTGAGGAACTTGAGAGAATTTAATAAAATCATTGATCATTATTGGAGCATAAGAAATAAAAGAAAGTGGAATGAAGTGAGATTAGAAAGGAGAGTATAAAAAATCATTTAACTTCTTGCAGATCAGTTTAAGAGTGTGAATATTATCTGAGTACTTAAGAAGTCTATGGAAAGGTTTTGAAAGTAGACTGGATAAGAAGTCTTTCTCTTTAGAAGTTAAGGAATGTGCTGCAAAAATAGCATCCAGGAGCTGCATTGGTGGTCTTGAACCTCTCCTTGCTTTCCCTTTACCCTATGACTATATCTGTCTTTGAAACAATTTGTGAATCTTGACACTGGATAAGGATGTGAGACTAATATGACAGTCCAGTAACTGATATATCTGAAAGGTCCATGAAAAAGATAAAGCAAACATTTAGCAATGGAATAGAGGAATTGACACTGGGTGGGGGACTGGCTGAGAAAGAATAACCAGAGAATCAGGAGAAAAATTTTCCAAACATTATAGAGCTAAGAAAAAAAAAAGGTGTTGTTGTTGTTTTTTAAAATGCATCTTTTATTTGGAAGTATTTTTAGATTTACAGTAATTTTGCTAAGATAGTACAGAGAATTCCCATACACCCTTCACCCAGCTTTAGTTTCCCCTAATGTTATCACCTTGCATTATTCTGGTACATTTGTCAAGACTAAGAAATGGATGTTACTATCAAAAACAATTCAGATTCTATTCAGATTTCACCACTTTTTCCACTAATGACCTTTTTGTGTTCAAAGATCTGACGCAGGAGACCACATTCCATTTAGTTCTCATGTTTTCTTAGTCTTTTCTGGTCCATAATGCTTTCTCAGAGTTTCCTTATTGCTCATGATTTTTACGTGAGCAACAGATAATCATAGATTATGTTATTTTTTAATCCTTTGTATGAAAGAGATTTCTATAAAATAAAAAGTAGATCCAAGAGAAAAAGACTCATTATTTGCAATAAAATTTATAGCTAACATGCTTACAACATCTGTGCTAATGTCAAATCTAAGTAGATGATGTGGTCCTTCTTCACTTAGCCCTGCTCAGTCTGTATTGGGCCTTTAATAAATTTTGTCTTCACAGTCACAGGAAGCTTTGCAATTTGTCTCGACAAAATTATGGCTACAGGTATAGTTTATCTTCAAAGCATTACAGTTAGAATAACCATCTTCATATTCACAACTATTGGCTGGAATAAAAACAAAGAAATTAGTCAGTTCATTATCGTTTTCCTCCATAGCAGCAGTGCAAACAATAAATTCAGTGTAAGTGGGGAGAAGACAATTGAGCAAAGAAGTTGGTATCACATTATGATACAAAGTGACACATTAATCCATCATTTCTTTTAAAATTTGAGCTTTTTGGAATGTTTCTAAAGTGAATTGACCTATTTTCTTCCCTCAGAAAATAAAATAAGCTTAAATGAGTCTCTCTACAATTACAGTGTCCAAATTTTAGCCTTTAGCCATGTGATTGTTTAAATTTAAACTTAAATTAATTAAAATTACATAACATTAAAAAATAAATTTTCAGGTCATTGGTGGTACTTGTTACATTCCAAATGCTCAATAACCAGTCTATCTAGGAGCTACTTTACAGGACAGTGCAAATATTGAACATTTCCATTATTGAAAAAATTTATATTAGACACTATTGCTCTATCCAGATTCTAGTGCCACTAGTTTTTCTTTCAAGAGTAAGAAATCATTATGAGAAGATATGGATGTAAAAACAAAAGGGAATTGCACTATGATTATCAGACATTTCTACTTTGAATTTCCTCAGTGGCCACAAACTCAATAACTCTCAAACTAAATTCATCATTTTACCTCCAAGTGTGGCATTTCTTTGGAGTTACTCCCCAACTCCCAACTCAATTCCCCCAGGATAAGAGAAATTAAACTCCTACCTACTAAATAATTCAAATCAGGAACTGGGAATCAACATGAACTCATTGCTCTCTACTTTTTATCAGCATTTACCATGTGCAAGTAACAAACACTGGTTTTACTACTTCCTACCTATTGCTCCTTACTGTCCATTTCTCTTCATTCATTTTGTCAGAATTCAGTGAAAACATTCATTTGTTTTTCAAACCCATGTTTTCAACAGTCTCCAAGCTGGCTTGCATCCACTTGTTTCTCCACACTACTGCCAGATCTTTATAAAACAATTCTGATCTCATCACTCTTCTGTGTAAAAATCTTTCAATTGGTTGCTTATTGCTAACAGGGTAAATTCCAAATCCCTTAACAAATAGTATTCAGCAGAGGAGAAAATATTTTTTTCTTTAATGGATGTGTAGCTTTGATATCATTCAATATTCTGAATTAGAGCTATGCAATTCACTCAGAAAGAATGGTACAGTTCAATCTAGTGAATGCATTTGGAAAGGTAAAAATTTTTGTTAGTGGTTAGCTGTTTTGTTCATAATAATTTTAATAATATATCGCAACTGAACAAAAGTACCAACTCTTTGTATTTATATCCATAACAATACTAAACATGAGATATTATATGACACTAAATTTAATCCTTTTTCTAAAATATTTTGAGACTTCCGTGAGCTAATAATGTTATATGCAGATTTGACTGACATTTTAAAAGTATGTAAGAATTACTAGCAAACACAAGTGTGAGTTGTTATTAAATTAAATTTGATTATTCTAAACATACTATGGGGAAAATGAAGAATTTAGTATGATGAACTCATTGATATATAAAGATTATTTGGTGTCTGAAATGAACTGTGTCTGTGTTCTCACACTTTTATATTTTGTACATATTTTCTCTTTATAAAATGCCACTTTTGATGTAATTGCATTAACTTCAATAGGAAAAGTATTTAATTACAATGAATTATTTCCACAGAAACATTTTGATATATGCCAATATGTAACAAGTCCATATACATTGATGGTAGATGTTTCTTTAGGTTACACATGGTAATGGGGTTTTCACTGCAAATAATACATAGATACTGGGTAAAATTTTTTATCAAACACACTCTATTGAATACTTTTATTTTTGTCTTTTGCATGAAGGCATTGCTTAAGTTGGTTACAATCAGAAGATTTCCTAATTCTTAAAAAAAAAAAAGGAGTCTATGGCTTTTATGAAATTGAAGTATGTTCCCTCTATCTTACACTGCAGAGAGTTTTTATCAAGAAATGATGCTGTATTTTGTCAAATGCTTTTTCTGCATCTACCGAGAGGATCATATAGTTTTTAACCTTTCTTTCATTAATGTGGCATATCACATTGATTGATGTGCAGATGTTGAACCACCCTTGCAGCCAAAGAATAAATCCCACTTGGTCGTGGTGAATAATCCTTTTAATGTACTGTTGGATGCTATTAGCTAGTGCCTTGGTGAGAATTTTGCATCCGTGTTCTTCAGACGATGTTCTATGTAGAAAACCCAAAAGATGCCACCAAAAAATTGTTAGAACTGATACAGGAATTCAGCAAAGTGGCAGGATATAAAATCAGTGCACAGAAATCAGCCCTATTTCTAAACACTAACATTGAGTCAGAAGAAAGCGAAATCAAGGAATTCATCCCATTTACAATTGGACCAAAAAACCATAAGACATCTAGGAATAAACCTAACCAAAAAGAGAAAACTCTGTACTCTGAAAACTATAGAACACTTATGAAAGAAATTGAGGAAGACACAAAGACATGGAAAAACATTCCATGCACATAGAGTGGAAGAACAAATACTGTTAAAATATCTATACTACCCAAAGCAATCTACACTTTCAATGCAATCCCTATCAAAGTGCCATCAACATTGTTCACAGAGCTGGAACAAATAAATCCTAAAATTTGTATGGAGCCAGAAAAGACTCCAAATAGCCAAAAGAATGTTGAAAAAGAAAAGCCAAGCTGGTGGCATCACAGTGCCAAACTTCAAGCTTTATTACAAAGCTGTAGTCTTCAAGACAGTATGGTACTGGCACAAAAACAGACACATAGATCAGTGGAACAGAATAGAGACCCCAGAAATGGACCCTCAACTCTATGGTCAACTAATCTTTGACAAAGCAGAAAAGAATATCCAATGGAAAAAAGTTTCTTCAAAAAATGATGTTGGGAAAATTTGATATCCACATGCAGAAGAATGAAACTGGACCACTCTTCCACCATATACACAAAAAATAAACTCGAAATGGCTGAAAGACCTCAATGTGAGACAGTAATCCATCAAAATCCTAGAGCAGAACATAGGCAACAATCTCTTTGACCTCGGCCACAGCAACTTCCTGCTAAACACATCTCCAAGGCCAAAAGAAACAAAAGCAAAAATGAAATATTGGGACTTCATCAAGATCAAAAGCTTTTGCACAGCAAAGGAAACAGTCAACAAAACCAAAAGGCAACCTATGGAATGGGAGAAGATATTTGCAAATGCCTTATCAGGTAAAGGGCCAGTATCAAAATCTAAAAGGAACTTATCAAACTCAACACCTCAAAACCAAACAATCCAGTCAAGAAATGGGCAGAACACATGAACACATATTTCTCCAAAGAAGACATAGAAATGGCCAACAGACATATGAAAAAAATGTTCCATATCACTTGGCATCAGGGAAACACAAATCAAAACTACAATGAGATACCACCTCACACGGGTCAGAATGGCTAGAATGAATCTCAGGAAACAGCAGATGTTGGTGAGGATGCAGAGAAAAGGGAACCTTCTTACATTGTTGGTGGGAATGCAAACTGGTACAGCCACTCCAGAAAACAATATGGAGATTCCTCAAAAAGTTAAAAAGAGAGCTACCCTATGACCTAACAATTTCACTGCTAGGTATTTATCCAAAGGATACAAACATATTGATTCAATGGGGCACATGCACCCCAATGTTTATAGCAGCAATATCCACAATAGCCAAAATATGTAAAGAGCCCAGATGTCCATCGACAGATGAACTAATAAAGAAGATACACACACACACACACACACACACACACACACACACACACACACACATCACTCAGCCATCAAAAAGAATGAAATCTTGCCATTGCAACAACATGGTTGGAATCAGAGGGTATTAGGCTAAGTGAGATAAGCCAGTCAGAGAAAGACAAACACCATATGATTTCACTCATACAGAATTTAAGAAACAAACAGAAGAACATAGGGGAAAAGAAGGAGAAATAAAATAAGTTGAAAACAGAGAGGGAGGCAAACCATAAGAGATGCTGAACTCTAGGAAACAAACTGAGGGTTGCTGGAGGGGAGATGGGTAGGGGGATGGGGTAACCGGGTGATGGGCATTAAGGAGGGCACGTGATGGAATGAGCACTGGGTGTTATATGCAACTGATGAATTGCTAAATTCTACCCCTGAAGCTAATAATGAAATATATGTTAATTAAATTGAATTTAAATAAATAATTTTTAAAAATAAAAGATACTCATAAAGGAAAAAAAAAAGCCAGATCATTCTATTATATATACTAGCAAATTAACGACTTCAAACTTACTGCATAGTCCATCGTCACAGTGATAAAGGCAGCTGGCACAAGGTTCTCCTTTTAGGTAAGGGGTATGAATCCTGCTAAGCAGATTGCCACTGAAATTTGAAAAAAAAATGTCAAACATTTTTCATTTTTCAGTTTAGTTTATGTTCCCAGGGTAGCATCTATCACCATATATACCTGACTATTTGGTAAATGTTTTTCATTATGTCAAATAACTGGAAAACTAAAATTCCCAAAATGTACTCAGATATCAATGTAAAAAAAATAACATACATGTGCACTCAATTCCTTGACCATAATTTCACAGCCTGAACAATTGAAATGGGATTAATAGGGTCTAAAATATTCAGAATACATTTCAACATGACAACATTCTTTCTCCCCCAAAAGACTTGGTCAAATTGCTAAGGTAGTATACTCTAAGGTGCTGGTTAGTGATAAAACATGTCCCTTAGAGAGACTGTACAAGTTACCGGGAGACAAAGGGTTGCAGTATGGAAATGCTTAAAGTTACATATAATTTTATATCTCCCTCTCTCAAATAAATAAATAAGACCTTTAAAAAAAGATGGAAGTAATGATTTTTAAAGTAGTTTTTGGTGTATATTTTTGGGAGTAGGGGTGCTTAAAAGGTTTTTGAATGTCTAGAGGCTTTGTGTATGAGATTTTAATATTTACAAAATGGGAATGTTAAAAAAACAGTTTTATTAACACTAATCGCTAAGGTATACTGGTCTTACAGTAACTAGCCTCCATCTCATTGATGAATATTATTCAAGAGAGTCAAAGTCTCAATTGTACCAAGTGGGCCAAAAACACAAGGCCATGCCTCTGAATCTCATTCTCTGCACAGAATATAACTGACCATGTGTGAGCCCCTGGAAAAATGTGAAATAGACACAAACGTGTTCTGGAAGTTTTAGTGCCCCTGCTTTCCCTCATTTTTCACTCCAAAACTCTCATTTCAGATGCCTGGCTCCAGAACCTCCCCTCTCACAGCCAGCCAGTGAGTTTGGATGCATTCTCCTAGGACCTTTCAATTCTTTCAATTCAATTCTTTCAATTCAACTAACTAAACCCTAAGAAGTGCTTGCAGGAAAATGACATTGGAGGTCATACTTCTCACCCTGGAGATCCATACGCTCAGGTTATCTACAATCTCAAAATAAATCCTCTAGGAGCCTTGGTTCTAGGGGTCCCCCCGTCTCCAGGGGCAAGAAACTTCACACATTAAAAGAAAGCAAGGTTAACAGATAAGTTGAGATTAGATCTTCAGTATATCCACAGAATTTATTGTAGGTAAGTTCAAACATAATCCTTGATGAAAGAACATATTTCCTGCTACTGGCCAAGACCTTAAAGGATGGTTCATTATGGAGATTTTGTGAAAACTTCTGAAAAGCAAAGACTGAAGATGTTCTTTTCTGGATTCTGAAGTACATTAAAAAATCTCTTGAAAAATCTTTGAGACGCAAAAGAATGAAACATCTGTGATGGTAACAATGTAGGTAGTTTTTTAGATAAGCAGGGCAAGGAACCTGTTAGCAGGCAGAGCTGAAATGGCAATCTGCCATCCCCTACTTGCCAGTCCACTACCATCCCTTGCTTAACCGTCAAGCTGCCACCCTCCTAAAGTGTGAAGTTGATGAGAACTGATGATATCAAATCTAGAGAAATGCATACTGCCCAGGCTCATGGAATAGCTGTGAGCTGAAGGGAAAGGTGACTGAGAGAAAAGATGTCACGCTGTAACTGAGGAAAGAGAGTTTCAGATTTTATACTTGGATTTGAGAACTTGGTCTCTTCCCTGATAAGTTGAATGTATCTCAACTTAAAAGGCATTTCCAAAGATTTATTCCTTCTAGATGACCTAGATGATATTATGCTAAGTGAAATAAGTTAGACAGAAAAAGACAGATACCATATGATATCACTTATATAGGGATTCTAAAAAACAAAAAAAAATAAATAAAAAGCAGAAACAGACCATAAGTACAAGAACAAAGTGATGTTTGCCAGAGGGGTGGCAATGGGGGGGGGGCAAAATAGTTGAAGGGGAGTGGGAGGTACAGGTTTCCTGTTATGGAATAAATAAGTCATGGGGATAAAAAGTACAGCACAGGGACTATAGTCAATAGTATTGTAATAGTTATAATAGCATGGGATGCCTGGGTGGCTCAGGCAGTTAAGCATCTGCCTTTGGCTCAGGTCATGATCCCAGGGTCCTAGGATTGAGTCCCACATCAGGCTCCCTGCTCGGTGGTGAGCCTGCTTCTCCCTCTGCCTGCCGCTCCTCCTGCTTGTGCTTTCTGACAAATAAATAAATAAAAATCTTTATTTATTTTTTTTAAAGATTTTATTTATTTATTTGAGAGAGAGTGAGAGAGAGCATGAGAGGCAGGAGGGTCAGAGGGAGAAGCAGACTCCCTGCAGAACAGGGAGCCCGATGTGGGACTCGATCCCGGGACTCCAGGATCATGACCTGAGCCGAAGGCAGTCGCTTAAACAACTGAGCCACCCAGGCGCCCCAATAAAAATCTTTAAAAAAATAAAAAAGTAGTTATAATAGCATTCTATGGTGACTGCTGATAGCTACACATGTGGTGAACATAGCACAAGGTATAGACCTGTCACTATGTCATGCACATAAAACTAAGGTGACATTGTGTATGAACTATGCATCAATTTTAAAAAATGAAAAAAGGATATATTCCTTCCCTTTACTGAAATATGTTTTATATTCTAGTTTGTTTTCTATACAAGAATTTTAAAAAATATTAAATTGTATATAGGATTATTGCATGAAACTCTAAAGTATATACTTACGCAGGACAATATTGGCAAACATAGTAGTATTTTAGACTTTCTTGATTGGGGCAATAGGCAATTCCACATCCAACGTGGTAAGAAGAGTACCAAACAACCTACACTTCCAAAAAGGAATATATGAGAGTACATTAAAGAAGAGGGAAAATATTGAAAAAATAGTAATAGCAAATGTAAAACTGAAAAAATATTACTATTATGGTTTGTAGCCAAGTACCTTTTGAAAACATTTAGTTCAATTATTGAAGCAAATCACAAATTTTAAAATATTAAATCTTAAGTTACCTTCACTATTTTATCCATTTCTAAGTTTGAAAAACTACAGAATATGCTTCCTTACCAAGAGTTTTTCAAATGATGGGAAAAAAATGACAGCTCTAGATGAAGTACCACCCAATGCCAGGACTATTACATCTATTCAGGCTCTTACTCAAATTGAACATTGGACTTGGCCATAATTTAGAAATGCTTTCATATTAGAGCATTTGTAGTAGAAGTATTTTCATTTGTTTGTCTTACCTGGGTGTAATGTCCAACAACTGCATCAGAACTCTTAGGTCCTACACCATAGACAAAATTATGGTGTTCCTCATACCAGTTTTGAATTGCATCTGACCAGGAAGCAGGGTAACTTGACATAAAGAGATTCTCACCACATTTTGTACCTAAGTAGAAATGGATCATCCTTGAGGAAGCAATAAAACATGCAATGGCAAAAGAAATCAACTATATGGATTCACTCGTATGTAGAATATAAGAAATAGCACAGAGGACGTTAGGGGAAGGAAGGGAAAACTGAAAGGGGAAATCAGAGGGGGAGATGAACCATAAGAGACTATGGACTCTGGGAAACAATCTGAGGGTTTCAGAGGGGAGGGGGGTGAGGGGATGGGGTAGCCTGGTGATGGGTATTAAGGAGGGCACATGTTGCAATGAGCACTGGGTGTTATATGCAAATAATGAATCATGGAACACTACATCAAAAACTAATGATGTCTGTATGGTGACTAACATAACATAAAAAAAAAAAAGAAATCAACTATATGAACACAAGGATGCTGACCTTCAAACACAGTGCCTATACTTATAACTGTTAATACATAATAAAAGGGCTTCTGTCTTTCTCAGCTCTAAAGCTGAATAGAAGACAGATCTGTCAAGGGACAGCAAGGTTGCTTAGTGGGTTAAGAGGCTAACTTTTGATTTCAGCTAGGTCATGGTCTCAGGGTCCTGAGATCAAGCCCTGGTTCAGGCTCCTCACTCAGAAGGGAGTCGCTTGAGGATTCTCTCTTTCTCTTTCTCTCTCCCTCTACCCCTCCTCCTGCTCACACTCTATTTCTCTCTCTAAAATAAATAAATCTTTCTTTTAAAGATTTTATTTATTTATTTGTGAGAAAGAGAGCCCAAGCAGGGGGAACAGCAGACAGACGGAGAAGCAGGTTCCCCTCAGAGTCAGGAGCCAAATGCTGGATTCGATCCCAGGACCCTAGGATCATGACCTGAGCCAAAGGCAGACCCTTAACCAAATGAGCTACCCAGGCATCACAAAAATAAATAAATCTTAAAAAAAAAAAAAAAACAGTCTAGGACATGGAGGTTGGCATCAACATGCAAAACTTTGAATAGGTTAAGAAGACCTTATTATTCAAAAATCCTCTGGAGTTTCAGAGATGCATTCTTTTTCAAGCTAAGTTCTTCACATTGTAATGACTCCTATGCTCAGCTTTGTACTATAAATTTGCAAAAGGCAGTGACCAACTTTTATTCTTTTTCTCCTCCTCTTGTCCACCCTCACCAGAGATTTTTCACATATCGGACCCTGTCTAAATGTTTATGATTATGATTTTGTGTGAACTTGGAAAAGGGTTCTACAGGAAGTCTATAAGAGCCCCAATTGACAGGCAACTGACATCAGGAGGGTTGGCAGATTTCACAGCTTTTGGATTCTCTCTTAATCACTAAATCAGAATGTCATAAGGCCAAATCTTCCTCCTTTAGAATCAGGCAAGAAGAGCCTTGCTGAAGGTGACATCAACAAGACGGTGGAGTAGGGAGCCCTGGACTCTCCTTCCCCTAACAAACACACTGATCCAGCAACAAATTCCAAAAAATTGCCCTGGTGGGAAATCCAAAACTAATTGAAAGGCTCCTAGACCCTGGTAGAATATGAACCCAGACTCACTGAAGTCTGTAGGGAAACTGGGACACCCTCTTGCTAGAATGCCTACCCTCAGCACAGTGCCTGCCATATGACCAGGAAAAGGTCCCCTGGCCCCCAACTTCTCCCAGGGGAAGGAAGGAGTTGGTTCTTGTGCCCAGCATCCCAACCTTCCCTATGGAAACTCCCCAGATGGCTGGCTTCTGTCTTGGTAGTCTTGAAACTCTGACAGTCAGGCACAGGCTAGCCATCTGTAGGATAATGGAGATGGTGGCTTGAGCTGATAGATACCATATCTCCTCCACTTGGCTCAGCACAGAGCAAGCAAATGAAAAATCTTAGTTCTCAGCTTCCTCCTTGGAAAGCAAAGAGTTGATCAGTGTGTCCAATGCTCCAATTTCTCCAGCGCTCCCTAAAGAACTCACTTCTGTTTTGCTTGTCTTGAAGCTCTGATGGACTTGGCATAGTTACAGTGTTACTTCGAGGGGGAGAACAGAGATAGTGGTTTGGATTGGTAGATGCCATGGCTCATCTCACCAGCTCAGCACACAGCAAGCAAGCAAATACCATAGCTGCTTGTTTCTCCCTGCAGTGGGAAAAAGTTGAACTGGGCATCCAGTGCCACAAATTTTCCAGATGCTGCCCAGAGGATTGACTTCTGACTTGCCTCTCTGACAATGTTAAAAGATCTAGCATAACCAAGATGTGGAGCTGATGAGGATAGAGATTTGGGTTCATAGTTGCCATAGCTTCCCTTCCTAGTTCAGCACAGAGTGAGCCGATAAAAAAACCCGAGCTTCCAGCCTCTTGGCTGGAAGAGAAAGAGTTGGATGGAATGCCCAAAGATCTAGCTCTTTCAGGAGGCTGCCTGAGGAACTGACTACAGATCTTTTCTGACCATGATTTGATTGGACATTCTCCAAAGATGCACAAATGGCCAACGGGTATGTGAAAAGGTGCTCAATGTTGCTAATCACAGGGAAATGCAAATCAAAACTACAGTGAGATATCACCTTATGCCTGTCAGGATGTCTATTATGGGGAAAATAAAAAGGACAACAAGTGATGATAAGGATGTGGAGAAATTGGAATCCTGGATACTTTTGTTGGTCATAAAAAATGGGGTAACTGCTGTGGAAAAAAGCATAGAGGTTCCTCAAAAAATTAAAGGTAGAACTACCAAATGATCCAGTAATATCACTTCTGAGGATTTATCCAAACGAATTGAAATCAGGATTTTGAAAAGATATTAGCATTCTTTATATTCATTGAAGCACTCTTCACAGTAGTCTATATAAGGAAACCTAAAATCCATGGACAGAAGAATGGATGAACAAAATGACACGCACATATATATACAATGAATGTCATTCATCCTTAAAAAAGAAGGAAATTCTGCAACAGTTGGGTGAGACACTATGGATGAATCTTGAAAACATGATATTAAGTGAAATAATCCAGTCACGGAAAGATAACTACTGCATGATTCCATTATATGAAGTATCTAAAAGAGCCAAATTCATAGAATCAAAGAATAGAACAGTGATAGATAGGGATGGGGGGAAGGAGAAATGGGGAATTACCAATCAATGGGCATAAAGTCTCAGGTAAGCAAGATGAATAAGTTCTAGATGAAAACATTCTGCTATACAACGTTGTACCTAGTCAGTAATATCATACAGTACAGTTAATTATTTGTTAAGGGTGTAAGTCTCACGGAGTGTTCTTACCACAATAAAATAAGTAAGTTGTTGCCCAGACACTTTTCTCTATCTTTTTGAGCTCTCATTATGAGTTACATTTGGGTAGCTTGAAGTATAATGTCTACCTGTTGCTTCAAGAGAGTATAAAATATTCTTGGGTATCTCTTTTAATATGGAAAAAAGAAACTAAGAATCTAAGAGTAGACTTGCATCTTTAAGACCATTTGTTTTAATCTTCTACTGAATGCAGTCATTCTCTTCATAATTTCATTAACAGAACAGCATCAACAATATGAGTAATAGTGTGATGAAATTAAAAGTAAAAATTCATTGCTTTCAAATTGAGCATGCCTATATGTATATTATGGTTGATAACATAAATAAATATTTGATGTAAAGGTTTATGCATAAAACATTTTTCCTTTCATAGTATTTATAATACTTGATAAGGATTCAAAAATTAAAAAATGAACCAACATACCCAAAATATTTATCATGATTTTAAAAATTTAAGTATTTTTAGAGCAAAAGTCCCAAAATTCAGGAAAAAATCACCATAATTTAGTATCTTATGAATACAAAAGAAGAGATATGAAAACTTCAAACAGCTACACAATATCACAAAAAAGAGCATAGGATTAGAAATAATTAAGCCTGGTTAACTTTCCAGTATATGACACACTTCAGATTGTGTCTTGGGGAAGTCATTCCTCCCCTGCCCTCATCTTCTCATCTTTAAATCTGGAAATAATGATACATGACCTGTTGCCTCATGAGCTGGTTGAAAGAAAAAATGAAGTATTGCTTCAGACGTCATTTGCATAATGTAAACAATCAACAAGCACAAAATGGTACCTCTAATTCTCTCTCCTTCTACAGATACTTTAATTTTAAAAAGAACACTATAGGAGCGCCTGGATGGCTCAGTCGGTTAAGCATCCAACTCTTGATTTCGGCTCAGGGCATGATCTCAGGATCGTGAAATCAAGCCCTGTGTAAGGTGTAAGGCTCCACACTGGACATGGAGCCTGCTTGGGATTCTCTCTCCCTCTGCCCCACTCCCCCCCCCCTCCCCCCCCCCCCGCCCCGGCCACTCACACACTCTCTCTCTCTAAAATATAAAAATAAAAAAAGTAATAAATAAATAGAGCAGTATAAGCAACAATTTATTCTCGAAGTCTTCTTATAACACCCCAGAATGTTCCATTCTATTTGATTTTTCCAATATTATTTTATTTGTTCATTTATTCAAAAAATACTCATTTACATACTGGTTTTTCGGTCCTCTGGCATGCTGTGTTCTAAAGTGCACTTGTTTGCCCACTTTTGGGCATTTGCTGCTGCTTCTTGGTTCCATTCCTAAATGTCACAAGAAAAAAATACACTTAAAGATTCAACTCCAACAAGCATATGGTTTATAATCTGATTGGTAGATTGAGTTGCACTACTTTAAACTTCTATATAGTATCTGATCATCAGTGCTATGAAAAGACCTTTTTGTTACGGGTATATGTGTTTCTGTGTGTGTTTATCTGCTCCAGTGCCAATATCCACATAAAGAGAAGTTCATAAATGATGTGTCTACTGATAGAACTATCTAATACCATATCTGACAGTTTATGATAGTACAGGAACCACACGTAGGATTTTTAGCAATGGGGCCACTCTAAATACTCAAGGTGTGAAGTCTTCGTATTATATTTTCTTAGTAATAAGCAGGCCTAGATTATTCCCAATTCCACTTGCAGCCCATTGCATTCAAATGGAAGATAGTCTAGTGTTTATGAACTATGCTATGGAAAGTGGGCTCGTATTTACCTACAGCACTCTTCGGGTCCTGAGTCTGAGCCTCACGTTGTCATAGAGATTACTTAAACAGAATAAAATACATGAAAGAAAGGGACCTCCTTTATTTTAGACTAGGGCAGATAGGGAACAAAAAGTGCAATGGCTTCACCCTTGGTGTGTGAAGATCTGGATTCTAATTTTGCCTTCCTGACTTAAGAGCCCTGCATCCTTGACAGATTATTTAACCATTAAAAATGAAAATTAATTTCTGCATGCCCATAACACAGCTCAAATAAAATAGTGGAATGGAAGCAAAACTTTGTAAGCACAAAGTTCTTAAGAGATGTCAGTTACCAGCTCCCTGCTCTTATCACTGCTGATTCACACCATTAGCTTTTTCACTGCCTCTTACCATCTTTAGCATGTTGCTGGCAGGTGGAGAGACTGATTTCCTTAGTTCATTGTGTTTATTTACAATCTCTTTTTGGACTTGCATTTGAGTGGCTAGCAAAGCAGTAAAGGATGGATCCTAAAGGGAGATAAAATTAGGATTATCTTCTTAACATTTGTTAAAATTGCATTTAAGAGTGAATAAACGAATTTGAGGGAACAAAGATCATTTTAAAGAGCATTCAGTTCAAATCAGTATTAGTGTTTAAGCATTGCCAATGCACCTGAGCCAAAGTTATGACAGATAGGAAAGAAGTAATTTGAAGCTTTGTGAAGGAGAATGAAATTCATGGCATGACAAATTAAAATCTCCTCTGAGGCCACAGATGCCAATTTCTAGTTTCAAGGGAATTCTTACTGTGCCTTTTCTAGCCATATGAGTGATAATATTTTATAACCATAAAGGTACACAATAGAAACATTAGGACATATTCATTCACCTTCAATCAGGCTACAGCAGGTGGGATGAGAGTAGACCTCAAGTTTCACCCTAGACTTTAGGGAAAGTTTGGCCTGATATGGTCTGTATTTATTTATTTATTTATTTATTTTTTAAAGATTTTATTTATTTATTTGAGAGAGAGAGAGAATGAGAGATAGAAAGCACGAGAGGGAAGAGGGTCAGAGGGAGAAGCAGACTCCCTGCCGAGCAGGAAGCCCGATGTGGGACTCGATCCCGGGACTCCAGGATCATGACCTGATCCGAAGGCAGTCGCTTAACCAACTGAGCCACCCAGGCGCCCTGATATGGTCTGTATTTAGAGAAATATTGTATTTAAAATGTATCTAGGGAAGGGATGTTCAGGTTCAAAGTGCTTTCAGTGCTCATAAAATTATTCTTTCTATTATGGTAGATGGTATGATCTATTTTATTATATGATCTGATTTCATGGCATCACTCAAAAGGTACTTTTGCAATATTAAAAAATTTCCAAGGCCATTTAGAGGGAACAAAATCATCCAGTTAATGGGCCATTGCTGACTCTGTTCCTTTTTCATAACAGAATAAAGTATTAAATCAGCTGCTGAAATTTTTGGTATATTTTATCATTGTGTGTGTGGCAGTGGGGAGATGTCTACCCTGGAGGTAGAGTACGGTGTGTGAATTGTTCTCATAAGGTCTAAGATATTTGATGACTTAAAATTACACATGAATGTTAGGTTGTATGAACATGACCAGAGTTTAAAGTCTAAGTCTAAACAGACAGGACCCTTTGTTGATTTTTCCTGACACATTGGGATAAGTTATTCTCTCCTGCCCCAATACTGAGGTTGCTCAAAGCCATCCAAATAGTGCCAACTTAGATTTAACCACATTTATTGCCATTATTAATTTATGCATCCATTCTCTTACTTGCTTTATGTTCCTAAGGACAGGGACTAATAATGAATTTCTTTTCTTTTTTTTAGTGAATTTCACTGTACTCACAGATCTGGTACATTCCCAGCTACTAACACCTAAGCTAGAAAGAATGCACATGTGAACTATTAGCAGTGGTCCACCTCTGCTGTACACTAAGACATAAAATAACATCCTTGGGTATTTCCTATTGACCCTCAAAAACCTGCTTAATAGAATTTCATTTCAAAACACATCAAAATTTGGTCCCTGAGAAAGAAGTAATTATTTCCTCCTTCTTATCCTATGTTTTGTAGACACAAATCCTACTGAAAACATGTCTTTGCTGTTTTTTAATGAGTTTCAAGAAAGCTTTTATTAGGTGGCAGGGAATATGAAGAGTGTTGGAGCATACAATGGATCTAATAAGGTATCTATCTATCCTTCAAGAATTTATTTCAATTCTTTCTCCCTCTTCCTCTGCCCCTCCCTATTTGTGCGCTGTCGCTCTCTCTCTAAAATGGTTAAATCAAATCTTAAAAAAGAAATTTATTTTGATAAATTATATGACATGAATAATAATTACAATACCACATGATAACTGAAGTGATAGGTGGATTCTGCTAGATGTATAAAAAACAAGGGGTCAATTCTTATTCAGGTTAGGAAAGCTTTGCAAAAGATGGTCTGGATTGAGGTTATAAAGGATGAATAGTGTTTTCTATTGAGAAGGTGCAGAAAAAACCATACCAGGAAGAAGGTATGTAGAAAATCCGATTAGCAAACATTTACCAGTGCAAAAGAGCAAAATATATCTCTCTTTTAAATAATTTTATAATGAAGACCAGGAGATGGACCAGAGAGATAACTGGGGATTGGAAAGGACCATGAAAAAAAACTTTAGGGGCTCCTGCGTGGCTCAGTTGTTTGTCTGCCTTTGTCTCAGGTAATGATCCTGGGGTCCTAGGATTGATCTCCCTTGCAACTGGGCTCCCTGATCAGCGGGGAGTCTGCTTCTCGCTCTGCTCACCTCCCCCTGCTGGTGCGCGCTCTCTATCTTTTTCTCTCTCTTGCTCTTTCTCTCAAATAAATAAATAAATTTTTAAAAAAATCTTAGGAAAGAGATTGGGAAAGCAACAAACTTTTAGAATAAGATTGAGGTGATGAATAAATTGTCTTCAGATTGAAAATTAATTATGGTAACATAATGACTATATTTCTGAATGCCACATGAGTTTTGACCTATTGCCTGAACTCGGATCTGTGGAGTCGTAGCTATTCTTGTATGCTCAGAGTTAAAGGAGAATGTGGAAATAGACAGCAATGACCAAACTTCACATTCAGAGTTTTTCTGATCAGAAGATAGACACCTTATATAGATACCTACCCACCAAACATTTAAGAGAATCGTTGATCCTGTTCTTAGGATTATTAAAGTGAAGCAGCAGATTAGAAATAATTAGAGCATCTTATTCTTTGTATATTAATTGTAAGACCATGAAAAATCCAAATACTTAATCTCTTTACTAAAGTTTCTTTTTTAATTTAAAAAATAGGTATTATTATTCTTACACATGGACTATGAAAATAAATGTGGTGATGTATGTGAAGAAGTTTTGCTAATTTGAGATTATATAAATATATTGCTAATTTTCTGTGAGGATCACATTGTAATGAATTAAATATAAGGAAATCAGTAAAGATCTTTGGACAGGGTGAGTTTCATTAGCTTTTAAACCTGTAGGCTATTGCTGTCAGTAGAAATATAATGATAGCATCAAAGGTAATTTTAATTTCTGGGTGGCCACTTTGAAAAAGAAAAAATAAACAAAATAAATTGATATTTATAATATACTTATTTATCTAATAGTTTCAAAATACTATGTTTTCATCATGTAGTCAATATTAAAATTATTAATGAAATATTTTACCTTCCTTTTTTACTAAGTCTTGAATTCTGCTTTGTAATTATGCAGATCTCAATTCTGACTATCTATATTTCCAGTGTTCAATACCCTCATGTGGCTAGAGGCTATAATACTGGTCACCACAGCCTTAGACTTAATTGTGTTAACTACTTGAGCAACCAATGAGGACTTTGTGATGTACCAGACTCTCTACTCCTTTTCACTTTTGAAAATTGATCTAATAGATTTCTGTTTATAGGTTCCTTCAGTTGTTCTGAAAATATTTTCTCCCTCCACCATACCTGTCCATTTGCAGGAAAGAATGGAAGCAACACAAAAGCCAGGAACAGCAACTCCAGGAATAAGGCCATTTCTGGGAAAACAAAACACAGGGAAAAAAGACCTGCATTGGATTGTTTAGTGTATGAACTTCTGAGGAATACAGGAGGAAAAATAAAACAAAACAATGTAGTAATCTCAGTTGTTCCAAATTCATTAGTAATATAACAAGAGAAGATTTGTTACATGATGCCACTGGAATGATAATGGATTCACCCAGAAGCAACCCTCCAATGGGGACCTAAAGAACAAAAGGAAGTACTTGATTGAAGATTTTGAAGTACACCTATAAATGCTAAGTATATACTACCCAATTTCACTCTAGTTCCACATTCTTGTCTATGTAGTTGCTCTCTGGTTCTAGGAATGGGTTCTTCACATTGCCCATTCATACCTCCCAACTGTTAGTAATACTGGGGTGTGCCTGTATTAGTTTTTGCTGGTTTCCTTAAACCCTTCTTAATCCTTTATAAATATACCCTCATTAAGATCTTTTCAAATTACTAATGATCATTTGCCATTTCTTACCTGCCACGAGTCTGGCTCATATACTTGACATTCCTAGAACCATAGGTTAAGTCCACTAAGAAGTAAAATGCTTTTCTTTAATACTTTCAACCACTCTTTCAGCTACTCCCATGCAGCCAGTGTCCTCATTCATTCCCATTCAAACCTTTCCCTTTATTACAATGCATTAAATTCCTCTGCCCCCCCCCCAAAGGCAATATTCTCCTTCTGGATCTAAAAACAGAAGGTAGATTTCTGACTTTGAAAATTAGACTACCCACCCAATCTGTATCAATACCCTTAATAGGTTCACATCCTTGCCTTACTAATTTAACTTCTTGGAATCCTGAGGAAATAATAATATATACTGGAAAATTTTAGGCATACATTTTCATTACATTAATATTTATAAGGATAAAAATATTATAATTTATTAATGCTTAATTGTAGGGAGATAAAATGTTCAAATAAATTAGAATATATCCTCTTGTTAGAGTGTATTAGACAGCAATGATGTCTCCAATGGTGTTCTAACAAAAACAATGCTTATGCTTCAAAGTTAAAAACACAGTATATGGGAAATCCTTAGCTTCCTTTGTGGATGAATGTTTGTACCCTCCCAAAATTCATATGTTAAAGCCCTAGTCCCCAGTGTGGCTGCATTTGTATTTTGGTTTCTAAGGAAGTAATTAAGATTAAATGAGGTCATAAGAATGAACCCTGATCCAACAGGATTAGTGTAAATATCAGGAGAGACACCAGAGAATCCTCTCTCTCTCTCTCTCATCTCCATATATACAAGAAGATACCATGTGAGAACACAGTGAGAAGGTAGCTCTCCGCAAGCCAAGAAAAGAAATCTCACCAGAAACTGACCATACTGTCACCTTGGTTTCAGACTTTGAACCTTCAGAACTGTGAGAAAATAAATTTCTGTTGTTCACACCACCCAGTCTGTAGTATTTTGTTATGGAAGCCCAAGCAGCATCACACACATTTCCAAATTTGGTATTTGAGGGTTAGGTTGTTTTTGAATGAATCTGGAGGTCCATAAAATGTGCTAATTTGAAATCTTCTGGAGCTACAGCTCTGCATTCAGGGTGCACATGAGTGAGCAAGACACTGAGAGATAGGAGTGCGTGGGTGGCTCAGTTAGTTAAGTGCCTGCTTTCCACTGGGGTCATGATCTGGGGTCCTGGGATTGAGTCCCTGCCATCAGGCTCTCTGCTCAGCAGGCAGTCTGCTACTCCTTCTCACTTTTCCTCTGTTCACTCTCTCTCTCTCTCAAAAAATAAAAAATAAAAATAAAAAGACACTGAGAGATTGGGTTACCTCTGATTTGCTTTTCTCATGGATATATGACAAAAACTATGATATAGGTATTTTAGACCAGTTTTAAGATAAGGTAACAGAAGAAATTTTATTGCATAGTGATACTGACAACCTTGACGTGTAGGGAGATCTGAGAATGCTTACATTATTATTTTCCTGGAGAACAGCAACAGAGGCAGGACCTAATCCCCCCTTCCCTTCTCTTACAAAACTAACAATCAGACAAAAAGCCAGGCAAAGAACAAATGAGATGAAACAGAAATACAAGAGCATGAGAGCATGAGTTTATCTTCATGTGGTGAGACATCCTTTTCTGCAATTTCTATAATGAATCTGTAGTACCGTAATTACAGTAATCAGAAAAAGAAAAGCCCTTTATTGCAAAAAGATTATCAACTCTTGGGAAAGTGCTCTGATTTTGTCAAACCTATTAGTTGCTTTTTTGCAACCTGGTGTAGCCAACAGTTTAGGCATTATGGTGATCATGTAAGAGAAGAACAGAGGCACAGAGGTATTAAGTGACCTCCTGACGGTATCATTGCTAGGTAGTGCATGGCTAGGACAGAACCCAAGATTTCTCTTAACCTCAATATCCATTTCCCACTAAACTGTATTATACTTTTTGGGGCATGGGGTTCCAGGTAAGAATGAAAGCATTTAATGAATTTTCTGTCTTGATAAAAAAAAGTCATGCATTGCTATAAATATTTGTGTGACTGTTAAATTGCTGGTAGGTTACTAAACACATTTGAGAAAATTAGAAAAAAAATTAATACAATATTAACAAGTCAATCCTTTTCTGTTGTTCCTCAAATATAAAATAAAGCTCATAAAACTTAGAGAGCTCAAACAATGTTTTCTTAGGATATCCATCTTCTGTTTAAAATATTGATATGATAACCTTTATATATGTAACTTTGTTGAAATAATGGAGAATTTTACTGGCATCCTAATGAGTTATTTTTCACAAAATTGACAACATATTCCTATAAGGGCTCTATAAGGGATACAAATTATACAAGTGTTTCTACAATGTTTTGGAAATTTAAATCATTTCCCTAAAAAGAGTTATTTTGCTACATGCATGTCACCACGTCTCTTCTTTTATATGGTTTTTCTGCTCTGCCACTCATAATTTTCCCTTTTCCAAGAGATCAGCGATTTCTCATAAGTGTGACTAGAGAAAAGTCAAAGGGATTTGAAAGATTTACAAATCTAAATGTTGATGGTTTACTGCTAATTATAAACAGAAGAGGAAATTGTGTCTTTCTGAAGCATAAATTTATATATATAATTCTTCTTTACTTTAATTTTAGGACCACCCTAAGTTTGAAACACTCACTTGGAAAAAAATAAGTTGTTTTCTCTAATGACATCATGTCACTGCTTATTAATTAATGAAAACCATATACTTACAAAAATTATACAAGCATATCTTGCCTGATAAGTCTATTTTATGGAAACAAGGATTTTTATAATCAAGTAAATTTTATATCAGGACTGTAAGAATAATTCAAAATTTTAAAAAAGAATAATTCAAAATTAGAAAATCTATTGGTCATATTCAACACATTAATGGATAAAGAAAAATCATGTGGCAAAATATGTTGTGAAATTCAACCCCTAGTATAGTTAAAAATAAGAAAAAGGAGAGTAGAGATTATTAATTTGATAATGACAATATAACCAAATATCTCTAGCAAATATAGTTATTGGAGAAATTCTAGGTGCAGTCATTTAATATTGAGAACAAAAAAAGAATGACCAATGTCACTGGTACTGTTCAACATCATATTGGAGAGGTCCCGATCTCTCCAATATGAAGAAAAGAAAAAAAATACATATTTGTAAGTCTCATAAAGGAAGAGATAATATTAGTGTTATTTTAAAATGATATGGCCATTTACCTAGAGAATACACCATAATCAAAAATTTGCAAGATGTGGGGCACCTGGATGGCTCAGTGATTAAGAGTCTGCCTTCGGCTCAGGTCATGATCCCGGGATCCCGGGATCGAGCCCCGCATCAGGCTCCCTGCTCAGCAGGAGGCCTGCTTCTCCCTCTCCCACTCCCCCTGCTTATGTTCCCTCTCTCGCTGTGTCTCTCTCTGTGAAATAAATAAATAAATAAATCTTAAAAAAAAGTTTGCAAGATGTAGTATCAGTCTATAAAAAATACCATTGCCATATACTAGCAACACTCAACTAGAAAATAAGATTAAAAAGAAAATATAAAGCTCACAATAGGACAAAAAAATATAGTTTCTTTATGAAATAACCAAGAATAAAAAATGTTTTTTGGAGACAATTTTAAGACCCTAGTAAAGGGCATAAAAGAAGATATACATAAATTGAGAGATTTGCATGCTTTTAAATGGTATGTGTTAATACAATAAAGGTATCAATCCTAATTAAATTAATATGAAAATTCTTTATAACTCCAATAAAAATTCTGATTGGCCCATGAATAACTGAATATACCTTTTATAAGAAGGATTAATTTGGGTATCTTTTCGTATTAGTTATTAAAATAGACTTCAACTTGTGTTGGCAAAATTTGGGTAATATATTAGGAATGGATAAATGGGCGAATGAAGGTAAATAGAAAATTTAATAAGAGACAGACCAAACAAGGTAGCATAAAAAAACATTAGAGGAAGAACAGATTGTCTAGTATATGGTTTTGGGAAAATTACCTTGCTATGTGGGGAAAATTAAAACCAGATCCTTCTTAAGCATTACCTCTAAAGGTGAATGTAGAGGGATTAAATTTATAAATAGATAAAATGCTTTACATTGCAAGTTTTCAGGGCCATATCCCTTTGCCTTTAAGTGAGCCATATAATAATGCCATCATATGGTTATTCTGGGTTTTGTGTGAAGCACCATGTCACTCTTTACAGGCTCGTTAAAACTCCTAACAATCTAGAGAGTACATAATATTACTCAACACCCCACATTACAGATCTGCAGTGCCAGGATCAGTTATTTAATAATGAAATGCCATGTGTTTGCATGCAAAAGAACCTGGGGCTAAGCCCAGACAGTTTGGCCTCAAAGCCCTAGTTCCTGAAAGGAGGGAATGTAAATGTTTCAGACAATTAGGCCAGAAAAAATACCATTAAAAGCATCAACACAGGGGCATCTAGGTGGCTTAGTCAATTAAGTGTCCTACTCTTGCATTTGGCTGGGGTCATGATCTCAGGGTAGTGGGATCTAGCCCCCTGGTGTCCAGCTCTACGCTCAGCCCAGAGTCTGCTTGAGAGTGTCTCCTTCTCCCTCTGCCCCCCCTCCCACTCTCTCTCAATCAATCAATCAATAATAAATAAATAAATAAATCTTTCAAAAATAAAAGCATCAACACATATGTGTATAATGTGTGCATTATGGGTACTCACACAGCTATGTATCAATCACTACAGAAAAGTATTTGATGCAGTCTTTTCAAACTTTAGATGTCATATTTAATCTTCCTTCTGTTTTTTTTTTTTTTTTAATTTCCACATATGATTTACTGCCCCTTATTCGAATTTACTAAATAGCATTGCTGGAATTATTAGCACAATTTGATTTAGACCTGACTTTAGAGGTCTGACACTCTTCCTCTTAATTTACCTTTTCCTCTTACAAATCTGAGCTCAGTTCAGGGGCACCAACTGACCTTACTACCCAACATTATGGAATAGCTCCTGGCTTTGCAATTTCATTTGATGCTCCTCCAGAGGGTGAGTCATTCAGGCAGATGTAGGTTTGGTTTTAACTGGCAGAAGACTCAATGCCAGATCTTCTCTGGCAACAGTATAAATCCTCCCTAAACTCCTTGGAGAGCATTTAGCCATAGAGAAGAACATTAATAAAATATTTTGAAAGTAAAATCTTCCCTCTGCAGGGTAAATAACTCCTTGTATCGTATTAGATATCACTTCTTATTTGCCAAAAGAAGTTCTTTGTGGCAACTGCTTCCTTATATAAAATATCCTCAGCAGATATTATATTCAAATCTTCATGTAAATGTAGCTGCTTGTGTAGATTAACTTTTGATCAGAAAACTTCTGTCTTTTGTCTTATTTTCGAGTTTCATGAGGGAAGATATATGTTATGCTGATAATTCCTAATGAAATTTTTTTATCTCTAGGTCGGTGTTATAATTTTGTTTTGATAGATTTTAAAATTATTAGCAATAGCTTGTGCTCCTTATTTTAATAATGTCTTTATCAACACATATCTATATATGTGAATATTAGTAAAATTTTTAATATGTGACATATATATCCTTAGTTTTTCATTTTTCTATTAAAGGAAGTTCTAGTATAATTGTTTCCTAGAGTCATAGATATGGAAATTATATTACTTATTTTACAATAAAAAGTAAAAATTAATTTAAATGTTAAATTCGCTAAAAGTGCGTTTGGAATAGTAGAGTTACATGTTACTTTCTTAGCTTAAAAAGAGTATAAAAGTGAAGCTCATTACTCTCAATAAAAGTTATTAACAGAGGTTTGAAAATCATAGATATTTTTACAATATATCATTTAACACCAAAAAAGCATAAATATATTTGCATAATAAAATGTTCACCTTAAAAAAAATACATTACTTACTGTTGATTCTCAGAATCAGGTGAAGCATCGGCTTTATCTGTAGGAAGAAAAAGGTGGAGAGAAAGAAGTTTAGAGCAGTATATATGCATTACATTTATTTCCTGTTTTTGGCCAATTATAGTTGTGCAAGTAAATCTAAGTCAACAGGTCTGAAACAGGATTTGTCATACCAATAGTCTCATTGCTGATTGTCTAACTGCAGTTTTGGCAATATCTTGTGATTCTCCACATGGCTTTTTTTTTTTTTTTCTTTTTGAATGGCTTTTATTCAGCTCAAGTGATGTCCTTAGATGTCACCTTTGCTGTGCATTTATTCTCAAGTGCCCCTTTGGTTCCTAGAAGTGAATTCTCTGTAGACTTTAGGTAGAGGGTATTTAATGTTTCCCAGGGCCAGAGGAAGGCAGGTTGAAGACCCTGTGCAGAGCTTTTTCTCCTATGGAGCTGGGAAAGATGTTTCCTCATTTAAAGCAAATGCCTTTCTTCTGGATATTTCCCAGGATGCAGAATGAGTCTATAAGTTGACATATTATTGATTTGAGTTAGAGAGCAAGAGAGAGAGTGTAAGCGGGGAGGAAAGGGAGAAGCAGGTTCCCCACCGAGCTCAACCCGGGGCTCAATCCCAGGACCCTGGGATCATGACCTGAGCCAAAGGCAGACACTTAACCTACTGAGCCACCCAGGTGCCCCCCCATTTTACTGTGTTCTAAAGCAAATTACACCTACTTTGGCATCCTTTCAGGGTTGGCCCTGTAACATGAAGCTATGTCAACATTAAACTAAATTTTCACATCTAGAATGTAGTTTTCTGATTTGAAAAATTTTAAGGCAGAAAGATTTTATCTCCTTCATATGAAAATTTTAAGGTCTTTAAATTAGACAATGCAATGCATTCTGATTCTAATTGGATAAACTCGCTGCTTTTAAAAAATGAATTTGGTTGTAAGTATGTGTGTTACACGTAGTTGCTGTGTGGGTGTTCCCACTTTCTGCATCTCCTTAGGAGGGTTTGGCTCCAAAACATTTTTTAAACTTCATTCTTGATTTCCTGATTTTCAGGTTCTGGATTTCTCCTTAGAAATAATATTAAGAGTCCTGACAAAGTATGTGGTGATGTAAGGGGGGGCCCCCCAGAGGGAATATCAGCCAGCCTGTCTTGAGCAACGGTTCAGATCCTGTATTCTGGTTTAGACGGTCAATGGTAAGGCAGGGTTTTTGGACCAGGTATGTACACCAGTGTTCCTCAGTGCCTGGACCTGCCCAGTGTTTCAGCAATGTTCAGGAATATGGTTTTTGAGAAAATTCTCCTTTTCTGCTGCATTCCTGATGGGGAGCTGGTAGCTTCAGGTATTATGTGCAGTTAATGGGATCAATGGAGAAGTTTGCTGTTTGGGGCCTAGGGTTTGTTACTCTCAAGACTCACCGAGTAATTTGAGATAAACCACCACCATGGATGTTCACTGTGCTTTGTGGCCTGTTACAACCTCTGTACGATACGTAAGTTGTATGCTCTTAAGTTCAGGTACAACAAGGTCAAAAGTTACTGGACTGTTAAAACAAGGGATTGTTTCAGGGTGATGCATGTTTGAAGCACATCATTGACGGTATTTCCTTCTCTTCCGCGGTCATGACCTGGGCCTTGGGAATCTATCATCTAAATTTTTTCATAGCTTTACTTTCTCCAAAAGTGGATTCTTCTTTAATGGAAGATCCAGGTAGAGTAGAAATTGTCTGCGTGGCTCTGTTTGTTTGGGGAGAGTTGTGTTTTTGTATGCTTCACAGGATTGCCCCTTTTCTACAGAAACATTTGAAATCCAAACTTTTGAAACTGTTCTCTCCATGTTTAAAAAGTGCCTAGAGGGGCACCTGGGTGGCTCAGTCATTAAGCATCTGCCTTCAGCTCGGGTCATGTTCCCAGGGTGCTGGGATCGAGCCCCGCATCGGGATCCCTGCTCTGCGAGAAGCCTGCTTCTCCCTCTCCCCCTCCCCCTGCTTGTGTTCCCTCTCTCACTGTGTCCCTCTCTGCCAAATAAATAAATAAAATCTTAAAAAAATAAAAAAAATAAAAAGTACCTAGAACTTTGGCGATAGTCATAAATTTGTGTGTGGAATGGCTCATTAAATCCTCTTAACAACCACATGAGGTGAGTGCTCCTGTTACTTCATTTTACAGATGAGAAATAACGGCACACAGAGTTATGGGACTTGTCCAAGGTCACGTGGCAGAGGGCATGGGACCAGGGATGGCATTCTTTCCTAACAGCTGCCTGAGTTCTGTCTACACTTAAATCAGTTAGGTCCCCTAACCACAGTAACCAGAGGTTTCAACAGGCAACTCGCTGTGGCTAACTGAGGCCACTGGGATCCTGTCTGCCAACAGTAGGGCCCTTTTAAGGGTGGCGTTCTCTAATTTCCCAGGATGATGGATTGAAAAATTCCTTGCTCGCGCTGCTCCTGGCCATACCTTGGGCCAGTAAGAGGGCCCAAGTTCACACCTGACCCACCAGCCTGGGAGGGGAAAGAGGAAGCTCACAAACCAATGGGGAGTCAGTTATTCCTGCCAGCACATCTGTTGCCATGCTTAAACCCAGAGTGGTCCCCTGCCCATGGAATCCCCCTCATGATGGGAAAGACACACTTTCTGTGTACAAGATGTTTTCTCGAGACTGTTCAAATTGTGTACATGGCTTTCTACAGAATTGCTATTTCAAATTTAGCTATTGTATATTTATTCTTTGGAGCTTTTTTACAATTTATCCACATTTTTCACAATCAATACAGACACTTCTCCAAAGAAGACATACAAATGGCTCACAGACACATGAAAAAAATATTCAACATCACTAGCCATCAGGGAAATACAAATAAAAACCATGATGAAATACTTTGACAATTCTTAACCAAAGTATTCTCTTCACAACTTCAGAGTTTTCAAGATTACTTCTGCAAGAGTAAAGCTAAGCTTATTTTTGTGAACTATAGAGATCTAAAATAAGTAATCTGTCGGACCTTATTTTGGAGACTATTTTGGTCTTTTATCTTCGTAAATGGAAATACATAGGGCCTTTCATAACATAATGACAAAAGACCCCATAACCTCAGTATTTTTAAGTTCCAAGTTCTTATGGTATTAATTTTTTACTTTCTGTTTTTATAAAATTCAGTATATAACAATGATCTACATTACATACTAAATTATCATCATTTGGTTCTGTTCATCTATGGAGGGCCTTACTTAACTGTTCCAGGCTTATTTTTATATCTCAAAAATGAAGAGAGTCAGACTAATAATTTCCGGTTTTCTCTACCTCCAAAATGTCATGATTCCAAATACTGAGTTTTTATAAATGAGGGAGTATGAATTAATAAATCACATAACACATACCTAGCACTGGCAGGCATTTCTGGGTGCTCATGTTAGTATGTAGATTGCACAATGTGGTGAGTAATTCAGTAATTTTTGTTCATTTTCATGTGTATGCTAGCTTTATTAGTTATGTGGTTAAAATGTACTAGAACTGACTAGTGCCTGCTCAATAGATATATCATTTAATTACAGTTCATCGGTAAGTTACATAATTGAATATTACTCTAGATGTTCTTTATAAGAGAACTTAGAACTCTAGATTATACCATAAAATAAATCAAATCAAATCAAATATAAAATAAAATAAAAATCAAACACTGCTAACCATTCAGCGGCCATGTGTCCAGTTAGTTCTTAAAATGTATTTTATTTTACATAAATGTGAGGTGAAGTGAGAGCTCTCAAGAATCTGAATCAGCCACATGGATAAAATCACCTTGGAAACAAGATCTGTGCAGCGATTTTCTGTGGGAGAACATATTTCATGGGCAAGACCAGATCCAGAAGCACCCAGGGCCCATTGTCCTCTGTACTTAATGGTATATAATATTGTTAAGGGCTTGGGATTTATGATCTGATGGACAGGGGTTATATTTCCAAACCAGTGTGTACTGAGAAATTATTTTTCACATCCCAAAATGGGAATAGTTTTATTGTTTTATTTAATTGTGAGAAAATGAGAAAATATGTTTAAGTTGCCTGCTATGTAGTAAGAATTTCTAAAGTGTTAGTTCCCTCCCATTTTATGTGTTTTTTTCCCCTCTGTGTCTGGAGAAACCTGCCCCTAACACTTGTAAGCTATGTGATTATACTTGAAGTTTGTGAGAGGTGGTTTGATTTATGAAGGTATAGGTAGTTATGTGAGAAATTACCGTAAGAATCGGATAGAAAATGGCATAAAAAGGGAAAAAAATATTTTTGACTCATAATTAACACTTGATAGATTTCCTCTAAGTTTATATTCATTGTTACGACTACATGATCATAAGTGCACCATGATATATAAGGTATATTGCTTATCAAGTATTAGAAACCCTATTATTAAGTAAAACAAATATATTTTTTAAGATTTTTTATTTATTTATTTGAGAGCGAGAGAATGAGAGATAGAGAGCACGAAAGGGAAGAGGGTCAGAGGGAGAAGCAGACTCCCTGCCTAGCAGGGAGCCTGATACGGGACTTGATCCTGGGACTCCAGGATCATGACCTGAGCCAAAGGCAGTCACTTAACCAACTGAGCCACCCAGGCACCCTAAAACAAATATTTTTTAAAATGTGGTTACTTTGGGTCACAAAATACCATACACATATTGGATTGACAGTTTGACCTTAATCTCCCAAAATGGTTGCTTGCAACTACCTTTGTTCCCTCATCTGTCATGATTAGTTTGTCTTTTTCTGTACTGACATCCACCATTGTCATTGTCGGTCCTTTATGACCCATCCCTCCCAACTTTATCAGTGAGTACCTTTCATCTTGTTCTTATTTGCATATCCAAACTTTATATTAAAAGGGCAAGTTATTTGCTCCTGTGTCTAGATTTTAAATCCATCCCAACAATTTTACTGGAACGTGTGATGGAGTATCTCAGTGACCATTGTTATTAAACACTACATCCTATTTAGAGAATGTTGCCTTTCTTACTTCTAATCTATTCTTGGGTTTTACCCAGTCTACTCTACCCAGATTGACTGTAACATAAAGTAAATAAAGCAGAGCTTCCCTCCTTCCCTGACCAGCCCTCCTCTCATCTTAGACACAATAACAACTGTATACTGCCTTCTTGTCATTTCTGTGCTGACGGCTGAAACTAACTAGTCACTGCCAAGATGAATAGGATTCCGGCCTGAAAGGGGACCTCCCCTGGCCCAAATCTCTATGACTTTCACTTCCCTGTAACCACCTACCTAGAGCTTACTGGCTAAAAGCAGAATCTTTGGAAACTGTCAGCTTTAGGAAATCCTCTTCAAACCTCAGTTTTTCTCTTCTGTAAAATGTAGGTTTTCCTATGATAGGTTGCTTTGATGATTAAAAAGTGTATTGTACATAAAACTTTTAAGATGATACCTGGCATAGGATACTTAACAAATAAAACGAACATTTTTACTATCGTCTCTTAAGCCTGCTATTTGCTGAACACATAAAATATTTCCATAAATGCATTTCATTTGGCTGAATGGTTAATTCAGGGGTATTTATAAGATCAATTTCTTCTTTTAGATGTCGTAGGAAAGAATCCGTATAATTTAGTCGGAAGTTCAAGTGTTTAAGGCCCAATTCTATTAGAGACCATCAGGGTGACCTTAGGAAAATGAATGATCATCTCTGTGTCCTTGCCAAGAAACTGAGGGCTGTAGACGTAGGTGCATTTTAAAATCAGCATTCTCTCATAAATAAAGACATGTTGTAAATAATCATCTGTAGTGACTTTTTCCTTTGTCTTAGAAGATGTTGAGGAAGATAAATTAACAAACTGAATGCCAGAGAATGTTATGCTGGTGTACAGGAAGACTTAGAAAGTGAGGAGGGAAAGGAAAATAGCTTGTTCATCCTCCATCCTCTTCACTAGCATATATGGGCTCCCCATTGCTGAGTGCCTACTTCTTTTCATAAAAATTCATAGGTCAGAACAATCAAACAATTTATAAAGATTTTCATGATTATACATTCTTAATTCCATAGTAAACTTTTTTGTATTTGGAGATTTCAGAAGTGCTCAGAAAAACTAAGTGGGCTTCTATAGCATTTAATATATTAACTTATTGATGCTTGACATTCCTTATATTTTTTTTTGACTTGTTAAGTCACTTGCTTATGAATAGTATTCCTAATTTCACAGGTTATCACGCTAAGGAAAAAGAAAGTAGGTATTCCATAAAGTGTGAAAGTAGGTATTTCATAAAACTCTAATTTAAAATCAGGAAAGGTAGGTACCACCGGGCAGTGTTACACAATAAAAAACTATTCCATCAGAGTAAAAATTACAGATAATTAATGTTTCCCTAAAAGGAGAAGGGCAAACCCTACGGAGAGTAATCTTATCTGCAGGTGATTCTTTTTATTTACATTAAAATGCGTGCAATCTTGACACGAGTGTTTGCTCTTTCAGCTACTTCTGCCTGAAAGCCCCCACATTTGTGCCCAGCCTATCCTTAGATACAATTAAATCCAAGTCATTCTAGGTGGAATGATAGGTTCGGATAGAGAGCTTTAGACTGCAGGAACAGTTCCCAGGGGCCTCTGGAACATTTCTGAAAATTCAGACACTGCCCCAGTGCCATTAGAGCCTCCTCCATCATTTCAGTCAAGGACAGTCAACGTTCTGCTTTTTCCCTGCCTGGGTCCTTTGACTATGGTGCGTGTCACTTCGTTACCTTTCCTGAGGATGAGTGGTCATGTTCAGAATGTGCTCAGGTGACCTGACATCTTGTGTTCTTTCCAATGGTCCCGGTCCATTTAGTCACCACCGGTCACTACCTGTGGATAAGGAACAGTCATAGCCATGTGGATTTCTATGACAATTACATGAAAGTAATTTCAAATAATTTCCTAAAGGGAATTTTGTTTTCTAGCCCATTTCTACAAGTCGACTAAAAAAAAATGTGCATGTGGAATTGTCTGCAGTTCACACGTTGTCTGTTAAATCTCTTCATCTCCTAGAGTTTTCCCCACACCAAATTGTCATTCTTTCTGTTGTCCTCATTTATCTTCCCACGCTATAAGAAGAGAATGACTACAATGTCCTTGAGGGTTTCTATGTGGCATGACATGGTTGGTCTGTCATAGTCGTTTCCCCAGGGACACTTCAATTCTAGGTTATTTTGCTCAATACACACACATATACTTAAGCAACAAAAGCAATAAATGATTTAGTGAGCACCTATTTTAGGTGCAATTTATTCTGTCTTCTGTGGGGTGAAAGAGAAGAGATAGTAGACAATCCATTTGGACATATTCATACAGTATTCCTAATGATATAATCAAAATTAACAAGGGCACTTGATTTTTTTTTAAAAAAGCTTATGGATTTGTGTATTTTTTTTTATGTTTTGTTTTGCTTTATTTCATCCTTAGCATATAGAATCAAAATCTCTGGAAGTGGAGCTCAGATTTCAGCACTTTTGATAAGCTTCCTAAGTGATTCTTACATCTTGGGAACTCTTTTAAAAGCCATACATATGGGGAGTCACTTGAAAAGTTTTCTAAAGCTGGTTAAAATGGCCATCTAACTTATGATACTTTGAAGCTGAAAGAAGACACTATTAAAAATTATTGTTCAGGGTAACCTATCTATAACAGGGACTTCCTAGACCAAGAAGTACTATTGTTCTAGTAAAAGCTGAATACTAAGGAACGTGTTTTGAATATAAAAATCCAGGACAGACTAAAAATTTTTCAATGTATCCTAGACTGTTGGCTCCATATTATCCTGACTCATATCTAATTAGAACAGCAGATTATGCCTCCAAGTTATTGCCACTCCCAGCTCATCTATTACATTCCCAGAACCACTGTCCGAGTTTGAGCCCTCATTTAGCTTCTAGATCATGGTGCTGGCCTTATAATGGCTCTTGCTTTCCATGTTTGTCTTTCTTCCATTCTTTCTTCCCATCTGATATCACAGTAATGATGCATAAATGATCATTTTATTATCATGCTTAAAATGTGTTCATGTTTCTATACAATTTAAACTATAATGATAAACAGAATAAACGATAAAATACATGCCATAATAATATTGACATGAACAAGAAGTTACATAGGGGTAAACAGAACACTTATTTAGCCATTGTAAATCAATACTTGAAAATACCAGTTAGCAAATTGCCACTTCTCTTACCCTTTCAAGTGCTCCTTGCCCCACTGCAGAACTTCCTTAGCCTTTGCCTTCAGAGCCTATACAGACATTCCCACAATCTGGTGACAAATAAGGCTAGGCCTGGCGTGGCAATGTCCTCCTGCACCCAGCTCCCCTGCTATGGCTTCAAAGAGTTTTAATAGGTCAGTGCCTGTGTGGTACATTTAGAATAATCTTCTTTTCATGGTATACAATTCTTCATGGTTTGGCTCCTTCATACCTCATGTGCTCCATGGCCCAACTTCTCCCACTCTGCTTCACTGCTCTGAAAAACCACATCTTCTCTCATGTCCCCATACTTGTGCACCTGCTTTCTGGAACACTCTCTTTCCCTACTTTCCTTCTTCTCAAACTCTTATTTATTGTTTGTATCCCAGCTTATTTTTTTTTTTTTCATGATGGTCTTCCTTAGGTCCTGTAGGCATGTTTGAATATGTTTCCCAAACTCACATCTTATTTTGTACATATGGCTAACTCAATAATTTTTAAATGTGGCTTTTTATATACATGCTTATTTCCCTTCTAAACAGTAATAATCTTGACCCTTGGATTTTCAAATATATTTATCCCCAGTTCTTAGCACTTTTCCTTCATGTAGTATATGTCAACATATATTGACGTATAACAGATAAAAAATTAATAAATAAAGAATGCTTACTGGAAAGAATACATAAATTTTTAAAAGTTGGTTAAGATTAGTCAGTGAGGTCTTCATGAATGTGATGCATTTTGAGCTGAAGTTTGAAGGAGTAAGGGACATGGTGGGTTGGAGATGAGGGTGATTCACATTCCCGGTGAGGCCACCAACAAAAGCAAAGCATAGGAAGAGAAATGAGGACATATGTGAGTAGAGAATGGCAACACTGGGTTAGTAAGCAAATGATAGAGAAGGAAGAGAATTATCTCAACACGTTGTATGTCAGTTTGAGGAGTTTAGAGCCATACTACTGGAACCAGTAAATCCCAAGTTTTATTTCCTCACTGTAGACTTGAGTTTGTAACAATTGGAAGTTTGTTCTTCCCTGGGGCTTGGTTCCAACTCCATACAATGTCATCAACTGTGTCCCAGAAGGATGCAAATCCATGTTAAGCATTAACTAATCTTTCTGTGCATGTACTTTCCCTGAGTTCATTATGTTCACTCAAAGGTCAACTGACGGCCACTTGAGCCTGCTGGTTTATTGTTCTTTAAGCAAATGATTCTTTGTCAAATGTTAATCCCTTTAAATTAAGGCCCAAGAAATAAAGAAATCCATTTAGTGATTTATGTGGATTTGCTACACCTGGTATAGTTCCTTGCTCTTTGCCATGTGACCTTTGTATGCTAGTTTTAATAATTCACTTGTGTTTAAAGATCACCTATGACTCAATAGACTCCAATTCTTATGATTGTGAAACCATATTTCATGCCTCTCATTCACGAAAACACCTCATCTGCCTTTAATATGAAGCTAATAGAATAATTGCAACTGTCTGTATTATTATTTCTACCTTTCTAAGGTTAGTAATTGTCTCTAGAATACTCAGAGTGAAAGCAATCCAGTTTGATCAGGTTAAATAAATTCTCGCCCAAGATTTTATTATTTCTCCCATGTTATACGAAATTGTAATCACCTATACTCATTTCATTTCATCTTAAGCAAAAATAAAAGTTTTTAGGACAATGGGATCCTAGACTGGGATTAGAAAATAAATTACAATTCTTTATGAATAATTAATGCTAATCCCTTTGAGTGGATTCAGATTATGTTATTTACTCAAGTGATACTGTCCTAGACAAATTTCCTTCTTACCTGGGGTAAGGACACTTCTGTTCTGCCTGCTGGACAAGTTTTTAGATATAACTACCACATGCTGTTCTCCAGTTTTCTAAATTTCCCTGTCTTGAGTTGGGCCTCCAGCTATTCTTGGTTATTTATCCATGTGTTTTTACTGCTTGAGGGATACCACCTCCATCCCCACCCCAGCCTAGGAAAATATTTGAGTAGGACACTACTTTTCTACCCATGGTTCTCAAGATTAGTTCTGAGGCAACTTTTAACTCACCCATTGCTCCTCTTCATTTTATTGCTTAACCTGATTTTTTAAAGACTTTCTCTCCATTAGTCCCAAACTCAGAAGGCTTCTCTTCTACTAATAGCACAGTGTGCTTCCTATGAAAATCACACTCCCTCTCCCTGATGATGCTCCAGCCACATGAGACTTCCTAACACTTTGGGATGAAAGGTCATTTCCACGATAGACACTTCTGGGCTCTCTGCCTGGATTTCTGTAGCCTGGACCTACACCTTAGTCATAGCTTCATGACAACCTGCCTCATGTCCTTCAGCTTTTAGCTCAAATTCTAGTTTTTTAGAAAGGCCTTTCCTGACTCCTTTGGACTGTTCTGCACATATAGGCTCAATACAAATTTGTTGGATAAGTGACTGGACAAATATGATATTATAAATGTCATATTTGAGAAAATGAAAAGATGTTGAAAGTACTGGAAATGTGTGGATAAGATGAGAAGGCCAGAAATAGATACTGATTTTCCACATTTGTTTAGCACTTTACAGTTCACAAAGCACCTCACATACATCATCTGAATTTTTGAACCTCCATGATGGAAAAGTGTTGCTCTCTCCATTTCCTAAGAATGAGTTTTAGAAAAGTAAAATAAAATCTTAATATCATTTAGTAATAAATAGAAGTTGGAAGTTAAACTATACTCTCATCCCCAAATTTAATGCTTTGTCTTTTGTGACATGTCGGAATCCCCCGACTTAAATTGTGAGATTTGTAGGTGAAATATCAGCAAGATTAGGTGAATGGCAACTATCACAAGTTGCACACTTTCATGGGTAGATATTCAAATACCTTTCCTGCTGAAGAACACCTTATATTCAACCCTCTGTGAAGCTCTGGTGTAACATCTTCTCAGTTCTACCACCAACCTCTAACTCCATGCTTTAGTTTTCTTTCTATTAACTGGGGTTAGTTATGCACATATTTCATGGAGTAGTTGTGAGAATTAAATCTTTTTCAGAACATCGCTTAAAGCATGAAAACTCCTATTATGATTACTGTCATCATTGTCATGAGTACAATTTTATATGTTTAATAAAGACTTTCCTTCCTCTTGAGAAAACTCTGAAAGTACAAAATATGTGACAGTTTTATCTGTAATTAATTTTTTAGGACTTTCATCATTAATTGCATGAAAGGAGAGTTCTTTATTTTTAATCTTCAGACCTTTAGTTGAACGTGGCTTGACCCTTGGCACTTTTCTTCTGAGGTTCTAGCCAGCCCTAAACAGGAAGTGCTAGAATGTATCTAACTGATCCTGATTTGTTTTGCAGTTATAAATTACAAAAGAATAAGGTCTCACTGTGAAATACATCAGAACTTAAGTAAAATCATATATTTCAGAGATTGAAAGGACGTTTAAGAAAAGGGCATTAACTATCATCTGATTTTCTTTTTCTTTGAAAAGATTATTTATTTGTTTAAGAGAGAAAGAAGGCACAGAGGGAGAGTGAGAGGGAGAAACAGATGCCCCGCTGAGCTGAGAGTCCAATGCAGGGTTAGATCTCAGGACCCTGAGATCATGACCTGAGCCCAAGGCAGATGCTTAACCAATTGAGCCACCGGGGGCCCCCTATCACTTGATTTCTTTTTTTAAATTTTATTTTATTATGTTATGTTAATCACCATACATTACTTCATTAGTTTTTGATGTAGTGTTCCATGATTCATTGTTTGTGCATAACACCCAGTGCTCCATTCAATACGTGCCCTCTTTAATACCCATCACCAGGCTAACCCATCCCCCCACACTCCTCCCCTCTAGAACCCTCAGTTTGTTTCTAAGTCCGTAGTCTCTCATGGTTCGTCTCCCCCTCCGATTTCCCCCTCTTCATTTTTCCCTTCCTACTATCTTCTTCTTTTTTTTTTTTTTTTAACATATAATGTATTATTTGTTTCAGAGGTACAGGTCTGTGATTCAACAGATATTGGGGAGGGTATGTGCTATGGTGAGTGCTGTGAATTGTGTAAGACTGTTGTATCACTTGATTTCTAACCCAATTCCTTAGCATGAGTAAACACAGTCCTTCATGTCCCTTTTCAGTAAACACAGAGACAAGAAATTTTCTGTTCTTTGAACTATTCAATACGGTGTGGGTTTTGTAACTCTTCATAATTCGTTTTACTAGGATTATGTTTGCTTTTCTCTCTTCACACTGCTCCAAAGTAGATCTTGCTGATGGATTTCACTAATATGTAATTACATTTTGAATATTGAGGTCCCTAGCCAGGAGACTAGAGTCTGCTGGCAGATGCCAATGCTGTACCTAGTAGAAAGAACTCTTGGTCCATTTCCATGATTCGACTCTATTTGCAAGGGAATTGCTAGGATTCCTGGTATGAAGGGAAGAGCAGTGATTTATGTTCTCCTTAGAGGCTCTATACTCAGAAACTTCTTCCTCATGCTCTCACCTTCCCTGAAATCTTTGATAAGATTGTAGAAATAAGAAGTAAAGCCTTCCAGTAATGCATAGTCTGATACAATGGTTCTCAACCCTATTGGACCCAGTGCTCCCATTTTGTTTGTTTTTTGAACATTATATCTCCATTATTTATTATTTTATAGCTAGAAGTTTGTACCCTTTGTACCCAATGCTTCCCTTTTATCACAAAATCTTTTTTAACATCTCCTTTATTATTCTAAAAGAAATTCAGAGAATAACATATCCAGGTTTTCCCTTAGAGCATGTGAAGCCCAGAGAAAATACTTTGTGTGGGATCCCTTTCTACATAAACCACTTATCTCACCTAAAATCAGCATGTAAACACCATTCTATTGACCCACTATCATTTGATCCTGTAAAAAAAAGAAAAGTACTACACTGACCAGTGAGAGCTATCTATTCACCAGGCAGCCCACCTAGAACTAAGGCCTTGCCACAGAGCATGAGGCACCCTATGGGTTCAACTGTGTTGCTTTAGGGGGCTCTTAGACCCCACGTATGGGGCTGAGGGTTGGAGAGCGGCCCATAGTGGAGTAACAGGTACTGGGGCCCATACTTCTGGGAGACTTAGATATTTTCAAGGATGTTACTCTATAGCACGGGAGCACCCTTGAGACCCAATTAAAATACATCCATGGGGCAGGAACCTTGCCAGCCCATGTTTAAAAACAGTAACAAACATATTTCTAGGGATAATTTTTTAAAAGATTGTTATTAATAATGCCCATGTATAATGTAATAGGAAGATAAAATATTCATTATAAATTACACACATTTCAATACAAAAATTTTGAGGCACAGCTATACCAGAAGACTTAATGAAATTGTTAGGTGATCTCAGCCTCTTTTGATGAATACACTTGTAGTTAAAAGAATAAGAATGTCATGGGCCATTCTGTACAAGGAGTACAAGAAATGAAAGAACGGATGTACAGATGGACACCAGAAAAAATAAAGTTAGGATAGTTAATGAGGAACTTGATATATCAGTATATGATCCAAAAAAGAGGTAAATAACCTTAATAAATTTGAGATTATGTGGCAAGAAAAATTAAAGACTGGCAAACTGAAGAAATAAAAGAGTAAGAATTTTTTATATGTGAACTCAGCATTTTTTGTAAATGCATTGCTAAAATAACTCTGTGCTGTGACGTAAGTTTCAGGGGACCACTGTGCTTTGAAGTGAATATTCTAAGGCTCCTTCCTGTGCCTGGAATGGACTAGGGTCTGCAGTGCTACTTAGGAAGAGTGCTCAAGCCAGACCAGTACCTGTATGGGCCCAGTTCCCATTCTCTGCTTTGCATTGCTGTCCAGTCCTCTACATATGGAATGGAATTGATGAAGGGTTCCAATACTTTCACCACTTACCTTGGAATCCCAGCACATGTCCAGGCACACTCTCAGTCTCTGGTGTTTTAAACAACCTTGCAGGCCATAGTCTTGAGGAGGTGTTGGGGACCGTAGGACAAGTTAGAAAAATAAACAGTAATTCACGAGGCTACAGAGAATTTGTGTGACACCTTGCTTGAGATGGTATGGAAGTAAGATTGAGTATGATCTCTGACTCCGGCAAGACTGCCTGTGTTGTATTATTGGAAAGTTGACAGAGGCTAATGATTTTAAAGGAGAGGTAATATGTGACAAAAGTACAAATATCTCCCAGTTTTCTTGTTCATTGTGGCCCTATGTAAACAGTAGAATCAGAGATTCAGCCAAGGAATGCCTAACTCACAGTCTACTAAACCATTTCATGTTTTGCTTTCAGACCCTGAGGTCTCCTGAGAACTATTTAATTATTAGCATGTTATTAGCATATTGTACTCATTACACATTTTAAAGAAAATATGCATTATTTTTAAAATCAGAAAAAAGTATTATTCTGCATAATTTGTTTTTACTCAAATGAAAATATTTTAAGAACCAGTGGTAGAACACAAAAGAAAAAATGAAGATTTATTTTGTCTTCAGGATATGATTTTCTTCGTGATATTAATTATTCTACTTTTAGATAAGGATAATTTCCAGTTATTGAAAATTGTGTGGAAATAAATGAAATAAAAGTTTCTTCATATTTGTCAATCTAATGATCTAAACAAATAGTTGCCTGATTTGATTCTCTATTTAGTCTCATTCTTGTCCCAGTCGTTGAAAATGTCCTTCAGCCTGGAAGCCTTGTGATTCTTTGAACCATAATCATTAATTATTGACCATGTATGATAGTAAGTCGTATTCTTGCAAAAAATACACTTTTATAAATTTTTCTGACATTTCCTATGTGTTTTGTGAACTTGGATGAATTTTGCCATTATTTTGGGACTTTCCAAGTTTGGTATGTCTTCTAAAGAACTACTGGCATTACTTCTCTAGATTATTGTGTTTCTGTTTAGATAGAAAAATAGAAGGTGCAAACATCTATACTTTTAAGTATGCTGCATTTCTGCAGACAGAAACGTTGGCTCAAACTATAGAATTGACATTATACCATCTAGTGCCTTCCAGCCTTGGTTATATAATGCAAATCGTACAGAAAGAAGGAAAGGAAGCATAAATGGTACTTCCTAGTTTAGCATAAACATGTTTTCAGATGTGTGTAATACTGTGGTCCTGTAAAATCACTGTACTAGTACTTAAACAGTGTGGTTGACTTAGGAACACAGTGTTTTCTTCAGTTAGTTCCGCTTGGATTCCACTGCTGAAATAGAGACTATCTCCATACCTAAGAAATGGGATGAAATGACACCAACATTAATGACTCTATACATATGTAATACTGTAATTATAGTGTAATGGATATGCATGTATCAAGAGTTTGGAATATAAACTAACAAGCAATTGCTTATATTATTATAAGTTACTGCAAGAATGGGTTCTGAAACACCACTGGGTGCCTCCAAGATGTTCACAACCCAAATATCGACTCGTTAGGAGTAAATGCTCTAACTTCACTGTTAATTCTATCATTCAGGCTTCCCGGATATTTTTTATGTTGTTCCCACTAACATCTTTGCTCTGTCTGCAGTATCTCAGTATATTTAACGAAGTTTGACTCACCTTCTCAGTTTGACCTCCCTCCCTGAGTGGGATAGTAGAAGTATGGATTTTTGTTTAGAATATCGTCTGCAAAATAATAACTCCAGATCACATCCTTTCAAATAATTTCTGCTTGTTGGCAAGATTTTCTGCGAAGTCGCACCTTCAGATTTGAAATTCTTAGTCCTCTAAACATGTAATCAAGTCTGTAGTAGTTCTAATGTTCTTTCCAACCTAGGAAGCCTCAATCATCATGAAGTTCTCAGAACCACAGGACACACTCCTAGGGGACAGCTAATTATTTACTTCGGGTATTTTAGCACTCCAAAAAATTAAGAGGCATAGTTTATGTCAGTTTTCAGGAATAATTCTAATTTCTCAGGAGACCATTGCCTTCTCCTCTGAGAAGACTTATGCTTTTTCTCTGATTACCCCTTTTTGACCAGTTCTACTCATAGAACTTCCTCCCATCCTTTGCTCAAACATAATTTGAGGGAGGAACACAATGTTCTCTTTAGTTAGTTCTACTTGGAAGTGTCCTATAGACACTTCACTAAGCTCACTAAGTCTAAAACTATTCTGTTTGCTAAATAGCTTTTATTCTCTGCCATTCGGCAATCTTTCTGAATCTAAATCCTTAAAGCTAAATAAGTGGTTTGTTAAAATTTACTGATACATGTGGATATAATGTGGATGTGGATATAATCACATGTATATAATATGGATGTGGATATAATCACATGTATAAAATAAAAATAGATCAGTTTGGACCATTGACAATGGTGTTTTCCCAAAAGCAGTAAATAAAACAGGACTACATGAATAGTTTCAAGAGAAACATAGGTCCAGGTAGTTTTACGGGAATTCTTCAAGGCCATGTGTGTACTCTTTCCTAAAAATGATCTTTCTGAGACCGTATCTACAGATTCTTGCCAATTTTGTGTTGATTGAAACTTTGTGCTGATTTTCTTTCCTTAAGGTTTCTGCAAAGCAACTCTTGCACATCTTGAATGGTGAGTTGCTTCAAGATGCAGAACCTCTAAGGACTCAGCAAAAGGGCAATCTGAATTATAGGTATCAGGGAAAGCCTTCTTTAATTAAGGCACCAAAAGGAAGAGTGTAGAGGTAAAGTTTTATATTTTCTTCAATATTTGCACTCAAGCATTAAATACTATAAATATTGTTTAGAAATCCACACTGTTACATTAGTTTCAGGTACTTCTACATTAGAAACCCTGCACACAAGGTTCTTGCTAACACTCATGTGGTGATGTTTAAAAAAATTATTAACCTCAAGGGGCTTAGTCTGTGAATTTTTTTAACAAGAAATATATTTTTCACAGAAAATAGAAGCCTCCCTTCTCAAAAGATTATAAGTGTAACTGGGTATTTACCCCAAAGATACAAATGTAGGGATCCGAAGGGGTACATGCACCCCGATGTTTATAGCAGCAATGTCCACAATAGCCAAACTGTGGAAAGAGCCAAGATGTCCATCGACAGATGAATGGATAAAGAAGAGGTGATATATATACATAATGGAATATTATGCAGCGAAAAAAAGGAATGAGATCTTGCCATTTGCAACGACGTGGATGGAACTGGAGGGTGTTATGCTGAGTGAAATAAGTCAATCAGAGAAAGACATGTATCATATGACCTCACTGATATGAGGAATTCTTAATCTCAGGTAACAAACTGAGTGTTGCTGGAGTGTTGGGGGGTGGGAGGGATGGGGTAGCTGGGTGATAGACATTGGGGAGGGTATGTGCTATGGTGAGCACTGTGAATTGTGCAAGACTGTTGAATCACAGACCTGTACCTCTGAAACAAATAATGCAACATATGTTAAGAAAAAAAAAAGATAGCAGGAGGGGAAGAATGAAATGGGGGGAAATCGGAGGGGGAGACAAACCATGAGAGACGATGGACTCTGAAAAACAAACTGAGGGTTCTAGAGGGGAGGGGGTGGGGGGATGGGTTAGCCTGGTGATGGGTATTAAAGAGGGCATGTTCTGCGTGGAGCACTGGGTGTTATGCACAAACAAGGAATCATGGAACACTACATCAAAAACTAATGATGTTATGTATGATGATTAACATAACAATAACAAATTAAAAAAAAATAAGTGTAATAGCAATCTCAAAAGGTTATTTCCTTTTAAGGTAATTTTTTTCCCCTAGAACAAAAAATAAAACCTTTCTTTTGATGGAGCCACACAAACAAAATGATCAGTATTATCAAAACTAATAACAAAATATCAGAAAACCATATATATATATATGGCTTCTTTTTATGTTTTATTTTTTTTATTGAAATATAGTTGACAACAATGTTACATTAGTTTCCAGAACATAACTTCTTAACTTTTTCTCTCATGTCTCTGAAATGCTTTCTGGATCATTGTTTTAGTCTGCCTGAATAAGACAAAGATCTTTTGAGGGGTGCCTGGGTGGCTCAGTCAGTTGAGTGTCTCTTGATTTCTGTTTAGGTCATGATCTCAGGGTTCTGGGACAGAACCCCAGGTCAGGCTCCATGCTCAGTGGGGAGCCCACTTCAGGATTCTCTCTCTCCCTCTGCTCCTTCCCACCCCTCTCAAATAAATGAATAAATCTTTTTTTAAAAAAACTAACTAAATAAATAAATTTTTTCTTTTTAAATAAAGATCCTATGGGATGGTGCTCCCTAACGGTTAGAGCACAGACTATAGTCTCCACTACTCAACCCTAGACAAGATGCTCATTCTCTCTCTGTTTAACATATTTTATTTGTAAATGGGATAACTTTACCTTGTAGTATAGTTTTAAAGAATAAATGACTTACCCCTGACAAAGTCCTTAGTCCAAGGGTTAAAGTAAGTTCTCAATAAATTGAATCTATTACTAACCCATGTGAAAAGAAAGGGCAGTTATAATTTGTCATTTAATTAGTTGAGTCACTTAATAAGAACTTGTTGAGCTCCTACAGTGTGTCAGATAAGGTTTTACGTGTTGCAGATGCCCAGATGAATAAGACATAGACTCCTCTTCAAAAAGTTATTTGGAATATATGCAAAACAGGGTAAAAAGAGAGTAATGTACAGCAAGATATCACGTAAGCAGCTCTCTACTAAACTATAGTAGTCCTCGCTCTTCCATTGGCTACAAATTAATGAAAGTTGTACTATACCTTCAAGGTATCATGTAAAAGACAAAAACAACCCCCCCCAAAAAAAAGACTGTGTGTCAAAACTTCAGTAGTGATATAGTGGCCCTTTTCATTGCTAGGGAACAGGATGTGTTAGAACCTTTACAGTCCAAGCAGGTGTTAAATAGAGCAGGTGTTAAGTCTGAGCAGATGACTGTAGTTCAAGAGAGTACACTTCAGTGTATTTCAGAACATATTCAGTCCAAACATTGACAAGGATATTGCAAGACTACAGGTAAACAAAGGGCTTGACATGTTTTACAGCATCAGACTGAATTTATTTAATATATACTTGAAATACTTCTTCTTTCCAGTGGAACTCTGATCTCGTGAAAATGTTCTTAATCCTAAAAGTGGTAGTATAGATAAATCACCCTCATACTCTTAATGATATGTGTTTAGAACTTTTGTCAAACACTGGTGAGCACTTTAGAAAGACTATCTCCTGTAGTCTTCGCAAACACACACACACACACACCCTTGATATATCCTAATGCCATTTCCATTTTGTAGACAAGGAGTTAAGGATGTCTATGTCTTCCTCCTGCTAAAGCTTGCAGAATATTTATTATCAACTTCTTCTGACTTTCCATAGAGACTTCTCACTGGTTATACAGAAATTCAACTTTCTGTATTTTCTCTAATAATAGATTACCCTGTATCCTGACTAGCTTGCTTTCTTTTCTGTAACATGTTATGTTAAACAGAATATTGAGTTTATTTTGACAGGAAAAGAAACTTCCTGCTTTTGGAGAATGAAGTTCCTGCTCTGCAGCAGTATGGACATCGGTACATTTCTGCTCTCATTTTGCAGCTTGTATTTTACAGTTTGTCTTTGAATTATCATGTGAGTTACACTTTCAATTTACAAAGCACAGGATCACCAACAAATCCTCCTATGTGCTATGTGCTAAATATTGAGTGAGGCCCTGGAATAGAGCCTTGAGTAAAATGTAATCTCTGGCCTTTGAGATCTGGAGGAGATGGATGTGTAAGCAAAGAATCCCAATAATGTAAAAGAGTAAAACAAGAGGTTTGCATGAAGAAGAAAACACCCCAAAGGTGTGATTCATTTGTCTGATTTAAACTGTACAAGAGTATACAATGAAAAGTAAGCCTCTTATTTTTTTTTTTCTATCTGCACTAGCAACCAAATCATAGCTTTAAACAAACAAACAAAGACAGGCCAAACCCTTAAATGTTCAGCTCTTTTCTGAACTATCAATTTTCTCCTATAGACACAAACTTTGGATTTACCTTCTTTTTTATCTAAATGACTCTAATAAGGCAAAAAGTAATTGAATTTATTTCATTCTATTTTATTCTATTTATATTTCTTTAAGTTCTCAGACACTGTAGTTTTGGGGAAATCTGCTTTCATATATAGGAAGTAAGAGTCAAACTGCAAAAGGAATGTATAGCCAGAGAGCTAAAGTTCTGGTCTTCTTGTTTTTTTTTTTTTTTTCTTTCTTTCTTTCAATTTAGACCTCTGTCATTTGTCTATTAGCTTCTGAACCAGTTTTCCCTATTTGGCAAGAGCCTTAGATAAAAATTGTAGCCAATAGTCTCAAGTATGCCAATCAGGGTTTCAGAGAAATAATTTGGGAACTAGAAATAATCTCAGAATATATATAGATACCATTTTTTTCAAATAAAAAAGTCCAGAGAAGTGAAATGTTTTGCCATAAAGCTAGATATTAACGTTTCCTTTTTTTTTTTAAATGTCTTCACATGTTTATTGGCCATTTCTTTTTCCCTTTACAGTAAAATGTCCACATCTTTTGCCCATTTTTCTATTTCCTTTTAAGGTGATCTTTGTTCTATACCAGTGGTTCTCAAATTTTGACTGAAAGAAAAACATTGAAGAACTCTTTAAAGCAGACAACAACCCCCAGAGGTTGTGATTCAGTAGGTCTTGTGGATGTCCCAGAAATATGCATTTCTAACAAGTTTCTAACAAGTTTCTGGGTGTTGTTGCTGCTGGCTGGGAAGCACACACTGAGAACCTTGCTCTAACAGCATGCATCTGAGACCTCTAGTCTACTTGATGCATCTGAGGCCTCTAGTCTACTTGATGTATGTATTTTTAACCCCAAGCTTCTGAGAACTTACTCCTGGGCATTTCTCACCACAAATCTATATTGCCTTTTTCCTCCTGATGGGACATACCTTTCTGTAGCGTACCTAAAGGCTTTATTTGCTGATGGCTTGGTCTAAGAACTGAAGATTTTCTGAGCAATTAGTTGTTTATCTAATTATAGACCAATTAATGTATGCATGCTTCTCAAAATATAGAATGTTTTTTTTATCCCACCACCCTCATTTTCTTTATTGATCAAAATGATTCTCCATCACCATTCATGCTTACTTCCCCATAACTATCTAACTGGTCAATGAGGTCTACAGATTATTCTGTCACAGTTTCTACACTCCTGATCAGTCCTACTATCTTCCGCTTCCTTTCCTACCCTCTTTTACTGCCTGAATTCAGTTTGCCCTACCAAAAGTATTCCACTAACCTGCAAAGATTATACTTTCTTTTCTCTTTCTTCAGATACAAACTGACAAAAGTCATCCTTCTAAAGAATTCAGTATCTAAATAATTTCAGGGCTTTGTGAATATAATAAGAAAAATTAAATGCTTTCAGCAAACATAACTGCCTTATTTTAGTTTTAATGTCATTAGGTAATTTTTACTTTTCTAAAAATGAGATTTTGTAATCAACAGCTATAAATAACACATTTAACTTAGGCCAGTTGCTTTCTAGTAAAGGATTCATGTATGTTTTCAGAGGGAAAAAAAAAAAACCCTTGAGGGCGGAGCAAGATGGCGGAGGAGTAGGAGACCTAGATTTCATCTGGTCTCAGGAATTCAGCTGAATAGGGATCAAACCATTCTGAACACCTACGAACTCAACAGGAGACCGAAGAAGAGAGTAGCAACAACTCTCTGAACAGAAAAGTGACCACTTTCTGGAAGGTAGGACGTGCAGAGAAGTGAATCCGAGGCGATATTCGGGAGGATAGACGGCGGGGGAGGGGCCTCCGCCGGCCGCTTCTGGCAAGTGCTAGAGCCGCGGAGCACAGAATTGGACCTTTTAGAAGTTGGCTCCGTGGAGGGACGTCGCTGCAGTGGCTAAGCGGGGGGTGGAATCCTCCCGGGACAGTGTGGTCTCAGGACCCTTGGGGTCACGGAGAGACCGGGGGAGCCTGAGTGCGCCAGAGCTCCCAGGTATCAGAGCGGGGAAGCTGGCTGCAGAGACGGAGCAGAGTCGCGGGCTCTCAGCTCGGGGTTGCCATAAACTGTGATCTGCGGCCCAGTCGGGGCACGGCTCCTCCAGCAGGGACCCAGCAGGCGGCAGATCCGGGGAGACTCCCCTTCCTTCCCGGGGAGGAGTGGTGCGGGAACGCACTGCAGGGATCTGCTGGGTTTGGAGACTCTGCGCGGGGTCGGGTACCAGAGATAGCAACGCTAGGTCACAGGCCGGGTGAGCACGGAGTGCGGCCAGAGACCGGGGAGACGGGAGTGACTGCTTTTCTCTGGGGGCACACTGAGGAGCGGGGCCCCGAGTTCTCAGCTCCTCTGGGTGGAGATTGGGAGGCCACCATTTCTGCCCTGGTCCTCCAAGGCTGTACGGAGAGCTTGCAGGGAACAAAAGCTCCTGAGAGCAAACCGGAGCAGCTTCCTTAGCCCGGACCCACAAGGGCGGGGCAATTCCGCCTCCGGCAAAGACATTTGGAAACCACAGCAACAGGCCCCTCCCCCAGAAGATCAGCAC
>NW_027397084.1:8153242-8194856 GCF_003265705.2 Callorhinus ursinus
TGAAAAAGAAAAGCAAAGCTGGCGGCATCACAATTCCGGACTTCCAGCTCTATTACAAAGCTGTCATCATCAAGACAGTATGGTACTGGCACAAAAACAGACGCATAGATCAATGGAACAGAATCGAGAGCCCAGAAATGGACCCTCAACTCTATGGTCAACTTATTTTTGACAAAGCAGGAAAGAATGTCCAATGGCAAAAAGACAGTCTCTTCAACAAATGGTGTTGGGAAAATTGGACAGCCACATGCAGAAGAATGAAACTGGACCATTTCCTTACACCTCACACAAAAATAGACTCCAAATGGTTGAAAGACCTCAATGTGAGACAGGAGTCCATCCAAATCCTAAAGGAGAACACAGGTAGCAACCTTTTCGACCTTAGCCGCAGCAACTTCTTCCTAGAAACATCGCCAAAGGCACGGGAAGCCCGGGCAAAAATGAACTATTGGGATTTCATCAAGATAAAAAGCTTTTGCACAGCAAAAGAAACAGTCCACAAAACCAAAAGACAACCGACAGAATGGGAGAAAATATTTGCAAACGACATATCAGATAAAGGGCTAGTATCCAAAATCTATAAAGAACTTATCAAACTCAACACCCAAAGAACAAATAATCCAATCAAGAAATGGGCAGAAGACATGAACAGACATTTCTCCAAAGAAGACATCCAAATGGCCAACAGGCACATGAAAAAGTGCTCAACATCACTCGGCATCAGGGAAATCCAAATCAAAACCTCAATGAGATACCACCTCACACCCGTCAGAATGGCTAAAATTAACAAGTCAGGGAACGACAGATGTTGGCGGGGATGTGGAGAAAGGGGAACCCTCCTACACTGTTGGTGGGAATGCAAGCTGGTGCAACCCCTCTGGAAAACAGTATGGAGGTTCCTCAAACAGTTGAAATTAGAGCTACCGTTCGATCCAGCAATTGCACTACTGGGTATTTACCACAAAGATACAAATGTAGGGACCCGAAGGGGTACGTGTACCCCAATGTTTATAGCAGCAATGTCCACAATAGCCAAACTGTGGAAAGAGCCAAGATGCCCATCGACAGATGAATGGATAAAGAAGATATGGTATATATACACAATGGAATATTATGCAGCCATCAAAAGGAATGAGATCTTGCCATTTGCAACGACGTGGATGGAACTGGAGGGTGTTATGCTGAGTGAAATAAGTCAATCAGAGAAAGACATGTATCACATGACCTCACTGATATGAGGAATTCTTAATCTCAGGAAACAAACTGAGTGTTACTGGAGTGGTTGGGGGTGGGAGGGATGGGATGGCTGGGTGATAGACATTGGGGAGGGTATGTGCTACGGTGAGCGCTGTGAATTGTGCAAGACTGTTGAATCACAGATCTGTACTTCTGAAACAAATAACGCAACATATTTTAAGAAAAAAGGAAAAGAAGAAGATAACAGGAGAGGAAGAAAAGGGGAGTATGTCAGAGGGGGAGACGAACCATGAGAGATGATGGACTCTGAAAAACAAACTGAGGGTTCTAGAAGGGAAGGGGGTGGGGGGATGGGTTAGCCTGATGATGGGTATTGAGGAGGGCACGTTCTGCATGGAGCACTGGGTGTTATGAACAAACAATGAATCATGGAACACTGCATCAAAAACTAATGATGTAATATATGGTGATTAACATAACAATAAAAAAAAATTAAAAAAAAAAAAACCCTTAACATTTAGGCAAAATTTAACTAGGATTTTTGGACAGAAATATTCTGAATCAACTACCTGTTCTGCTTACTTCTGGACAGGCATGTAAAAAACATGAAAAATGAAGAATTATTATAAGACAGTGTAGTAACCCATCTTGGGGACATTGAAGGGCATCGTGTTCTCTTTAATCTCTTTTTTCTTCTTTTTTTGGTAAAGATAACAAAGAATCACATGAACACATTTTAGAGCTAGAGCGGAGCCATTATGAAAGCTAAAACTGATTTTTTTTTTTTCTGGAGCATTTAAATACACACATATTCAGAAGCCATATTTGGGTAGAGATTTATTTTGAAACGAGGTTTATTTTGGTGGGGTGGGAGGTTGCATCTTCTGAAGCATTTTACCAGGTTTAACTCTTCAGTCAGTCTTCAGGAGGGCTTCTGTGTGATTCTGAAGAGTTAGAGGAACCTGAGGGCATCCAAGGAGAGAACCTGAAGATTCAGCTTCTTAGTCTCAGCTCTGGGCTGAGAGAAGTCTTCAGCATGCCTGTCTACCTAATTTTGGAGGATGGGGAAGTGGATTCAGTACAAAATGAAAATGCTAGGCCCCATATCCAATAGAATTACAAGATGGTAGAGCATGAAAGCAAAAATGGGGCTCTTCTGAGAGGGGGGGCCCTGTGTGGCTGACTGCACGGGTCACAAGTCTGTGACTCTGAGCCTGGCCTCAGGTTTCCCTCCTGGTTGCAAAGCTCAGTTTATCCGCATAGAAAAAGAATCTGATGAGTCAGAGCAGAAACTGTGTGAGAGTAAAAGGTGTACATGGAGCATGGGCTTGTACCTTTTGGCAAATCAAATATGTTAAATGATGTATTATGGTGTATGTGGTATGAATGAGAAGTACCTTAGTGATAAAAGTTTTTCTCTATTAGAAAATTCATATGAATGTTTGGAGACTAACAGAAGTAGCAAAGTATGATTCTATTAAAATAAAATCTAATAAGGTCTTTTGGAAACCATATTACCCACATAATCCCATAAAGAAGGGGGTTGCACCTCATCAGCACATTGTTTGGTAACTCAAATAATTCACTTTATCTATGTTATGTAGTTCTTATCATAATGAAATAAAAACATTTGCTTATTTTTTCCCCTACTCATAGATCTGTGAATTCTTGGAAGAATTGACTATCGTATTATAACATCAAAAACTCATACTGAGTTTTGTACAGAGTGGTTGCTCAAGAAATGTTTGAGGAATGAATACTTGAATGGGTGAGTGAGTAAATGAACCCACCCTCAGAACAAGGTTATTATTTATAGGACACATCTAATGTGCACAAATAGTTTTAATCTTTAGGAGGAAAACTTTCTTTTTTTATTACACACATGATACATCCATATAAGTAATGAGACCAGTGATGTCCACTCATAATAGACAATGCTTTTGTTTATGTCCTTTGAATTCAAGCTTGGTTCCCTCCTGCATGACAAGTTGCACCCAAAATGTGGCTCTGCCCCTCATTCCCTCTGAATTACCTGTGCTATTGTCTAAGTACTCCTGAAGCTGCCCGTGGCCCCAGGGTCCAGCACAACTCATCAGAACTTCACGTGTGGTCCTTAAAGGAAACTAAATTTCCTTAAAGGAAATTAAAATTAAAAATTCATTCGCAAAGGGCATCCCTGTAGTGATATAAAATTACACTACAGCCTTTGGGAAACCTAATTGGCTGCAATGTAAGAGGCAAAGGCAAGTGTTTAGATTGCTATTCTTTTTGGCTTTGCAAACATAACTGTGATACTGGCTTTTATGTAACTGATATTGCAGGCAATGCTCAAATCCACTGTTTCTCAGTTTGCCTGTCTGTGCCTCAATCTGCTTTCATAGAAACCCAGAAAAACACTTGAAAGCTGTTGTTGTCATAAACTGAAACTGCTTCAGAAAAACTGGTGAAAATCCATCACTGTTGTTTGCCAATACTCTGTGAAGCCAGGGATACCCATATCTTTTCCACACCTTCCTTTCCTTCTCTTTTCAATTTCATTTTAAGTAGATTTTGTTATTCTAAGACAAAATAATGAATTAGTTTATCAAAACTAAAACCAAAAACCAACCAAACAAAAAAAACAAGAACAGCCAAGAAGCTAAACAAAAATGAAAACAAACTCAGTGGTTTGGTTTAGATTCCTACTGAAAAAAAAAATGGCCTATAGTTTTAAGCAAAGGAAGATTCAGTATGAACATTTGACTTGGAGTGATTTATTTTCGTATAAGAAAGCTCACATAGCCCATGCCATCAGAGAAAATATCTGGGAAAATCATGGGATTCCAATTCAAATTTAAGGTGCAAGGTCAGCCTGGCATTGTAGAAATAGCAAGGTTCTACACCTTGCTACACCTAGGACTGGGAGGTAGCTATCTCCTGAGCGGAATAATCCCGTACATGAAATTTACAGTGGATGGATTTTGTTTGAAGGATAGTTTTAGCAGACTTAGAACCTATCTTTCCATATCCCTAGTTGTAATAGATTCCATAATATAATATCTATAAAATATGTAAAAAAAATAAAAAATGTCTGAATCTGCAAACAAACAAACAAACAAACAAAACAAAACCAAATCTTCAGTTTTCTGTCCAGCATGGAGAGATCTTAGAAGTTGTCAGTCTGTGCTAATGCAAGTAAAAAGCTGAACAAACTGAAAAATAAATTCTTTTTAGATCTGTCAGAGATGTTAAGCCACAGGACAATCAGCTGCCTCCAAAACTGGGCAGAGAAGACAGACAGATGGATACAAATAATCACAATTTACCAGAGTGAAAATCCACTAGCAAAGAACTCCACAGAAACCAATTCTGCAATGGCAAAACTGGGACTGTACCTGAGGAATTGCCAGAGGCTCAGTGTAGACAAGCCTGAAAGAGGAAGACTTCAGGAGGACCCAGTGGCTAGGAGTCCCCACACTCACTTCTGTGGTTTAACTCCAGAACTTTATCAAGTTCTCACAGTAAAGACTGGAGAAAAATCCCCTCAGGCTTCTGGCAGGAGGTAAGAGGAAAGCAGCTATTTCAAAATAGGACAGAACATTCTGATCCACTTAATAAAGTCTGCCTTCAAGAGAAACTATTTTACTAGAACCTAATTTACTGGAGATTTATGAGAATTTAACTGACTTGGGGGAAGGGAAATACCCAAACCCAATTGAAACTTGTTCTAACCTTCCACATACAGTAAGTTATATACCAACTCCAGTCCCCTCTAGCCATCCTGTCTCACCAAAGGGGTTGAAAACAAAACAGTTCAGGGGCATAAGCTCACTAAAAGACTGACACTGAATCATAGGACTATAGAATAATTCCTCTACCCCCACACCTTACCAGTATATTACTAAAGGCCTATTCAACCACAGTTCCTTTTACTTAGTACATCATGTCTGTCTTTCCACACAAAAATCTGCACACAGATGTTTATAGAAGTTTTGCTCATAATTGCCAAAACTGAGACACAACCAAGCTGTCTTTCAGTAGATGAATGGTTAAATAAACTGTGATACATCCAGACAATAGAATATTATTTAAAGCTAAAGAGAAAGGACCTATCAAGCCATGGGAAGATATGAGGGAAACTTAAATGCATATCATTAAGTGAAAGAAGCCAATACATCGTGATGGTACCTATATGACATTCTGGAAAAGGTAAAACTATGGAGACAGTAAAAAGATCAATGTTTGCTGAAGTTAGAGGGCAGGGAGGGATGAACGGTCAGAACACAAAGAATTTTTAGGGCAGTGAAACTATTCAGTATGATATACTATAATGATGGGTACATATGATAACACATTTGTCAAAACCCTTAGAATGTACAACACCAAGAATGAACCCTAATGGGGGTGCCTGGGTGGCTCAGTCGTTGGGCATCTGCGTTTGGCTCAGGTCGTGATCCCGGGGTCCTGGGATTGAGCTCCGCATCTGGCTCCCTGCTCCGCGGGGAGCCTGCTTCTCCCTCTCCCGCTCCCCCTGCTTGTGTTCCCTCTCTTGCTGTGTCTCTCTCTGTCAAATAAATAAAATCGCAAAAAAAAAAGAATCAACCCTAATGTAATAAAACTTTGAAAATAATAATGTGTAGGTTCATTGATTTTAAGTTCATTGAATGTAGTTTCATTGATTGTAACAAATGTACCTGTTGGTTTTTGGATATTGATAGTGGGGGAGTTTGTGTGTGTGTGGAGACAGGGGTACATGGAAACTCTGCACTTCCTGTTCCATTTTGCTATAAACCTAAAACTGCTCTACAAAATAAAGTATATTTTTAACACCCCCTCCCCCCCCAAAAAAAACAAAAAAACAAGTGACTCTGATCAAGAAGAAAAATATTTTCTTACCAATATTAGAAAAGAAAGGATGACAAATTTAAAAACAAGTTAACATATCTACAGCTCAACTGGATCTTAAAAAGATTATTAGTGTAAAACTTTGAAAATTGATTCAGACTTTACTTCCAATGAAGACAGAATAGCAGGGAGTAGATAAATTTTCTCATATGAACAACTGAAAACCGGGCAGAATCTGTGAAACAACATTTAAGGGAGAACAAAGAAGGTGACCCCACAGTTGCCCTGTTTACTGTCTAGAGAAATCTTCCAGACCACAAAGTAGAGAAAGGAATCTTGGGGTCTCCAAGGTAAGGAAATACCAACTAAAATATTCTCTTTTGTATATATAATCATATGCTTTTCTAATTTATCATTTTCCAATTATTTCACTCTTACTTTTTTATCAGACATCTCCATCTTTCTCGGTTTATTACTAACACACATTGAGTTAGGAAACATAAGCTTTGTGACAATCACTAGGAGACTTCTAATAACTAATAACAATATGAAATTAACTAAAAGCAAAGTTAACGGAAGCATAAAGCCATGAAATATAGCACCCACTTTAAAAAAAAAATTTCTTCACAGCTTTATTACCTGATGTTGCTTGAAATCACCTATACACAAGTTTTTTTAATGAAAAATTCACAGAAAATAAGTGAATAGTAAGCTCCAAAAATGTGAGTTAAATAACTCAAATTGCAACCTTGGAGGAAACAAGTTAAGTCCCACATTTTCAGTTTGAACCAAAAACCCAAGACAATCCCACCATCTTGTGGTAATATCTTGATTTTAAGTCTTCTTTAAATTGGTTTTAACAAGTAGAAAACTAAGTATTTTTAATGTGTATAATTACAAAATGTGACTATAAAAATGGGTTAAATAGGTGATGGGGATTAAAGAATGCACTTGCTCTGATGAGCACTGGGTGCTGTATGGAAGTGTTGAGTCACTAAATTTTATACCTGAAACTGATATTAAAACTTCCCAAACTTTAAAAAATAAAAATAAGTTTAAACAGTAAAATAAAATAAAATTTCAATTACAACTATACAAAATATTTTTTTTTTTGAGAGAAAGAGAGAATGCGAGTGGGGGAGGGCAGAGGGAGAGAGAGAATCCCAAGCAGGCTTCAGTCAGTGTGGAGCCTGAAGCAGGGCTCAATCTCACAACCCTGAGATCATGACCTGAGCTGAAATCAAGAGTCAGATGCTTAACCGACTGAGCCACCTGGGTGCCCCCAAAATATTATTTTTGTGTGCATATACATATGTCATATATGTATGTATGTGATATGTAAGTATGTGAATATGTATTCACACACACACAATGATATCTTACCTTCTAGGTCTTCACTGAATTCAGTTTTTCCCCCTCAATCTTCTAATTCAAGGTACTGATTCTTTTCCCTGCAGTTTCAATTATTTTATTTAACTGCTCTAACACCTTTTGATATTTTGTACTAGCAGTACTTGAGTTTGTCACCTCTTTTTTTTTTTACCTTTTGTTAGCTTATTTTCAATATTATATTATTATCTTCTTAACTCATTCTAATTTCTTTCATAATTTTTTTCCCCCATGAAATGTACTTACTCTCTAAATGTTCTTCTTTATCTTAGGTTAAATCATGTACAAAAGGGGCGCCTGGGTGGCTCAGTCAGTTAAGTGTCTGCCTTCAGCTCAGGTCATGATCCCAGAGTCCTAGGATTGAGCCCCACATTGGGGTCCCTGTTCAGCAGAAAACCTGCTTCTCCCTCTGCCCCTCACCCCACTTATGCTCTCTCTTTCTCACTCTCTCAAATAAATAAATAAATAAAATCTTAAAAAAAATCATGTACAAAAACATGATCTCCAAGATCTTTTGGTGTCTTGTAAGATTTTTAATAGGTCTTTCTGCTTGATGCTGTCTTAAATTCACCTTGTATTGTCTTTTTAGTAATAGTTTTAACAGGACCCGTGATCACCCAGTCAAAGAATGCATTACCCTTGTTCGTTATGAGCTAGATATGATCACATTGCTAAGTTCAGGCCATAGGAACTCAACAGTTCTCTTTCTCAAAGACATGAAGCTTGCTGTAGATTCTTTTCTCTACCCAGTTGGCTGGAAAATGTCAACAATTGAATTGATCTTCCTGCTTGTAGAGATGAAAGTCAGGTGCTGGTGCTAACAGAGCCATTTTGCTAGTCTGAGTCCTTAGATAAGCTCCAGAAGTGGCTACTTACCCATAATGACTCTGGAATGTCACATAAGAAAGGAAGAAACTTCAATGTTGACATTTTGGGCTAGATCGTGCTCTTTTTGTGAAGGTTGCACTGTGTGTTGTAGCTTGTTAAGTAGCTACAAGATGTTTATAGTACCTCTTCTTATCCCAGTTGTGATTAACAAAAATGTTTCCATTCTTTGGCAAATGCATTCTACCAGGAAAACTTGTGTCTGGAGACTAACTAATGTAGAAATTGCTACCTGTAAGTGAGATGCTGCCTTAAAAAAAAAAAAGAAACTCATAAAACACGGCATTCACTTAGGTGTCATGTGGAAGGAAGTGGGTAAAGTAGCATGGAAGGTTGGAAGGTGCTGATCATTTTCTGCTGTGGCATTTGGTAAAACTGCTGCCTATGGTACTGTAGTAGACAGAACACATTCCTACAGAGCCTAAAGCTACAGGGAAAGTGTTTAGAAAGATGCAGAATATCAGTATGTTTGGGTTGTTACATGCTGTTTTAAGCAAAATACGACCACAACAAAAAAATGAGCATATCCAGGAAATATTGGACAATCTCCTTGTTGCCTGTGACCTAAATTGGCTAATATACCGGGCAAGTGAGTTCTCTCAGGGTTGGAAAAGCTAACTTGTCTTGATCTCGCAAACAGCAAAAGAAAGATTATCACAGTTTTACTCAAAGGCCTCCCATTTGGACATCTCAGCCAAAAATATGAGGAGGCCACAGGCAAATAATCAAGTTATAGGTGTTGCTTTCCCAGTCCTGCCTACTTTTTTAGAGGGCCACGGGTCTTAAAATGAAGAAAAGGAAAGTGAGCCCAGCAAAGCCACCAATTAATTAAAAGCAAGAGTCAGAGGATGAAGAAACATCACTAGAAGACATTTTTGGGTGAGCTTCTTTTACACAGAGATCTTGATTCTGCAGAAAGTTGAAAAGTCACTAGCCTGGCCTTCAAAGGTTTTCAACTGTGTGGTATATGAAGAAATCCTGGATTTCTTAACACTGTCCCAGCAGAGAGGAAGGCAAGGAAGCTGTGCAGTGGCCTAATGTGGCCCAACTCCCCAACATCTGCTTCGGCAGATGGCATGGAAGATGAGGAAACAAGGAAAATTTCCCAGGTGACCAAACATGGGACCGAAAAAGGACAATGAATAAGAAACTTCCTCCCAGAGAACAAAACCAGTCTAACCACAGAAGTTCTTTCACTGTCAGGTCAGGGGGCTTTTGAAATTCTGAGCCAGCACCATTTATTTCACAACGGCAATGAACTAATGACTTTTTTAAGTCAGGGTTTTTAATTGCTGCTTTTCTATTTCTTTTCCACCACTGTATATTGAGTGCATAAGGGTGTCAGAGGTAGGAGAGAAATAAATGACTGCACTTTTCTGTTCACTGGACTGTTGGGCTCCCCATTGGATCACATGGAAAGATTGTGCATCACCCAGAGATACCCAATTTTGAGTGGGATGCAGTAACTGGACAAGACATTTTATTATACCTGTTGGAGAAAGGATGCTTTCTTTATGTAGGAAGGACACATGGATACTTGTACATGGGTACTGGTCGGACCAGAGTGACAGTCTAGCAGAAGCCATTACTATTCCCTCAATATTTATCACCTCTCCACTTCCTTTTAGTAATAGACTCGCTTTTTAGTTGTGCATTTTTGCTCTTAACAGCATTGCTCTATGCCAGCTCTTTGTCTACAGAACTAGGCAAAATATTTTCCAACAAGTGTTTTAATTTCTTTTACATTTCTGAGTATTTTCTTATTCTGCTTTCAAATATGGAAGAGTTTTTATATCTCTTTTTTATGACTATTCACATACATATTTTTGTTTATCTCAAAAATCCAGTTTTAAGATTTAGTAGTTGTTTTATCTATTTATTAAACAATATCTGCTCTAAAAATAAAATAATTACTTCTTTATTTAAAGCCTGGATTTAGTTTGTAGCTACCATTCTAACAGACACATATGTATATACTCTTGTGTATCCACACACAACATAATTCCTTTCTTGGGTTTAATTTCTTTCCTTTTTTTTAACTTCTTGAGTTTGATAAATACCTCTCATTTATCTTCTTCCTTATTTAGCAAGAAATTTCCTTTTAGCAGAGCTTTGTTATCCATGAATTCTTAAATGAAATTATTATTTTTCTTGATTTATTTGAGCACTTCTATTGTTTAAATGTTTGTTAGCTTCTACCCCACCCTTCCCCAACAACTTGGGTTTTGTCTTGTTTCCATGTTTTAAGCAGTAAAACAATAACAAAGCTGGAGTAAAATAAAAAAGAGAGAGATTAAGCTTATTCAACTCACTTTAATATGCAATGTAAGAGCATCTCCTTCCTATGAATCACAACAAGTTTAACTGAGATCTTGAAGAGAGCAGGCAAATGCATGACAGAACTAAAATGAGTTGCATTGTTGTATTGATAAGAGTTCCTGATAACTAATCCCTAGTCATTGCCTAGGCCTTGGTATAGGGGTAAACTATAACAAAAGTCAAGTTGCAGTGTAGAGCACTAAGTTGAATTAAAGCCTATGGACAGGAAATAGTGGAAAGGAAAAGTCAACTACAGGTTGCTGAGGGCTTCCACTCCAGGAAGGACTTTACCTTCCAGGAGTTCCAGACTGGCACCTCCTCCAGTGCTCACATGGCTGACTTTATCTTCAGTGTTCCATTTGGCACAGCAAGTAGCAGTGTCTCCACCTCCTATAATGGTGATACAGCCCCTGGAAGTGGCTTTCACAATTTCATCCATGAGGGCTTTTGTTCCCTTAGCAAAGGCATCCCATTCAAATACCCCTACAGGTCCATTCCACACAATTAGCTTAGCTTGGGCCACAACTTGAGCATTCTTCTTGTTGGTCTCAGGACCACAGTCCAAAGCCATCCAGCCAGCAGGTATGCCTGATGTTACAGTGGCTTGGCCAACTTTAGCATTCTCCTCAAACTTGTCAGCAGTGACAAAGTCAACAGGAAAGGTAATGTTCACACCATTCCTACTGGCTTTAGCCATGATATCTTTAACAATCTTGGCCCCTTCTTCATCAAAGAGGGATGCACCAATCTCCATGTTGTTGAGTACCTTAAGGAAGGTAAAAGCCATTCCACCACCAATTATCATCTCATTGACTTTGTCCAGCATATTTTGGATAAGTTGGATTTTGTCTGCCACTTTGGCTCCACCAAGTATAGCCAGAAAGGGTCTCTCTGGGTTTTCCAAGGCTTTGGCAAAGTAGTCCAGCTCTTTTTTCATCAGGAATCCAGATGCTTTCTGGGGCAGATTCACTCCCACCATAGAACTGTGGGCCCGGTGAGCAGTGCCAAAAGCATCATTGACATAGACATCCCCCAGTTTGGAGAGTGATGCTCGGAAGGCTTCTATTTTAATTGGTTCAGCTTTAAGCTTATTTCCAGAAGGATCTTGGCCTTTTCCTTCTTCCTCCACATGAAAGCGTAGGTTCTCCAGTAGGATAACTGAACCAGAAGCCGGGCTGGCACAGGCTTTCTCCACTTCTGGGCCCACACAGTCCTTTAGAAACAGAACATCCTTGCCCAGTAAGGATTTGAGCTCAGCAGCAACAGGCTCTAATGAGTATTTATCTGGCATGGGAACACCATCAGGTCGACCTAGATGACTCATAAGAACTACTGACCTGGCTCCATTATCTAGACAGTACTTGATGCTTGGGATGGAAGCTTTGATTCTCTGGTTATTTGTAATCTGGTTCTTCTTCATGGGAACATTAAAATCTACTCTCATGATGACTCGCTTCCCTTTAACATCCAGTTTGTCCAAAGTTAGCTTCTTAGAAAGAGACATCTTGACAATACAAAGAAGCTGACAGCTAGATCCCAATGCTGAAGAATCACTTTACTGTTGCTTGGTGGTTGGATAGGTGGTACTTTCCAACGCCTTTCCCCTTGGCCCGCCCCCTTCTTCTCATCACTGTCTTCTATAGGGCAGACATGACTGAACTGGAGAAAAGGAAATCTGGCTCTGTGATTGGTTAATGGTCTTGTCAATCTGGATTTGGAATGTGTTGCCCGTGCAGATTCAAACTGCCAGTGTTGAGTGTGAAACCGGAGTAGTGGTACCTGGCTTGGAGTGAGAGCTGGGGAAGTGAAGAAACCCTGGAATAAGAATGTTTCTGAGAGCAAAGGCTCTCTTTTTCCACCTCTCTTTTGACACTTGCTCTTATTCTTAAGACAAAATGAAGCAAAATAAAAGAAAAACCCTCAGCCAGGTCAAATCTTAATTATATTGAGATGTAAAAACTGTAGTACCAAATAAAGAGGTGATTTGTAAAAATGGTTCTATGACTCCTTGTTTATTCGAGGCATCGTAGTATGCTTCTGTTTTTGTCTTTATAAATATTTCTGTTAACAACATAGCTTGATGTCAGCCTTTGGCTTTAGATATAGTCTAGGGTAAGTGGGAATGACCTGTTTTTATTACTTTATTTTATTCTCAGACCACTGAGAAATTAGAAAATGCTTACAAAAGGAAGAAAATACAAACAATACAATTAAATTTATGGGACACACAAAAATGTAATGTTAAAGAGTAAATTTCTTGCTCTAATGCTTAAGTTAAGTAAGACTTCAAATTAACAACCTAACTTACGGGACTAGAAAAAAGAAAAACAAACTGAATTCAAAGGTTGCAGAAGAAAGGAAATAATAAGGATTAGGACAGAGGTAAATGAAATTGAAAATAGAAAAACAATAGACAAAATAAAAAAAATTTGTTCTTTGAAAAATCAACAAAATTGACAAACCCCTATCTAAATGAACTAAGAAAAAAAAGACCGAAATTACTAAGATAAGAAATGAAAGTGAGGACATTACTATTGATTTTACAGAAAGAACAATGATTATAAGAGTACTATAAATAATTTCATAGCAACAAATCAGATATACTAGGTGAAATGGACAAATTCCTAGAAACACAAACCCTACCAAGACAGAATCATGAAGAAATTAAAAAAAAAACAATAAATCTATAACTAGTAAGGTACTAGAATCAGTAATCAAAAATTTCCTGATAAAGAAAAGCCCTGGACATGATGGCTTCACTGGTGAATTCTACTAAACATTTACAAGACAACTAATACCAATTCTTCTCTAACTTAAAAAAAAAATGAAGAGAAAGGAGCACTTTCTAATTCATTCTATGATGTCAGTATTACTCTGATACCAAAACCAGACAAAGGCAATTTAAGAAAAGAAAACTGCAGATCAATAATTCTTATGAACATTGAAGCGAAAATCCTCAACCAAATACTAGCAAACAGAATTCAGCAGCATATTAAAAGAATTATACACACCATGACCAAGAGGGATTTATTCCTGGAATGCGAGGATGGTTCAATATATGAAAATCAATCAATGTAATACACCACATTAACAGAAAGAGGGGAAAGAAAACACATGATTATCTCAGTTGATGCAGAAAAAGCATTTGACAAAATCCATCTCCCTTTCATGATAAAAACATTCAACAAACTAGGAATAGAAAGAAAACCACCTGAACATAATAAAAGTGAAATGTGAAAAATTCAGTGTGGCTCAGTCATTAAGTGTCTGCCTTCAGCTCAGGTCATGATCCCAGGGTCGTGGGATCGAGTCCTACATTGGGCTCCCTGCTCGTTGGGAAGCCTGATTCCACCTCTCCCACTCCCCCTGCTTGTGTTCCTGCTCTCGCTAGCTCTCTCTCTGTCAAATAAATAAATAAAATCTTAAAAAAAAAAAGAAAAATTCACAGCAAACATACACAATAATGAAAGACTGAATGCTTTTTCTCTAATATCTGATATAACACTTTATTAAGTATTGTACTGGAAGTTCTAGCTAGAGAAGTTAGACAATAAAAAGAAATAAAAGTTATCTAACTTGGAGAGGAAAAAGTATTCTCTCTGTTTACAGAGGATATCATTTTGATGCAGAGAACCCTAAATATTGCACCAAAAAACCGTTAGAACAAAAAATGAATTCAGCAAAGTAGCAGGATATAAAGTCAACACTCAAAAATCTGTTGCATTTTTATACACTGATGATAAACAATCTGAAAAGGAAATTGCAAAGTAATTGCATTTATAATAGCATCAATAAGATAAAATACTTGAGAATTAACTTAACCAAAGAGGTAAAAGATATGTACAAAGAAAAAATACAAAACATTGCTGAAAGAAATTTAAAAAGACTTAAATAAATGTAAATGAAAACACATTATGTGTTCTTAGTTTAGAAATTCTAATATCATTAAAATGTCAATGCTACCCAAAGTTATCTACAGATTCAAAACAATCCCTATAAAAATCCCAAGGATGTTTTTTGCAGAAATAGAAAAACCTGTCCTCAAATTCATATGGAATTGCAAGGGACCCCAGCTAGCCAAAACAATTTTTGAAAAGAATGAAGCTGTAGGAATTGCACTTCCTTTCAAGCTTACCACAAAGCTATAGTTATCTAAACATGTGATACTGGCATAAAGATGGACATATAGGCCAATGGATTAGAATAGAGATCCCAGAAATAAACCCTCACATGTATGATCAAATAATTTTTGACAAGAGTATCAAGACCATTAAATGTGGAAAAGACACTCTTTTCAATAAATATACTGGGAAAATTGAATATCCACATGCAAGAGAATCAAGTTAGACCCTTATCTAACACTGTATACAAAAAAAATTACCTCAAAATGGGTCAAAGGCCTAAATGTAAAATTTAAAACTAAAACTCTTAGAAGAAAACATAGGGGCAAAAGTATCATGATACTAAATTGGCAATGATTTCTTGGATCTGACACCAAAGTCATAGACAAAAAAGGAAGAAAAATAAACTAGACTTCACGAAAGTTAAAGAAGTTTGTTCATCAAAAAACACTACCACACAGTAACACAGTAAAAATATAACCCTAAAATACACAGTATTTGCAAATCAAGTATCTGATAAGAGGTAACTATCCAGAATATATATAAACTCCTAAAACTCAACAACAAAAAAACAACCTTATAAAAATTGTCAAAGACTTGAGTACCCGCTTTGTCAATAAGCACCTAAAGAGAGGCTCAACATCACTAATCATTAGGGAAATGTACATCAAAACTACAATGAAGTGCCACTTTAACCCATTAGGAGGGCAACTATCAAAGGAAGAAAGGAAAAAAGGAAAAAAGAAGGAAGGAAGGAAGGAAGGAAGGGGGAGAGCCAGGGAGGGAGAAGTGTTGGCAACAATGTAGAGAAAATGGAACTTTTGCACACTGTTGGTGGGAATACAAAATGACACACCTCCTGCAGAAAACAGTATGGTGGTTCTTCTAAAAATTAAACATATAATTACTATGTGATCTAGCAATTCTTCTTCTGGGTATATATCCAAGATAATTGAAAATAAGATATCAAAGAGATATTTGTGCATCTATTTTCATAGTAACATTATTCACAATAGTTAAAATATGGAAGCAACCTAAGTGTCCATTGATAGGTAAATGAATAAATAAAACGTGGTATGTACATATAATGAAATAAAATGGAAGGGAATTCTGACACATGCTACAACATGAATGAAACTTGAGGACATTTTGCTAAGTGAAAAAGGTGAGTCATAGTAAAACAAATATTGTATAGTTCCACTCCCCTGAGGTAATTGGTGTTGTCAGAATCATAAAGACAGAAAGTAGAATGGTGATGACCAAAGACTGAAAGAAGAGATGGATGGGTAGTTATTATTTACTTGGTACAGAGTTTCAGTTTTACAAGATGAAAAGAGGTCTGGAGACGGATGGTGGTGGTTGTACAACATGATGGATGTATTTTAATATCACGTGAACTGTACACTTAAAAATGGTTAAGATGGCAAATTTGACACTATCTGTATTTTGCCATAAAAATTAGGAAAAAATAGGAGGAGGAGCAAGATGGCAGAGGAGTAGGAGACCTAAATTTCATCTGGCCCCAGGAATTCAGCTAGATAGGGATCAAACAATTCTGAATACCTATGAACTCAACAGATCGAAGAAAATAGCAGCAACTCTCTGAACAGAAAAGCCACCACTTTCTGGAAGGTAGGACGTGCGGAGAAGTGAATCCAAGGTGATATTCAGGAAGATAGATGGCGGAGGGAGGGAGCCTCGGTCAGCCACTACCCACAAGTGATAAAGCAGCGGAGCACAAAATCAGAACTTTTAGAAGTTGGCTCCACTGAGGGATGTCGCTCCAGTGGCTAAGTGGGGGGGGGGGGGCGGAACTCTCGCTGGGAAGTGTGGTCTCAGGACCCTGGGGGTCACGGAAAGACCAGGGGTGCCTGATTGTGGCAGAGCTCCCAGGTGTTGGAACCGGGAAGCCGGCTGCAGAGATGGAGCCGAGGCACGGGCTCTCAGCTCGGGATTGCTATAAACTGTGATCTGCAGCACAGTCGGGCCTCTGTTCCTCCAGCAGGGACCCAACAAGCAGCAGATCTGGGGACACTCCCCTTCCTTCCCTGGGAGGAGCAATGTGGGAGCACACCTCAGGGATCTGCTGGGTTTGGAGACTCCACATGGGGTCATGCGCCAGAGATAGAAATGCTCAGTGGTGGTTGTACAGAATGAGGCCTGAGACCGGGGAGACAGGAGTGATTGACTGCTTTTCTCTGGGGGGCTCACTGAGGAGCGGGCCCCAAGTTCTCAGCTCCTCTGGGGCAGAGATTGGGAGGCTACCATTTTCACACTCATCCTCCAAGGTTGGAGGGAAAGCTTGCAGGAAATTAAGGCTATGGAGAGCAAACCCAAGCAGATTACTTAGCCTGGTCCCTGGCAAGGGTGGGGCAATTCCACCTCCAGCAAAGACGTTTGAGAACCACTGCAACAGGCCCCTCCCCCAGAAGATCAGCAAGAACAGCCAGCCAAGACCAAGTTTACCGATCAATGAGAACTGCAGAACTCCAGCACTAGGAGAATACAACACATGGAATTCATTCCTTTTTTGCCCCTCATTCTTTAGTGTTTCATAATTTATTTTTTAATTTTCTTTTTTTCTTTTTCTATTTTTTTAAATTTTTCTTTTTCCCCTTTTCAACCAACATCTTATCAATCCCCTTTTTAAATTTTTTTTTATTTTTCATTTTTAGAGTCATATTCTATCCTTTCATTGTAGTAAACCCTATTTTTGGTATATATATATATATATATAAGTTATTCTCTCTTTAAAATTTTGGGATAGTTTCTTCTAACAGACCAAAATATACCCTAAATCTTTAGTGTATGGCTTTGTCTAGTCTCCTGCCTGATCACATTTTCTCCTTTTTTTTTTAATTTCTCTTCTTTCTTTTTCAACCAACTTCCTATCAATTTCTCTTATAAAATCTTTTATAATTTCCATCTTTACAGTCATATTTCATCCCCTCATCGTATGTACCTTATATTTGTATATATATAAGTTTTCTTTCTTTAAAATTTTGGGAGACAGTTTCTTCTAACAGACCAAAATATGCCCAAAATCTAGTGTGGGACACTGATCTATTCACCAGCCTGATCATATTTGATCATTTTCTTTTTTGTTTTTGTCTTTTTCTTCTTCTTTTTCTTTTTTTCTTTTCTTCTTTTTCTTTTTCTTTTTTCTCTCTTTCCCTTTCTTTTCCCCTGGATTCAGGTCTGTTCTAATTCATTTAGTGTATATTTTTCTGGGGTCATTGTTACCATTAGCATTTTGTTCTCTCATTCATCTATTCTCCTCTGGACAAAATGACAAGATGGAAAAAGTCACCTCAAAAAAAAAGAACAAGAGGCAGTACCGACTGCCAGAGACCTAATCAATACGGACAGTAGTAAGATGTCAGAACTAGAGTTCAGATTGATGATTATAAAGATAATAGCTGGGCTTGAAAAAAGCCTGGAAGATATTAGAGAAACCCTTTCTGGAGAAATAAAAGAACCAAAATCTAACCAAGTCGAAATCAAAAAGGCTATTAATGAGGTGCATTAAAAATTGGAGGCTCTAACTGCTAGGATAAATGAAGCAGAAGAGAGAATTAGTGATATAGAAGACCAAATGATGGAAAATAAAGAAGCTGAGAAAAAGAGAGATAAACAACTACTGGATCACCAGGGCAGAATTTGAGAGATAAGTGATACCATAAGATGACACAATATTAGAATAATTGGGATCCCAGAAGAAGAAGAAAGCGAGATAGGGGCAGAAGGTATATTGGAGCAAACTATAGCAGAGAACTTCCCTAATTTGGGGAAAGAAACAGGCATCAAAATCCAGGAGGCACAGAGAAACCCCCTCAAATCATTAAAAATAGGTCAACACCCTGACATCTAATAGTAAAACTTACAAGTCTCAAAGACAAAGAGAAAATCCTGAAAGCAGCTCAGGAGAAGAGATCTGTAACCTACAATGCTAGAAACATTAGATTGGCAACAGACCTATCCACAGAGACCTGGCAGGCCAGAAAGGACTTGCATGACATATTCAGAGCACTAAACGAGAAAAATATGCACCCAAGAATACTATATCCAGCTAGGCTGTCATTGAAATTAAAAGGAAAGATAAAAAGCTTCCCAGACAAACAAAAACTAAAGGAATTTGCAAACATGAAACCTGCACTACAGAAATATTGAAAGGGGTCCTCTAAGCAAAGAGTGAGCCTAAAAGTAAGATAGACCAGAAACGAACAGAGACAATATACAGTAACAGTCACCTACAGGCAAAACAATGGCACTAAATTCACATCTTTCAATAGTTACTCTGAATGTAAATGGGCTACATGCCCCAATCAAAAGACAAAGTCTATCAGGTTGGATAAAAAAACAAGACCCATCGATATGCTGTCTGCAAGAGACCCAAAGACACCTCCAGATTGAAAGTGAGGGGGTGGAAAACCATTTACCATGCTAATGGACACCAAAAGAAAGCTGGGGTGGCAATCCTTTATCAGACAAATTAGATTTTAAACCAAAGACTGTAATAAGAGATGAGGAAGCGCACTGTATCCCACTTAAAGGGTCTATCCAACAAGATCTAATAATTGTAAATATCTATGCCCCTAACATGGGAGCAGCCAATTATATAAGGCAATTAATAACAAAATCAAGGAAACACATCGAAAAAAATACAATAATAGTGGGGGACTTTAACACCGCCCTCACTGAAATGGACAGATCATCTAAGCAAGAGATCAACAAGGAAATAAAGACTTTAAATGACACACTGGACCAAATAGGCTTCACAGATATATTCAGAACATTCCATCCCAAAGCAATCTAATACACATTCTTCTCTAGTGCACGTGAAACATTCTCCAGAATAGATCACATCCTAGGTCACAAATCAGGTCTCAACCAGTACCAAAAGATTGGGATCATTCCCTGCATATTTTCGGACCACATTGTTTTGAAACTAGAACTCAATCACAAGAGGAAAGTCAGAAAGAACTCGAATACGTGGAGGCTAAAGAGCATCCTACTAAAGAATGAATGGGTCAACCAGGAAATTAAAGAGGAATTTAAAAAGTCATGGAAACCAATGAAAATGAAAACACAACTGTTCAAAATCTTTGGGATGCAGCAAAGGCAGTCCTAAGTGGAAAGTATATAGCAATACAAGCCTTTCTCAAGAAACAAGAAAGGTCTCAAATACACAACGTAACCCTACACCTAAAGGAGCTGGAGAAAGACCAGCAAATAAAGCCTAAACCCAGCAGGAGAAGAGAAATAATAAAGGTCAGAGCAGAAATCAATGAAATAGAAACCAAAAGAACAGTAGGGCAGATCAACGAACCTAGGCGCCGGTACTTTGAAATTTTAATAAGATTGATAAACTCCTGGCCAGACTTATCAAAAAGAAAAGAGAAATAACCCAAATAAATAAAATCATGAATAGAAGAGGAGTGATCACAACCAACACCAAAGAAATACAAACAGTTATAAAAACATATTACAAGCAATTATATGCCAGCAAATTAGATAATCTGGAAAAAATGGATGCATTCCTGGAGATGTATAAAGTACCAAAACTGAACCAGGAAGAAATAGAAAACCTGAACAGACCCATAACCACTAAATAATTGAAGCAGTCATCAAAAATCTCCCAACAAACAAGAGCACAGGGCCAGATGGCTTCCCGGGGGAATTCTGCCAAACATTTAAAGAATAATTAATACCTATTCTTCTGAAACTGTTCCAAAAAATAGAAATGGAAGGAAAACTTCCAAACTCATTTTATGAGGCCACCATTACCTTGATCCCAAAACCAAAGACCCCATCAAAAAGGAGAATTACAGACCAATATCCCCGATGAACATGGATACAGAAATTCTCACCAAAATACTAGCCAGTAGGACCCAACAGTACATTAAAAGGATTATTCACCACTACCAAGTGGGATTTATTCCTGGGTTGTAAGCGTGGTTCAACATCCACAAATCAATCAATGTGATACAATACATTAATAAAAGAAAGAACAAGAACCATATGATCCTCTCAAGAGATGCAGAAAAAGCATTTGACAAAGTACAGCATCCTTTCTTGATCAAAACTCTTCAGAATATAGGGATAGAGGGTACATACCTCAATATCATAAAAGCCATCTATGAAAAACAAACAGCGAATATCATTCTCAAGGGGGAAAAACTGAGAGCTTTCCTGCTAAGGTCAGGAACATGGCAGGGATGTACACTATCACCACTGTCATTCAACATAGTATTAGAAGTCCTAGCCACAGCAATCAGACAACAAAAAGAAATAAAAGCCTTCTGAATCGGCAAAGAAGAAGTCAAACTCTCACTCTTTGCAGATGATATGATACTTTATGTGGAAAACCCAAAAGACTCCACCCCAAAACTGCTAGAACTCATACAGGAATTCAGTAAAGTGACAGTATATAAAACCAATGCCCAGAAATCAGTGGCATTCCTATTCACCAACAACAAGATAGAAGAGAGAGAAATTAAGGAGTCAGTCCCGTTTACAATTGCACCCAAAACCATAAGATACCTAGGAATAAATCTCATCAAAGAGGCAAAGAATCTGTACTTGGAAAACTATAAAATACTCATGAAAGAAATTTAGGGAGACAGAAAAATGTAAAAACATTCCCTGCTCATGGATTGGAATAACAAATGTTGTGAAGATGTCAATGCTACCTAGAGCAATCTACACATTTAAAGCAATCCCTATCAAAATACCATCAACTTTTTTCAAAGAAATGGAACAAATAATCCTAAAATTTATATGGAATGAGAAAAGACTCCAAATAGCCAGAGGGATGTTGAAAAAGAAAAGCAAAGCTGGCAGCATCACAATTCCGGACTTCCAGCTCTATTACAAAGCTGTCATCAAGACAGTATGGTACTGGCACAAAAACAGACACATGGATCAATGGAACAGAATCGAGAACCCAGAAATGGACCCTCAACTCTATGGTCAACTCATCTTTGACAAAGCAGGAAAGAATGTCCAATGGAAAAAAGTCTCTTCAACAAATGGTGTTGGGAAAATTGGACAGCCACATGCAGAAGAATGAAACTGGACCATTTCCTTACACCACACACAAAAATAGACTCCAAATGGTTGAAAGACCTAAACGTGAGACAGGAGTCCATAAAAATCCTAGAGGAGAACACAGGCAGCAACCTCTTCGACCTCAGCCACAGCAACTTCTTCCTAGAAACATCGCCAAAGGCAAGGGAAGCAAAGGCAAAAATGAACTATTGGGACTTCATCAAGATAAAAAGCTTTTGCACAGCAAAGGAAACAGTCAACAAAACAAAGAGGCAACCCACAGAATGGGAGAAGATATTTGCAAATGACGTATCAGATAAAGGGCTAGTATCCAAAATCCATAAAGAATTTATCAAACTGAACACCCAAAGAGCAAATAACCCAATCAAGAAATGGGCAGAAGACATGAACAGACATTTTTCCAATGAAGACATCCAAATGACCAACAGACACATGAAAAGTGCTCAACATCGCTCGGCATCAGGGAAATCCAAATCAAAACCTCAATGAGATACCACCTCACACCCGTCTGATTGGCTAAAATTAACAAGTCAGGAAACGACAGATGTTGGCGGGGATGTGGAGAAAGGGGAACCCTCCTACACTGTTGGTGGGAATGCAAGCTGGTGAAGCCACTCTGGAAAACAGTATGGAGGTTCCTCAAAAATTTGAAAATAGAGCTACCCTACAACCCAGCAATAGCACTACTGGGTATTTACCCCAAAGATACAAATGTAGGGATGCGAAGGGGTACATGCATCCCAATGTTTATAGCAGCAGTGTCCACAATAGCCAAACTGTGGACAGACAAGTTGTCCATTGACAGATGAATGGATAAAGAAGATGTGGTATATACATTCAATGGAATATTATGCAGCCATCAAAACCTGAAATCTTGCCATTTGCAATGATGTGGATGGAACTAGAGGATATTATGCTAAGCGAAATAAGTCAATCAGAGAAAGACATGTATCATATGATCTCACTGATATGAGGAATTCTTCTCAGGAAACAAACTGAGGGTTGTTGAAGTGGTGGGGGATGGGAGGGATGGGGTGGCTGGGTGATAGACATTGGGGAGGGTATGTGCTATGGTGAGCACTGTGAATTGTGTAAGACTGTTGAATCACAGACCCGTACCTCTGAAACAAATAATACATTATATGTTAAAGAAAAAAAAAAGAAGATAGTAGGAAGGGAAAAATGAAGGGGGGAAATTGGAGGGGGAGATGAACCATGAGAGACTATGGACTCTGAGAAACAAACTGAGGATTCTAGAGTGGAGGGGGTTGGGGGAATGGGTTAGCCTGGTGATGAATATTAAAGAGGTTATGTATTGAATGGAGCATGAGGTGTTATACGCAAACAAGGAATCATGGAACACTACATCAAAAACTAATGATGTAATGTGTGGTGATTAACATAACATAATAAAATAAGATTTAAAAAAATAGGAAAATATAAAAACATTTTAAATCAAACTCACCATCAAGAAAATGAATAGGGAAGCATATATTGGGAGAAGCATATTCATAAAACATGCATCTAATGACAGTATTATCCAAGATACATAAAATGAACTTAAAATTTAAAAATAAAAGACAACATATCAATTTTAAAAGAGGTAAAAATGTGAACAGATATTTTCCAAATAAGATTGTGTGTTTTGTGTGTGTCGTGTGTGTTTGTGTGTATAATATATATATTTGGTCAGCGCATGAAAAAGTGCTTAATTTCAGTAACCATCAAGAGAGTGAAAAATAAAACCACAATGAGAAACTATTACTATTACATTAACATCAAACATTGGTGAGATTGTGGAGAAACTGATTCTCACATTGTTAGTGGATTACAACCATTTTGAAAAAAAGATCTGGCAGTTTCTTATGAAACTAAACCTACATCTACCCTGTGACCCATCAATTCTAATCTAATATATTTATACAAGATAACGGAAAATATATGATGATGAAAAGGCTTGTACAGGAATGTAAAAACTTGAAATATGCCAGGAATCGTCATAAATTGGAATGCTACTTAGAAATAAAATTTACAAACTTTGCTACATACAATACTCAAAAAGCCTCATGGTGTTTAAAGAATTCTTCCATAAATGAGTGTGTACTGTGTGATTCCATCCGTATGAAGTAATACAAATAAGTTAATCTATAGTGAATAAAAATTACAAGAGTGGTTGCCTCTGAAGTAGAAGTAGGGGAAATAGAAGGGACATGGGGAAAATTTCTGGGATGATAATATATTTCTATATGTTAATAATAGTTTGAGTTACACAGATGTATTTGTAAAAATCCTCAAAAACCTGCAAAATACTTTGAAATGCATCAAGCATAACTTGGAGTAATGCATGGATAGAGGGATGGCTTTGTGGATGGATGCATGGTAAAACATATGTAGAAAAACGTTAATGATAAAATCTAGGCGTTGTGTATATGGGCATTTTCTGTGAAATTCTTCAATTTTACTGTTTATTTGAAAAATTATGTGATTAAAAAACAAAATAACTTCTTAATGTCTATTTTGTTTATCAGTAATTTCTCCTGAAGTCATTAAATATTTATATTTACACTTATATTACATGGTGAAGAACAGGACTACAAAAAGAGTACAAATTTTTTTTTTAATTTTCTTAAATTAAGATTGCTTATAATACGTTTTAGAATTTATGGTAGTACTTGTGTGTGCAGTTATGTAATTTTCTAAAGTTACACTTTAATCCCAAGTGCAAACATGGAAGATTTGCACAGTTGAATATATTGTGTTTGTAGTTTCATGAGAAAGATACACAGTTGGTGCTCTTTAAATGTAAGTTTCAGAAGCTGGAAGTGGATTTCATATGTTTACTAAGGCCTTATCCATTTTCTTTTCTTTTTTTCAAATTTTTTATTTACTTTTATTTTTTTAAAGATTTTTATTTATTTACTTGACAGAGAGAGACACAGGGAGAGAGGGAACACAAGCGGCGGGAGTGGGAGAGGGAAAAGCAGGTCTTCCTGCTGATCAGGGAGCCCGATGCAGGGCTCCATACCAGGACCCTGGAATCATGACCTGAGTCGAAGGCAGACGCTTAACCAACTGAGCCACCCAGGTGCCCCAAGGCCTTATCCATATCAAGCAAAAAAGGAACAGGAAAAAAAAAAGAAAAGGCAAGAAAGAAAGAAAGAAAGAAATGTGCACAAAAAGCATGAAAACAATGCCTTAAAGATTGGTTCTAAATTTCCCTCTCTCTCTCTCTCTCTTTTTTTAAGTGTGTCAATTGTAGAGTAATGTAAAGCCAACACCGGTCTAGGCTGAAGTGTGGAGACAAGGACAATTATGTTTAAGTCTGGAAGGCTCTGAGGTCTTTCAACAAATAATCTGGGAAAGGAGAATTTATTGAAGTAGATGAGCTATAATATTTCCTAGAGGATAGATGACATCCATGGTCTCTTAACTGATATTTTTGTCCATTTGTAACACACACACACACACACACGCATGCATGCATGTGAGCACACACACAAAGAGAAGTTAGTGCCTGAGGTTTGGCTCACCCTACAGACATTAGTAACCAAGGCAATAAAAACAATTATAAGGGGAAAAAAATCAGTATATCTGAGGAGCTTCCCCCTTATGAAAGAAAGGTAACAAACAGCACAACATATCTAAGGAGCCAAATTAATGCAACACAAGATTAAAATAAATGGGAAAATAACATGAGGGAAACTAAAATAATGGAAATATGAAGGAAGATGAAGCAGTTAGGAAGCATAACCACTGGAATATATTAGATATGGAAAAAAATTGAAACACATAACTCAAAGGGATAGGCTGTATAATAAAATAGACATATAAGTAACTAAAGAATGAATTAGTGATCAGATAATTTGTGAAGGAACGTTGACATAGTGTACTAGAAAAGGACCAAGAAGAAGAGAGTGAGGACAAAGTCAAGTTTTTTTGACTTTAACAACAGCGATAATATCCATCTCGGAGAAGTCATAAAGGGAGAGAAAATGTATGAAGGTGATAAAACATTTGAAAAAAGAATATCCTATGATAGAATAATGACATAAGATCTCAGGTTTAAAGAAGTTATAACATGATATGCAGAATAGCCAAGATTTGAAACAGACACACATCTTAGAAATAACATACTGAATTTTAGCAACATTCACACCAAGAAAATATTTTTTTTAAGTTTCTAGAATGGAAAAAGATGATGAAATGCAAAGGAAATTAAGATCCCACTTATCAAAATAAACAAAAAAACCACCATTTTTTTACAGAAACCTTTATATCTAGCTAACATAATGTAAATAGAAGGCTTAAAGCTATTTTAAGTCATTAAAAAATATCAGAATGTTAATATCAGAGAGGCTGACTTTTTTTAAAAAGAAAAACAACTCTGGGTAGGTTTATTCTGCCAGGGAGAAATTCAAGTCTAAAACAAAGCAATGAATTTGTGGAGCTAAGTACGACTTAAAATCTTAGTAAAACTCATTTTCTAAATAAATGATGATCACAGTTTTATTTTTTCTTAATTGAAAAAATTTTGTTTTGTATTTGTGCTTTACCAGTGATCTTTAAGGAAGCTGTAGACTAGATTTTAGACAAGGAAGCTTCTATATCAGTCTATATTTTATTTTTTTAAATTTGTTTCTTTTATTGAAATATAGTTGATGCACAATATTACATTAGTTTCAGGTATACAACATAGTGATTTGACAACTGTATACATTATGCTATGCTCACTATAAGTGTAGTGCCCTCTGTCTCCATACAATTACAATACCATTGACTGTATTCTTGAGGCTGTACATTTCATTCCCATGAATATTCATTTCATAACTGGAAACCTGTATCTCCCATGCCCCTTCATCCACTTTGCCCATCCCCAACCCCTCCCCTCTGGCAACCATCATATTTTTCTCTGTATTTATGGGTCTATTTCGGCTTTTCATGTGTTTGTTATTCATTTATTTGTCTTGTTTTTTAGATTCCACATATAAGTGAAATCATATAATAATTGCTTTTCTATATCTTATTTCACTTACCATAATACCCTACAGGTCCATCCATGTTGTTGTAAATGGCAAGATCTCATCCTTTTTGATGGCTGAGTAATATTCCATTATAGGTGTGTGTGTGTGTGTGTGTGTGTGTGTGTACAATGTATATAATGTGTGTGTGTATATATGATGTAAGGACTTGGGAACTTTAATTTTATTAAAATTAGGTAATAAGAATCATTATAAAATAAGATAAAATATCTCCATCTCAAACAAATCTTAGGAGAGGACTGATATCTTACCGAGGTTAGGTTGGGTTGAACTTTCCCCAAAGGTACCAAACTGTAGATAGTCACCACATATAACAAGAAAATTGTATTCTAAAAAACATTTACTTCAAAATGGTGTTTCAAAGTGACCCTTGCAATTAAAATTTTAACCAAAGATTGCATAGAAGCTAGAAGGCTCAAATTCATGTCTATTGCAAGATTTAAAAATTTTTACTTTAAGATGATATTATAAGATTAATGAATTGGTTGATCAAAAGGAGCATAACCCCTACCTACCTGCATCATTGTTCTTGCATTATGTAAGAGTCTCATTTTCATGTTTGACTTTTTATTTTACAGAGCTCACAACTTTCAACAGGAAATTAAAAAAAGAAAGAAGTGAAGAGGGCAACCACTCAGTTTTTATAAAATGAATCTTTTCATCATTTTAGAGCTGACGTTTAATCCCTGTTGTTATATCTGGTAGCAATCTCCATAATGAAAACTATGTCATATAATTTTTGTAATGTTTTATCAGTAAATAAGTACATTTAATTAATGCATTTCCAATGTCTTCAAAATTTTTTGCACTGTAATATTCCATGTGGTTTCATATACTGTTGAAGATAATGCTGACAAAGAGAAGAGGTTTGGGTTGGAGAGGAGAGAGTTGTAATCTACAGAGTTCGAGGGAAAGGAAAGGAATGATGAGAATGTCTGCCTTTGTGCTTCCAGCATTAACTAGAGGAATTGAGGAGAGTTATTACACAGATTCATGGCAAAGGACAAGGCTATTTGATTCTGATAAGCTGGCTTAATAGAAATATCCTTTAAGAGTATATATGTTCTAAAAAGTGTACAAGACATCACTAATTTTCTTATAGATTGGAGATACAAGCAATAGGTGCTAATCCTCTGTTCCTCATCTAGCCCTGGAGACCAGTAGTAAGACAGGGAATTAGAGTTCCTTTAGTAAACATAACCATCATGAATGGAAATTAAAATAGAAAGTACCATCATTCCAGAAAAGGCAGCTCCTCTGGGTGGTATGTACTCCAAGCTGCCACCTGGATCCCCACCTCGACCCCCACTTGGACTCTCCACCTGGACCCTCACCTGGACCCCCACTTTGACTCCCCACCTGGGCTCCCCAGACAGGTTTCACTGCTTCAGCTTGTGCCAGGTGCTCCGAGAACTTCTAACAGTACTTTGATGGGTGAGGTGGAGTCATCTTTTGAGGCTTGCTTTGCTTCCCTGCTGAGTCAGAACTGTGTCGATGGCCTGGATTAGGAAGACATTTGAACTGGTGTTGATGAATCTATCCAGAAATTTCTGGATATTGCAAGATGGATACAATGTTTTTTCCTATGCAAAATATTGCAGTCATCTATTCAGAAACCAGAGCCAATTATCAAACAGGATGTCTCAGAACTAAGGAGTGAATTACAATGTAAAGGTGCTGTGGTCCAGAGGCACTGGACAAAACTGAGATATTTGCAGCAGATACTGGAGGACATCCAGCTGAAATCTTTCAGGGCTTCTCGGTCTACCTCGACCAGGTGTTCACTAATATCCCTTCATCTATGAAACAAACCTGAGTGAAAGCTGGCCTGAAAGTGATCTGATGTTTGAGTCAGCCTACAACATCAGTTCATGTAGACGTGACATTTTTAAAGAACTCTTTGCCAGGTAGGGAGATGATTTTCATCTGATGCTCCTACCTAAAAATTCCCCCTATTTTTATAGACATTATTTTTTGAGTACTTTAGAAAATTCTTGTATCTTTGGTAAATCAAGTAGATTTTTTTTTTGTCTTTAGCAAAGTTTAGACTGTTAGTGTGATGCCATTTACAGATTCCTTTTTGTGTTTTCTGTTTTTTTTTTATGACTTTTAATCTTTTTGTGTTTTCAGTTTCAGATTCAGTTGTATGGATTTGAGGGAAAAAATTTTGTATGATCTGATCTGAGAATCAAAAGATGAGGATTTGGGTTGTAGGCCTTTTATGACAGTTGCCCATCAGTGGTAGTGTAGAAAAATGGGTAAATGTGTCGTGTTTCAAGACTTTGTACTACCACAAGAAGAATCCAATGTAACAATGTTTGTAATACTTCCAGAGCACTCAGAATTAGGATGTTAAATAGGTCAGAAGAGGATTACGAGATCCTAGGGTAGTGCAGTAATATTACAGTAGGATATTTAAATTGATGTTGACTTTTATTTGGAGTAAGTTTATATTTTGGGGGTGTTTATTGACTTTTTGGAGAAGAGAATGTAGTGGGAGCAGCGATGATATGCTGTACTGCATTATGTTCTGCAATGAAGAATCAGTTCAAGTAACAGGACAGACCCTGTTCTCAACAGCATGACCACTGAGGCATAGGGGAAATACAAGCTTTTTGGGGTTGTCTCTTTCAGTTTTGAGTTTTATTTGGTTGTGTCACTTTTGTTTTCCTCTTCCGGGGCAGACTTTTCCATTAAGGAAAGTGCTTGCTAATGGATGATATGGATTCAAGGGACTGGGGTCTCAGGGCAGGGAGTGGGCCTGAGTGTTTGTGAAGATGTTTTACCCTCTTATTTGTTATGCAGTCCAATGAGATTCTCTGTTGAACTGCTGTTGAGAAATACAGACCAGCATTGTGTCTGGCTTGCGCTGGATGAGATTTTTCTTTCTTGTTTACAGTCTTGGCTTAGATTACATCCCTTTATTCAAAACAAACACTCCACTGTCTTCTGAGCTGGCAGTGCCTCTGTGATTCCGAGTCCTGACTCGTTTTCTTCAGCTTTGAAGGCCCCTCCCCACATGCACTGACATCCATTTACAGTTCTGTCTGACCTGTATGTGTCTGGTCCCTTAAGCCTCCTAACACTCTCTCTGCTGTGCTCCCAGGACACAGGACTTCTTGTCTTTCTACCAACTTTGCTTGGTTCTCCCTGGGTGGGGGTGGGGGAGTGGGGGAGATGGGGGGCTGGGGGGCTGGTGTTAGTGATTTGTATTTGTCTCTTTCCCCTCATGAGCATAAAGCATTGCTCCCCTCTGAATATCCTGAGACCACATATTATTTATCTTGTATACCTAATACTTACTACTCTTTTTTTGTGTGTATGTGGAGGGGGTACACAGCCTGAGGCCAATGAATCCCCTCAGTCAGAATGTATAGGTTAAACAGACATTTTAGAAGTTGTTTTTATTCACATTCTATGACTTCAATGTTGTTAACCTGGTCCTATCATGCTAATTAGAAGCTCTGATTGGCAATTTTAGATTTCTGGATTTTTTCATTATTTCCTTATTTGAATTCCTTTCTTAGGCAATTCCTTGTGTGCAAGCATTCTATTTTTATGTGATCTCAATTGCATTCACAACACAAATATTTTTGAGAAAATAAAAAAATATAAATTTTAATTTTTAGATGATGGTGAAAAGAATTTTATTTACCATGCCATTCACATTTCTATCAAATGAACACAGATTTGATAGAAATATAGAATTCTATAGAAATATAGATTTTTTTTTTTAACCAAATGATTGTGAATTACCCTCACACCCTGAACCAGTCACATCCTTTACATCCTGTAGGCTACTTGTTATATTTTCACCAAGTGTCTAAGCAGGAGCAATTTTATGATGCTCTGGCACTTATCTTATATTACTTGTATACCTTTGGAATTTATTTATTTTTAATATTATGTCATATTGTTCATGTATGTTTTGTAATTCTTTTTAGGTGAAGGGGACTACCTCCCATATATGTGCATTACATTTTGTTGGTAGTCACTGCTGAATAAATATTTTTAAATTAAGTACATATGATTTTTTTTATTCCTGTTCTCATATGTTTATAGAAGTTACAATCAGTATATGATATGTTTAAGCCATTTCCAATTTATCAATATTTATCTTGCAAGTAATGAGACTGGACTGTGTTTTATAGATTGCTTTAATGATTGATTTAAAATAGAAGTAAATGAAAAAGTGAGGCTTAGTAAATTTTAGCTACTTAGGGAAGACAGACATCAGGGATGGTGGGACAATGAGAAAGCTTAAGAGGGAGTGAAACACAGTAAGACTCTACTTTAGGACAAGTTTTAGTGCAAAGATTCAGTTATGCCATCAGTTGAATTATGTCAACCTTAATAGCTATAAATCACATGATTGAAATATGAGGCTATGTTGAACTCCATCCTTAGCTCTAGCATTGATAAAGGTTACAACAATGTTAGTTCAGGCCGTACTGAGACCGGAACAGGTGACATTGATGTTAGTAAACTGAGGCCTTATTGATTGCTATAAATTAGGATTTCAGTTACCATTAAAACCAATAAACTTCAGTATGTGCTATTGAAGCAAAATAAGGTAAAAGATATGATCCAGTAAACATCTCTCCATCTTCACAACACAGTACATGATCAATAAGCTATTTTATCTCAGTAAAATAACAAGTAAATTTGCAGAATTGTTCAACCGTCATGTGACTGCCTTCAAGACCTTGTATTTTTTCACGGTAGCTGATGACCTCATTAGCATGAGAGCAGGAAGTAACTGAAGGAAATTAGCATGGTTATACAACATTGTCTTTAAAGAGCCACAGTCACTAAGAAAAGATACATCTTCTAAACTTTAATTTTATTAACAACAGCTAACTAAATCTGATTTGCATGAGTTAATTAAATCTGAATTGAATGTATGAGATGGGTTAAATGAAGTCAGTTATCAAAAGGAAAGATACAATTCTAGTGTTAAAATAGGCTTCTCTTATTGTGTTAATCATTTTGCAATACATACATATGAGTGAATATTCTGACACATGCTACAACATGGATGAACACAGTTTTGCGGATATTTACTATGTGAAATCAACCAGTTACAAATGGACAAATACCTGTGTTTCCATTTATATGAGGTACCTAGAATAGTCAAACTGATAAATACAGAAAGTAGAATGTGGTTTCCAGGAGTTGGAGGCCCTGGGGAAATGAGGAGTTATGGTCTCATGAGTACAGTTTGAGTTTGGAAGACTTAAAATTTCTGGAAGTGAATGGTGATGATGGTTGCACAATAATGTGAATATATATTATTCCACTGAGCATTAATGCCACCTAATTTTAAGGTGGGAAATGTGGTATACTTTATGGGAATCTCTGTACTATAAAAAGAGTAGAGGCTATTATTTGTATTATTTATAAATATCACAAATGTAATTTAAAAATGAGACACATTTTATGGTTTTGTGACTTCCTATAAAATCAAATGTATAAGGCAGGAACTCAGTGGGCCAAGTGTACATGTGCAATAAGATGGTAGAATGAGTTTTGGTTGTTCCCACCTTTTTGTCACTCATACTGTATCTCTTAAACAATGTGTGTATTTTCCAGCACACAGGTTGCCCGTTTATAATAGTTAGTTGCTATTTCTCATCCAGTGATGTCCATTCCTTTTTCTGGAAATATTTAGACTCATAACACAGCTTTCAATTACATCTGACCATGAAACTGGATAATATGCCAATTTCATATCTCCTCCACAAATAGTCTCTGAAAAGAGGAAATAAGGCTGATCAAGCTCTCCTAAACTTGTAAATACTGTTCCAGGATATTTTCTTTTTACTTTTTAAAATGCATCACTGATCATATAAGCAACATCCTATAAAAAGAGGCAAATTTAATAGTATCTCTGCTGGCAATGTTCTCTCTTAAAGGTGAGTGAACTTGTACTCAGGTTTGGTGAGACATTAACAGTAGGAGATGATGTGCAAACTTTGAAATCAAACGAACTAACATTTTCGTCTCTGCTGCTGCAAGCTGATGGAGAAGGGTGAAAGCAAATCAGAGAAGCCTATGGGTTGTAACAGCGCTGGTGCCTTAAAGCAACCACACAGAGGTGTTCATCATGCAAGGACCTTGAGATAAACATTTGTTCATTTAGCCATTCATTCATGGTGTGAGCTCTTGATCAAGCATGGTATTCAGGAGTGATCTGCCTTGCCCTGGGACAAAGAAGGTCACATTGCTAATTCACTGCTCTGAGCCTCCACATTGTCCCCCACGTCTACACTTGCATACCCCTTACTCACCCATCCACTCCAAACCCAGCCCCCTCCTGGATCTCAGGTCCTTACAGTAGAGTGGCCATGAATTCCAGTTCAGAGTGACCCAAAATATGTGGAAATCAAAGGGGGTCCTACTGATGGTCGTGCCTGCCTTCCTCTGCATTGTATTTTGTGTTTCTCCTCTCAAAAACACCTCAACCCTTAACTGAACTTTCCACACCAAGGAGATTAAAGCAGTTTAGGAAAACCCGGGAAAGTGCATTCATGTTTGGTCCTTGCCACATTAAACATCAGCAGTGGCCAGCTCAGGTATTGAGCTGCTTCTCTAGGGCAGGCAATACAAATCTTTAGTAATCTAGGCCACCTGGATTTCTGCCTCACATCATGAATTTGAATAATTAAAAAGCATGAGGTGAGCACATTCTGTCCCTAAAGGGAAGATAAGACAGAGCACAGAAGTAAAGTAATAAATGAGTACAAAGAAACCTGATAAAGAAGGAACACACAATTCATGCAGGACTAATTTTCATAGATTTGTAGAGATTTTACAATAAATAAATTGACAGAGTTCTGTCAGTTCTCTTTGTGACTATGAAATGTATGAGAATATCCACAATTACATTTCTTGACACCTTTTAATTTTGCTATTTTTTAATATTGATACTCATCAATTACAAATAAAGATTTTGCTAGAGCTAAAACTTCAAGAAGTAGGTCAAAGGGAAAACAATGTTGCTTTAAACAGAAATTATTCTCAAATTGAATTTATTTGAGTATGTGGGGAAAGGAAAAATTATTTTATAGAGATAATAGTAAAATTTCTTTTGTCTCCTCTGAAATTCTTGTGTAGGATATCAATCTGGAAATACATTCCCAAATTAGAAATCTACAGATAAGTTAATATGGGATTTTATGGAATATAGATAGATTCAGTGTCCAAGAATTAGGAAAAACCACTAAATCTCTAAAGAGCTATATAATATATATATAATATAATATATAATACATAATGCCAATTTTTTAGAAAGTTTATTCTGCTTAATGAATTTAAGAATCCACAGGTAATTTAAAGTATATCTTATAAATGAGCTCTAATTATTTCAAAAGGAATTTCTTTGACAACATATAGTATTTTCTCTATTATTGGGAAGAATCTAGATATCTGCAAGTTTTACATACACATGTAATTATGTTTTACAATTGTTTGAAAAACTATTATTTTAGGATAAGAGCATGCATGGGGAATTAGATAACATTACTACATATTGTTTATGCAAGTTCAACTCCAGCTTCTGCTAACGTTCTAACAACAATTTATTTCTGTTATTCTGTTTTGGTGGGGTGTGTCACAACTTTGCAGTGATAATAGGTTGATTTTTATTCTAATCATTGTTCCGAATATAGACTGTCATGCTTACTTTTCTGTTACTCACTTTCTACACCCTAATCTAGGAGACACTCAAAGATTTCCTGGCTGTGGCAACACTTCTATTGTATCTCCAACTGTAATCACAAACAGGGGCTCTATGGCTAGTTTTTGACCGGCTGATGTATTCTTACCCATGCTTCCCAATCACAGCTATGTGTATCTAGTAATTTTTCAAATTCTTGTTCAACTGAACAGAGGAGAAACTTACTTCTAATTATTTATATTACTTAGAAAATCAGAAGGCTCTTATTCACCTGTTGATGTATTTAGAGTAGTTTCTGGCTTTTTACTATCAAAGAAAAAGTTGTTATGAACATTCATGTGCAAATCTTTGTATGGATGTATGATTTCATTTTTCTTGGTTAAATTATTAGGAGTGGAATGGACAAGTCTGTTGGTGGTTAATATTTTTACTTCTAAGACTTACCAACTGTTTTCAAATATGGTTGCACCATTTAACATTTCCACCAGCAGTGCATTCGAGTTCCAATTGCTATTTTTCTTGCAGACGCTTAGTCTTCTTAATTTTTGTTCGAATGGGTTATAGTTGTATCTCATCATTTAATTTGGAATTATCTAATAATAAATGATGCTGAACATCTTTTTATGTGTATATTTCCTGTCTGTGTCTTCTGTGGTGAAGCATTTGTTCAAAACTTTGCAAATTATATATACTTTTTGGTCTTTTTATTGTTGTCAGAATTTTTATGTAAATCTGGATACAATTCCAGTATCACATATGAAATTTTGAAGTAATTTCTACAAGTTTTGGAATTGTGTTTTGTTGCTTAACAGCATCCTTTCGATATCAATTACACATTCCTAATTTTGACAAAAGCCCAAATCATCAACTTTTTTCACTTATGAACTTTATTTTTCATTGACTCTAAGAAAATTTTGCCTACCATCACAAATATTTTTGCTTGTCTGTTCCAGATGTTTTAGATGTTACATTTATGTCAAAGATCCATTTTGAGTTAACTTTTGTATAAGTTTCAATGTATGGATCAAAATTCAGTTTTTATGCATGTGGATACCAAACTGTCACAACATTATTTGTTGAAGGGCTTTCTTTTTTCAGTGGAATGTTTTGCAACTTTGTTGAAAATAAATTGATCACTTATGTCTATGTCTGTCTCTTCTGGACTCAACGTTTATCTTTTTTTTTTAAGATTTTACTTATTTATTTGACAGAGAGACAGCGAGAGAGGGAACACGAGCAGGGGGAGGAGCAAGAGGGAGAGGGAGAAGCAGGCTTCCTGCTGAGTAGGGAGCCCGATGCAGGGCTCAATCCCAGGACCCCGGGATCATGACCTGAGCCGAAGGCAGACGCTTAACGACTGAGCCATCCAGGCGTCCCACGGACTCTGTTTATCTTGATGAAAATACCATATTGCCTTGATTACCTAGAATTACAAAATAAGAACTTCCTTCTTTTCTAACATAGGCATTTAGTAACATAAATTTCAGAGTAAGCAGTGATTTAATCTTATCCAAAGTTATTGAATATTTGTTTTTATTTTCATTTAGTGCAAGTAGTTTCTTAATTTTCCATTGTCGTCTCAGGTTTCATGAGTTATTTAGTTGTGAGTTATTTAGTTTCAAAAAAAATTGAAAATGTTCCAGATATATTTCTGTAATTGATTTATAATTTATTTTCACCGTCAGAGATCAGTATACTTTGTGTGCTGTGAATTAGTTTTGAAACACTGAGATGTCTTAGAAGGACCAGAATATATTCTATCTTAATAAATATCTGTGTGTCCTGAAAAATAGTATTTGTATGAGAGAGGGTTAATTTTAAAAAATAGCATAAAAATCAACTTTGAAATAGGACATAAGAAATGGAAATAATCTATTATCTGTCCAATTAGTAAGTGGTTGAAAATTTAGTGCAGGTTAGCTTCAATTCACATTTCTGTTGAAAATTTTTGTGGAATGTGCATTCCATTATGCTATCTATGTACAGGGCCCGGGTGCAGAAATGACCAATAATCTATATGCCTATAAGCAAATTTAATAATTTGTTTTATGAACAAAATGAATCAATTTCTTATTAAATATTAACATTTCCTTTTTATGAAGCAATAGTCTCTATTAGGAAACTACCCATGAGCTACTAATCTTGCATTATAAAAATTTTCCATGAGCTTTTATTATTGTTATTAAAGGTAAAAACTTGGTGATGCAAACTTCTTTCTTGATTATTCAAGCAGAACTAGTTTTAACAAGCTGGAAGAATCATACAGTAACACTGTGGATAGATGAACAATGCAAACATTTTAAAGTACCAGTTTTATCTTCCAAACATTTTTTGATTTATCTATTTATCTATGCTTTTCACTAACATACTTCTATTGCATAAATATTAGGACAAATTAAGGCAATTTAGTAATGTTTAATTTTTGCCAAGTATAGACTATTTTCTTTTAAAAAAATGTTTATACCAACAACTATCATTTATTAAGCAATTTTGATGTTCTAGGCACCATAACAGCAGTTTAACATGTGAGCTCTCATCTAATCCTCACACTGAAACTGCTGCAATCTGTCCATTGTCTCTTCCTGCAGCTGAGAGCGATGAAGTTTACGGAGGATAAGCAATTTCCCAAGGGTACATTCCAGAAGTGGCAGAGTTGGAATTTGAACTGAGGACTGTGAGACACTCACCTGTTAGATATCAAACCACAAGGACACATTTCCCCACTCTTAGTACAGATGAGTTAATCATGACCTCCCAAAAGCAAAGAGGAAACCAGGGAAAGGTCCAACATGATTTATGGCATTGCACTGATGATTTCTATTATTTTCAGGTTTGAAATTTGGTGCCTGAGTTGTTTTTGTTTTCTTAATGAGTGCAAAGGGCCTCAGATAACTATAGGGACAAAACTAAATGACGAAATCACCCAGATCACAAATACATATTTTCTATAGGATCTTTGCACACTGAAATCTTACTGAACTCTCTTATTACTAACTCAGGTAAGCATGGAATGGGACAAACCCATAATATGAAGACTAAGATGGGGATTTTAATTTTAGTAAATTGATGTAAACAAGAATCATTTAAAAATAAATAAGACAAATCATCTCCAGCTCAAATAATCCTAAGGAAGGATCATTGTGTTGCTATTAGATTGTGTTTCATACTCACTTAAGAGTCTGACATGTAGATTCATCCCCAGAATAAAAAAAATTGTGATCTAAACTTTTTGATTTGTGTTTCAAAGTGATCCCTTCAATTAAATCTTTAAAAAAGTAGGGATCTAGGGTGCCTGGGTGGCTCAGATGGTTAAGCGTCTGCCTTCGGCTCAGGTCATGATCCCAGGGTCCTGGGATCGAGTCCCGCATCGGGCTCCCTGCTCCTTGGGAGCCTGCTTCTCTCTCTCTCTCTCCCTCTGTCTCTCGTGAATAAATAAATTAAATATTTAAAAAAAAAAAAAAAGTAGGGATCTAAAGAGTTCAAATTCATACTAACAGTTATTTTTCTAATGATACTTCAATTAGTAAGATTTTTTTTAAATTTAGCTTTAAGATTATTTTTGTCATAAAATAAAGTAATATATTGGTTATCAAAACTTGAAAACACCTTCTAAGTGCCTGCATAGGGGCACCTGGGTGGCTCAGTCTGTAAAGCATCTGCCTTCAGCTCAGGTCATGATCCCAGGACCCTGGGATAGAGCCCCGCATTGGGCTCTCTGCTCAGTGGGGAACCTGCTTCTCCCTCTCCCTCTGCCTGCTGCTCCCCCTGTTTGTGCCCGCCCCCCATCAAATAAATAAATAAAATCTTTAAAAAAAATCCTGCATAATTGTCTTCTAATATACACACTCAGGAATCTCATTTTCTTACTTGAATTTTATTATTGCAGAGTTTACAACTTCCGATAGGAAATAGAAGACTGTGCCTAGGGCAATTAGTCGCTGACTTCTCACAAAACAAATCTTTTCATCTTTCAACACAATTATGTTATATCCTCTAGGGGTCTGCAAAACATTACCATCTAGCTAATCGAAAGACAAAGAATGAGAATGTTTGTCTTTGTGTCTGTAGCATTAAGTAGAGGAACTGAGGAGAGTTATTGGCTAGACCATGAAGGAGACAAGGATAATTAATTCTGACAACCTGAACAGGAACATCCCTTAAGACTACATACACTCCAAAACATGGTCAGACACACCAAATTCCTTATAAGATGGAGACACAAGCAATAGATGCTTGTTCTCTGTTCTTCATCTAGCTCGGGAGATGACAGAAATGGACAGGAATTTTAAGAGAGCCGTTTTCTTGGCAGTGTTTTGCAGTAAAACAGGTGTAATGTAAATGGATCCCAAGATTGTTGGATCCCTTTTGGGGGCAGGGCACAAAAACATGGCCTCAGCAGGAGATGTTGAAACTCCAAGGAAAGGAAATGGGCTTCTGTATAGGATTGTTGTTACACTGTTTCTCTTCCCCTCACACCCTGTGTGAGGTCAAGCCAGTGACTGAGAAAGGATGGGCTTAACTGGGGTAACAGCTGGAAGAGGTGTGAAGTTTGATGAAATTCATACTGATTAGGTTTAGAATTTAGGTCAGAGCAGTCATCAAAGTAAGGCATCAAATGAAAAGAAACTGCAAAAACTTAAAGGAGAAAGAAGAAACACGTACCCTAATCCTAAGAAGAGTGTCCTAGAGATAGATTCTAAATATGTGTTGCTCTTCCTTTGCCAATTATGGATAATGCTGAGACAATGCTGGAGGCAGGTAGAGTGGAGAGCCAAGAACTCAGAAAAGCAAATATACTTAGTTCTGGCAGCCTCCGGTCCTTGGCAATTAAAAGAGATGCAGTCAGCCAGGAAGAGAAGTTGTGAGATAGACCTGCAGAAATATAATTTTGAGGACAGGGAATTTCCATTTGTGGGGACAGAGGGTAGGGAATAGATGACCATCAACTGTCACATAAAGCTTTTCAGAATGAAGGTCTTTTTCCAACTCCACCAATCACACTACAAAAAATAAAGTCAGGATAAAGTCTTTCTGATCCCTGGAGATATAAGTCACTAAATTAACAAGTATATTCCTAGGGAAAATTCAATATATCTGAGTATCCCCTGTATTATGAGAGAAAGACAACAAAGTGAAAAAACACACTAAAGGAAGCTGAAGTATTAAAAAGTCAATACAAGTTTAAAATGAACTCAACACATATCTTTAAGGGAAATAAGTATAATGAAAATCTAAATGACAATCAAGTGATTATAAAACATAACTCGTTGAAGATACTGGGAATAAAAAAAACAGTTGAAATGAGAAACTTAAAAGAAGGGGATTACATAGTAAATGAGATAAAAAAATCAGTCAGGAATGAATTAGTGAGCAAATATATTGGTGGAGAAACTCAGAATGAATTAGAAAGGGACCAAGTGTTAGATGAGAACAAAGTTAAGATATGAAACTAAAGGGAGTGTCAATATTCATTGTAGAAGGTCATAGAAATAGAGAAAGTATAAATAAGTATGATAAAGTATTGGAGAAAATAATATATAATAAAAGAGTGACATATGCTCTTAAATTAAAAGTTTATAATATACCATGCAAAATAACTATGAATTAAAATAAACACATAGTTAGAAACAGTACAGTGAATTTAAACAAAATCAAATGCAGGAAGAAAATGTTTAAAATTTCCATAGTGGAAAAGCAAATCACATGATAGATTGAAATCGATATCTAACTTTTCAAAATAAAAATAGGGAAATGGGGAAATATCTTTTTTTTAAGATTTTATTTATTTTTTTGGTAGAGCGAGAGAGCACAAGCAGGGGGAACAGTAGAGGGAGAGGGAGAAGCAGGCTCCCCGCCAAGCAGGGAGCCCGATGCGGGGCTCGGTCCCAGGACCCTGGGATCATGACCTGAGCCGAAGGCAGACGCTTAACAACTGAGCCACCCAGGCGCCCCAGAAAAGAACATTTTAAATGAAAACTTTCTTTTATTTGCAATTTAAATGAGAGAATAAAATAAAGATACTTTAAGTAATGAAAAAGTTAAAATATTTCTGTTGAGACTGTTTTAAAAAACAAACAAAACAAAAACAAACTCTGGGTAGATTCTTTCACCAGGAAAGAAATTATACTTTTAGAACAAATCAACGAACAATATGAAGGAAGAAAGACACAAATCTTAGAAAGACCATTGCCTATCTAAGTAACAATCACAATTTTTAGAATTTTTATGCAGTAAATGGTATATAACTAAATTTTAAAAATATTTCCTTGTAGCTTTTGCCTATTTATTGGAATACTGCCCTGGTCTGTTTGGATTGCTATAATAAAATACCACAGACTGATGGCTTATAAATAACAGAAAACTATTTCTCACAGTTCTTCAGTCTGGAAGTCCAAGATCACAGGGTGCTTTATTGGGTCCTGGTGAAGGACATCTGGTTTGCAGACTGCTGACTTCTTGCTATGTTTTCACATGATTGAATTTGCAAGGTAAGTTTCTATCAGGGCATTAATTCCATTTCTTGAACATTCTGGTCTCATGACATAATCATCTCCTCAAATCCAATCTCCTAATACCATCGCATTGGTCATTAAGATTTCAATATATGAATTTTTTGGGAAACCAACATTAGACCATAGGAAAAACCATCTTTTTTTGATTGTGTGACTTTTCATATGGTTTCCTTGATGAACTATCTCATAAATTTAAATATAAAATTCACTTGAAAAACATACTAAATATGGGGAACCTGCGTGGCTCAGTTGGTTAAGCGGCTGCCTTTGGCTCAGGTCATGTTCTCAGGGTCCTGGGTCCAAGCCCTGCGTCAGGCTCCCTGCTCAGCGGGGAGTCTGCTTCTCCCTCTCCCTCTGCTCCTCTCTTCCTTTGGTGCTGTCTCTCACTATCTCTCTTGCTATCTCTCAAATAAATAAAATCTTTAAAAAAAATTCAAGATGATTCACATGTCATATCAATATCTGCATGTAAAACAGATATAATTAGATATTGTTTGCTAAAAATATTGCCTTGGTTTTGATTATAAGGAAGGCATTTGTGTGTGTGTGTGTGTGTGTGTGTGTGTGTGTGTGTGTGTG
>NW_027397084.1:8194866-8198555 GCF_003265705.2 Callorhinus ursinus
TGTGTGTGTGTGTGTGTGTGTGTGTGTGTGTGTGTGTGTGTGGCATCCTACCACTTTTGAGATTATCTTTTCCAACATACTATGTCTATATTCATACTACTGGTACCATCACTAAAGTTGATATGTGACTTCAGTATTTCAGAATTTTCTGAAAGCAATTGGAAAGGAGAGAAGAGCTTGATTTGCAAAGATCACAAGTATGTGAGAGTTTTCTCTTACAACACCTGCAATTTTTATACAGTATGAAACTGGGCTTTAACTTTCCATAACCAAATGCTAACATTGTTAGCTGAAAACAATCACAGCACCTGATAATACAGAAGTGAGTTAAGATTTCCTATCGTACATGTATTTAATTTCTAAGAACAAATTATTACGAATTTGTTAAGTTTTTTGTAATGAGTTTCAATTATTAAATATTTCAGTTGTAAAGTACTATCCTACTTGTCCTAAGGATGAAGATAAATGTTCTTCTGATGTTAATATGCCTGATGACTCTCTTCACAATTATTCAAAATGTCAATACAATCAATGGATAGACCAATAATGGATAAACCAAATACAATCAATAGATCCAATACAACCAATGGATAGTCTATGCATGGACTGTACTGCCTGTATGACACAGAATGGGAGAGAATTGTTTCTTACTTTTGTGATGCACAGAATCTCCTTTTATCCAAATATTGAATTGAAATGAGTAAAGAAATATAAAAATAAGTAGGACTGGAGTATTGATTCATCTCAGAATCTTAAAATTGGAGCAAACATTTCTAGCATTCACTATCCCCACATCAGTATCTTCAATATTCCTTAAGCCTTCCGTGCATTTTAGGTTGGTCAACCTTGTGCTGCTCTAATGTCCTCAAATAATCACACCCCTTGCAATTCTGTTTACTTACAAAATTGTTCTCATTCTAACCTGTGGCTTCCTGACTCTCAAAAGCAATTGATGCTTGTCTGGCACTAATAATATACCGCGGGTGTGTCTTTAACATTGCAGTGTTTTCCTATCCTGGCTCTTTCCGGTGGACAGTCACACACAGACATCACTTATTTTTTTTTTTTTAAGTCAGTTATCCATCATTCTTCCAATATCTTCTGCTATGTAGTATTCTGGAAAAATCTAATGTCAAATGAGTTTTTTTTCTTTTTTTTGCTTTAGAAGTAACATTTTTTTCTTTGCTCTCTAAGTTGCTTTAATTTGTCTCTTTCTTTTATCATTTACTTTTAACTTACATAATTTCCACAATTTTTTATGTAGGGATGTTGTTTTCATAAATTTTATTTCACATGCACTAAACTGACTGCATCTACATATCCAGGTGTTATATTTTAAATTGTTTCTGCTCCCACATGACCCATTCTTAGGGTTGTGTAAACCAAAATTTTATGTATTATTTATTTATTTATTTATTTTAAAGATTTTATTTATTTATTTGATAGAGAGAGAAAGAGAACACAAGCAGGGGGAGTGGCAGGCAGAGTGAGAGGGAGCTGCAGACTCCCCGCTGAGCAGGGAGCCCGATGTAGGGCTCGATCCCAGGACCCCAGGATCATGACCCGACCCAAAGGCAGACGCTTAACTGACTGAGCCACTCAGATGCCCCAAAATTTTAAATAATGAGATTATTCTTAAATATTTTGGTTGGAAGAGGAAGAAAAATATTTCAATTTAATGTATCCTCCATTGAATTCACAAAATTGAAATTTGGTGATAATGTTCAGATATAGCACAGAGTTGACAGAAATGATTCCAGTCAATCAGAGCAGAGTTAGAAACCCAGCCCAGGCATTTATTAGCAGTTTTACCTCGGGCACATTTATTTATTTATTTAGTAAAGACTTTATTTATTTATCTGATGGAGAGAGACACAGCGAGAGAGGAAACACAAGCAGGGGTAGTGGGAGAGGGAGAAGCAGGCTTCCTGCGGAGCAGGGAGCCCGATGTGGGATTCGATCCCAGGACCCTGGGATCATGACCTGAGCCAAAGGCAGTTGCTTAACAACTGAACCACCCAGGCGCCCCTACCTCAGACACATTTAATTCACCTCTTTGTATCCAGTTTCTGCATCTATAGATATGTCCCATTATTCACATCCAAAGTTTGTTCCAAAGATTTAATACGCCATGCAATACAAATGTGATATGTTGAATCTTTTACCACATGCACAATTAGTAAATGACAACTTAGATTAGAAGCAAATACAGTGTCAGGAATCTTGATTACAAATTATGAATAATAAAAATTAATAGCTAATACCACATAGCAAGATCTGTTATGGATTCAGTATATATTTTCCCTTTATCCTCACAAGCTTCTCTACAAGGGAGGCACGAGTATTATTATCCCTAATTGCAAATGAGGAAACCGAGGCACAGATATGTTATCAGGTGGAGGTCAGCAGTAGTGATTCTATGGTAAGATAAGGGTAAACCACCTCTCTATCAGAGGGTGTGGGGCAAATAATCTCCCTCACACTCCCCATCCCTTCATTATGTAAGTCCCCTTGAAGGACTGCAATAGACTGCCAACAAGTGTTGGAAGTTTTTTTGTTTGTTTTTTGATGGTAAGTTTTTATGAAATCATTCAGCTACTCTTTAGAATAATTTTAGGCTATCAGAGTTTAATTTTCTTTGGTTTCTAAAGAAGTTTAACTATCATATGTACATGTTGCCATCTTGTGGTCATTTTCTAGAATTATCCTTCATGTGAATGAATTTTCTGAACCATGAGATGAATTAAGTAATAGCCTGGCACAGAGGGAAAAAAATAATTTTGCAGCTTTTAATTATTTGATAGCAAAGATACATATTCTATCAAAACTATGCAACCACCCAATCTGGGTAAGGGATCTCCTGGCAATGATAATAGTAATGCACTCATTGTTAAAGAAATCTTGCCTGCTATGACCACGTACTTAGATCTGAAATTTATCTGGCTAACTCAGGGATGATTGCATCCATGCATGCTGTGATGTATTACATAGGTCCCTTTCTGCACTGAAAGACTTATTCCTCCAGCAGCTGGAAGTCCTGACCACAGACAGCTCTACTATCTGTTTTATATAAAAATTGCCCTTACTCATGTCCATAAACTCTCTATTCAAGAACTGGTAGATGTGGTAACTGTAAATGCCAGATCATATATATAGATTTTTCCCCTGGTTTTATTAAGGCCCAAATGGACACACAACTCTATACAAGTTTAAGACATACCACACAATGACTTGACATACATACTTTATAGAATGTCACCACAATAAGTGCGGTTAACATTCATCTTCACATCTGGTTAAAATTTTTTTCCTTGTGATGAGAACTTTTAGAACCCACTTCCCCAGCAACTTTCAAATATACCAACAGCAGTGCTAACTATAGTCCTCAGTTGTGGATGACATCCCCAGTACTCGAGGTCTGTACCTTTTGACCACCTTCCTCCAATCTCCCAACCCCTTCCCAGCCTCTGGTAACCACAACTCTGATTTCTTTCTCTATGAATGTGTTTTGTCTGATTTTTTAGATTCTATATACAAGTGAGATATGACAGTATTTGTTTTTCTTTGCCAGACTTAATGACACTTAGCATAATGCCCTCAAGGCCCATCCATGTTGTCACAAATGACACAATTTCCATCTTTTTATGACTGAATAGTATTCTAGGTGAATATATATACCATACATTTTT
>NW_027397084.1:8208555-8227152 GCF_003265705.2 Callorhinus ursinus
TCTCCCTGGTCTCCGGCCACACTCCATGCTCACCTGGCCTGTTTCTATGTCTGTCATCCGACCCGGTGTGGAGTCTCCAAACCCAGGAGATCCCTGCGGTGCGCTCCTGCGCTGCTCCTTCCGGGAGAGGAAGGGGAGTCTCCCCAGCTCTGCTGCTTGTTGGGTCCCTGCTGGAGGAGCAGTGGCCCGACTGGGCCGCGGATCACAGTTTATGGCAACCCCGAGCTAAGAGCCCACACCTCGGCTCTGTCTCTGTAGCCGGCTTCCCCGCTCTGATACCTGGGAGCTCTGCCGCACTCAGGCACCCCCGGTCTTTCTGTGACCCCGAGGGTCCTGAGACCACAGTGTCCCGCGAGGGTTCCACCCCTCGCTTAGCCACTGGAGCGAGGTCCCTCAGCAGAGCCGACTTCTAAAAGTTCCGATTTTGTGCTCCGCGGCTCTATCACTTGGCAGAAGCAGCCGATGGAGGCCCCCTCCCCCGCCGTCTATCCTCCTGAAAATAACTCCTCGGATTCACTTCTCTGCACGTCCTACCTTCCAGTAAGTGGTCGCTTTTCTGTTCAGAGAGTCGTTGCTACTCTCTTCTTCGATCTCCTGTTGAGTTCGTAGGTGTTCAGAATGGTTTGATCGCTATTCAGCTGAATTCCTGAGACCAGACGAAATCCAGGTCTCCTACTCCTCTGCCATCTTGCCTATACCATACATTTTTAATCCATTCAGCTATAGATGGATGCTTAGGTTTTTTCCATGTCTTGGCTATTGTAAATAATGTTGCAATGAAATGGAGGTGCATGTTCTTTTCCTTCAGATATATACTCAGAAGAATTGCTGGATCATATGGTAGTTCTATGTAAATTTTTAGAGGAACCTCTATTCGTTTCAAATAGTAGCTCTAGCAATTTACATTCCCACTGACTCTGCATAAGGTTTGCCTTTTCTTCAGATCCTCACCAGAATTTGTACTCTTTTGTCTTTTTGATTATAGCCATTCTAACATGTATAAGGTGGTATTTGATTGTGGTAGTGGTTTGCATTTCCCTGAGGGTTAGTGATATTGAACATCTTTTTATGTGCTTGTTGTTCTTCTACATGTCTTCTTTGGAAAAATGTCTACTCAGATTCTCTGCTCATTTTTTTAATGAGTTTTTTTTTTTGCTATAACAGTGTTATGAGTTCTTTGTATTCTTTGGATAATAACTTTTTATTAGACATATTATTTGTAAACATTTTTCCTGTTTCATTTTGTTGATCATTTCTTTTGCTGTGCAGAAGCTTTGTAGCTTGATGTAGTCCCACTTGTTTATTTTTTATTTTGTTGCTGTGTGTATCACGTCCAAATATCATTGTTAAGACCCATGTCAAGTTTCCCTGATTTCTTCTAAGAGTTTATTGTTTCAGGTCTTGTATTTAAGTTTTTCATTCATTTTGAGTTCATATTTGTGACTGGCATAAGACAGTGGTCAAGTTTCATTTTTTTACTTGTGAATATCCAATTTTCCCAGCACCATTTGTTGAAAAGATTTTCTTTTCTCCATTGAGTGTCTTCGTCCCTTTGTCAAATATTAATTGACCACATATGCTTGGGTATATAGCTAGCCTCTTGATTATTTATTTTTTTAAGATTTATTTATTTATTTGAAAGAGAGAGCAGGGGGAAGGGCAGAGGGAAAAAAATCTCAAACAGACTCCCCTCTGAGTGTGGAGGCTCGATACCCTGAGATCATGACCTGAGCTGAAACCAAGAGTCGGTCGCTCAACCGACTGAGCTACCAAGGCCACAGCCTCTTTATTCTGTTCCATTCGTCTGTGTGTCTTCTTTTATGCCAACACCACCTGGTTGGTTCCCGTAGCTTTATAATATAGTAGTAGTTTGAAACCAGGAAATGTGATACCTCTAGCTTTATTCTTCTTTCTCAGGATTGTTTTGACTGTTTATGGTCTTCTGTGATTCCATACTAATTGTAGAATGTTTTCTACTTCTATAAAAAATGCCATTGAATCTATAGATGGCTTTGGGTAATATGGATATTTTAACAATATTTATTCTTCTAACACATGATCACAGGATATCATTCCATTTACTTGTGTCTTCCTCAATTTCTTTCATCAATGTCTTGTAGTTTTCAGCGTAGAGAAAATTTATAATTATTATTTATTATTATTAGGTTAAATTTATTCCAAAGTCTTGTCTTGAACTGTTTTAGATGCTATTGTAAATAGGATAGTTTTCTTTATTTCTTTTTCAGAGAGTTCATTGTTAGTGCACAAAAATGCTACTGATTTTTTAATGTTAATTTTATATCCTTAATTTTACCGAATTCAGTGATTAGACCCAACAGTGTTTTGGTGGAGTCTGTAGGATTTTCTATATATACAATAATGGCATCTCTAGATAGAGACAATTCTACATCTTCCTTTCCAATTCCGATACCTTTTATCTTCTTTTTTCTCTCTTGATTGCTCCAGGTGACTTCCAACACTACTTTGAATAGGAATCGTGAGAGTGGTCACCCTTGTCTTTTTTCTGATCTTAAAAGAAAGAAAAGCTGCCAACCTTTCACCATTGAGTAAAATGTTAGCTGTGGGTTTGTCACATATCACCTTTATTATATTAAGGTGTGTTTCTTCTCTCCTAATTTGTTATAATAATATCATATTATTTTTATCTTTCATTCTATTGGTGTGATGTATCGCATTTATTCATTTGTATATGTTAACTCATGCTTGCATCACAGGGATGAATACCACTTAACCACATGTATGATACTTTTAATGTGTTGCTAAATTTGGTTTGTTAGCATTATATTGAAAACTTTTGCATGGTATCCATCAGGGATATTGACCTGCAGTTCTCTTTTCTTGTAGTGTCCACATCTGGCTTTGGGATCAGGGTAACGCTGGTCTGGTTAAATGAGTTTGGGAGTGTTCCTTCCTCTTTAGGTTGTCTTCTGTTTTTTTGTTTGTTTGTTTTTGCAGAATTTGAGAAGGATTAGCATAATTCTTCTTTAAGTATTTGTTAAATTCATCTGCAAATCCATCTGGCCATGGGCTTTTCTTTGTTGGGGGGTTTTTGCTTACCAAGTCAATTGCCTTACTAGCAATTAATCTGTTTAGATTTTCTATTTCTTCCTCATTCAGTCTTGACAGGTTGTATATTTCTAAGAATTTATCCATTTTTTTCTAGATTGTCCAGTTTTCTGGCATATAATTATCCATAGTAGCCTCATGATTCTTTTTTATTTTTGTGGTATTTCTGTGGTATCCTCTTTTGCTTATAATTTTGTTGACTGTGTTTATCAATTTTGTTTATATTTTCAAAGAAACGACTATCAGTTTTTTTAATCTTTTATTTTCCTGCTCACTCTTTCACTTATTTCTGCTCTAATCTTTATTATTTTCTTCCTTCTGCAAACTTTGGGCTCAGTTTGTTCTTCTTTTTCTAGTTCCTTGATGTGTAAAGTTAGGTTTTACATAAATAATAAACTGTGTGTGTGTGTGTGTGTGTGTGTGTGTGTGTGTGTGTTTAGAGAGAGAGAGACTGAGTTTTACTGCTTCCCCTGAGATTATTTAAGACTGTGTTGTGACTACATCATAACTCAGCTTCTCTGTGTGGCCAGTTTTGCTTTTTTCTTCATCTCCACAGGGAGGTGTAAATCTGGAGATCTTCCCCCCATAAACATCCTGCATACTAATCTCTATGTCAGTCTTTTATTTTATCAGGCAAACTAACTGCAACACTCATTATCTTTATTTGCAGTTCAGACAACTTGGAAGAAGCTCTCTAGGACATTACCTCTTATTAATGTCCGTATGATACTCTTTTTGTGGTTCATCACAAGTGAGTATTCATCGTTGTTGCAGTAAACCATGAAGTCTGGCTTTAACAGGTGGTTCTATTTTCACATTTTCTAATCCTGTGGATTTGACCTTTTTTTTTCAAAGAACTCTGCCTGGCATTTGTGTTTATCTCTTCAATCTTATTTATTCTTGTTCCTTTAATTTGCTGCTGCCAATTTGATCATTTTGTATCCCTGTCCTATAAACCTTGTTTATGGACCAGCTCAACTCCCATATTTCCTTTGATATGTTACTTAGTTTTGCCAGGACACAATGTATCACATCATCCGTCTCATTCCTTTGCAGTTTAACATTTAACCAATTCATTTCTTTATTATTTTTTTGGTATTTGTCTTTAATCCTCAACATTCGAATTTTTGAAATCAGAAGCTATACTGTCCAGTCACTCTTTTACTTGTGAAGCACCTCCTAGTCATACTTATTTGCTCAGCTAGAAGCCAAGGGGCTTGGGGCCTGTTTTTTCTAAGGTAGGTAAATAGTTAAGAGCAGGTACTGGGAATTGGCTCATTTGCATTTGTATGTGGGTTCCTGTACTCAAAACTTCAAATAAGCTACCTAATTTCTCTGAGGTTCAGATTGATAATCTTTAAAATAAAGAAGTTATTATCTACATTATAGGGTTATTGAAGAAATTAAATGAGTTAATGTAAGAAGGTTTTAGAAGAGTGTCGATAATAAGCACCGTGTGTGTGTCAGCTACAACACTCTCAATACAAGAAGGCCCGTGATAGCTACTGATTTTAAATGTTTTATTCCAGTAACACTTTACACAGAGATGTTCAAGAGATAAATTTCAAAATCATTTTTCTGTTCACCTGCTCCCTCCTCTTCATCATTTGCATGAGGAGGCTGTCCCTTAGGATCACTCTCCAGAAGTCTGCACTATTTCAAACCCTTGTTACTCTAGGCCAGTGCAGAGTTAAAGGAACCAGGATAAAGTTGCCCAAAAACCTGAGTGATACTTCTGGGAGATAATATGAGGCTAATCACCTGGTACATCTGAGACTGCCCCTAAATTTGTTTTGTTTTATAGCACCTAGGGTGCACACACACCAGGTTTATAGTGGAAAGACAATTCTCTTTTTATAGGATGCAAGGGAACTGGGAAATAGGTTTGTCAATATTGGTTTATCTGGCAGCACCACCTGACTTAGAATCTGGACATCTTGATTCCCAGATGAGTGTCTAGCTTCTGGGCTGTTGCCCAATGAAACAGTTATGAATTGCCTCTATAACTTAAAGCTCGCTATGCTGACAGTACTGGCCGGCAACTTCAGCTTCAGCTGGGAGCTTGCAGGGGTCTCCACCCCAGACTTTCCAATCAGGATCTCAGAGAGTGGGACCCAGGAATCTGTGTTTTACCAAGTTCTTCAAACAATTCTTAGTACATTCAAGATTGAGAAGCACTGTCCTAGGGTACATTATGAATGCAGTTAGACTGTCTGACTTGGAACTGTTGCTCTGTCATTTAATAACTGTGATTTGGGGAAAGTTGTTTACCACCTCTGTGCCTCCATGTCTTCTGCTACATTATAAGTTTGTTTACGAAAACCAAACTTTTGGTATATTAAAAGTGCTTACAACTTGAAAAAAGTCAGTAAACACTATTACTATTATTTGCATCATTGTTGCTGTTTAAGATTACCATCTTCAGCATGTTGCTGGCTGATGGAACTATTTCTTTCTTGACTAGGGTAGCAATTTCTGCTTGGACAACTGATGAGTCAGTGGACAAATGTATCATATATGTCTGGTTATTTTGCCTGTTACCAGAATATTGCTAATTAGTTTTCCTTCAGACAGAATTTATCACATTAAATATAGAATTTGGATTCCTATAGGCAATTTGGATTCATAGTTTAAAATGAATAAATGGTAATATATTTTTTTTTAAGATTTTACTTATTTATTTGACAAAGACACAGCGAGAGAGGGAACACAAACAGGGGGAGTGGGAGAGGGAGAAGAAGGCTCTCCGCTGAGCAGGGAGCCCAGTGTGGGGCTCGATCCCAAGACCCTGGGATCATGACCTGAGCCGAAGGCAGACGCTTAACGACTGAGCCACCCAGGCGCTTTTTTTTTTTTGGAAGATTTTATTTATAGTATTTTCTCAGTATATTAGTTTTCATTTCTTCAGTACTAGTTTTGAGAATTTCTGAATCTGTCTGGCATTATACTGGTCCAAAGCATAATGCACTGGACATTTTGTGAACAGGGCTTTTAAACTAATGATTTGTTCTTTATAACTATGTGAGGTGATCATTGCTAACTAAATTTATTGTGGTGAATATATATTTATAAATATATATATATATAAAATATGATTTTACTCATATGTGGAACTTAAGAAACAAAACAGATGAACCTAGTGGAAAAAAAAAAGAGCTGCAAACCAGGAAACATACTCTTAACTATAGAGAACAAACTGAGGGTTGATGGAAGGAAGTGGGTGGGGGATGGGCTAAATGGGTGATGGGTATTAAGGAGGGCACTTGTGATGAGCACTGGGTGTTGTATGTAAGTAATGAATCATTAAATTCTACTCCTGAAACTAATATTTCACTGTATGTTAATGAACTGCAATTTAAATAAAAACTTGAAAAAGAAAAAATATGTATATGAAATATGCACATACATATCAACTAATTATGTTGTACACTTTAAAGTCATACAATGTTATATGTCAATTAAATCTCAATAAAACTGAGGGGGGAGGCATAGACATAGAAAATGTAAAAGTTAAACACCTACTGGCAGATAAAATGATCATCTATAAAAAAAATCCTATAAAGAGTGTATACAAAAGCAACTAGAATTAATAAGCGATTTTAGAGAGGTTACAAAATATATACCAATATATAAAATTTATGGTATTTCTACATATTTGCAGCAACCCATGAGAAATTGAAATTTTATAATCCAAATATTATAGCATAAAAATATGAAATTCTTATTAATAAATTTAACAAAAGACATTCAAGACCTGTACTCTGATAACAATAAGATATTATGAAATATTGAAGTAGACCTAAATAAAGATGAGCTATTATGGAAGGTAAAACTCAATATTGCACTAATACATGCATATTTTCAGTGCAACACCACCAATAATCCCAATGTTAGGAGGGTACATCCTTTTTAGAAATTGGTAACCTGATTTTAAAATTTATATTGAAAAACAAAGGATGAGTAAGATAAGATAATTTTGACATAAAAGAATGAAGTTGGAGGTCTTATACTACTTGACTTCAAGACTTATTATGAAGATGTATAAACAAGAAAGTGTGCTATTGGAATAAAAATAGCTGTATAGATAAATGAATCAAAATACAGAGTCCAGTAATAGATGAACACATTTGGCAATTGATTTTCGAAACAGATATTAAGGAAATTCAGTGAAGGAAGGACTACTTTTCAAATGAACCTGAAACAATTGTTTAGCCATACACCAAAATATCAGTCTCATCCCTTACTTTGCAAAGCATGAAAATAAACTTGAAAAAAAAAGAAACTTGAAATTCATCATAGATCTAACTATAACATATAAAGTTCACCAACTATAGGTAAAACTTAACAAAAACAAATTAGACTATATAATACATGTATAGATATGTATAAATACATATAGATATGTGCATGTGTATATACACGTATATTTATAAAACTATCACTCAATGCAGTTGTGATATAATAATAATACTAATCCTGGATTTAAAATACTAGAGGTTTGGCTTGAGTTTTCTTATTCTCCATTAAAAGACTGATAAGTCATAAGTTTTCTAGAAATCAACTTCCTCATATTTAGAATAAAATATGAAATGTTCAAAATTAACTGATTTCAAAACTCTATGTCTGTTACAGTACCAAAGGACAAAAAGTAACTAAATGACTATCATTTACCAAGTAATATTAAAAAAAAATTGAAATGATTTCTACTTTATTACTATTATTATTAATTTGTACATTCTATGCTTTCAGAAAGAAATGCTAACAAGTCAAAAACAAAACAAAACCAAGCACTGAAAGAGGAAGAATATTCATTTTCAAGATAGGAAAGATATAAATATGCCTTTTATAATCTTTTTTTGTTTCTGGGGAACCAAAGACTTTGAAGCTGAAGAAACTTGATTAGGGAGAAGAAATTCCCAGAGTCAGACAATTCCTAGCCCTTGCAAAGCACCCCTTCTGTGATGCCTCCAGAGCCCATCCCCCACCCAGAGCATCTTTTCACTCCCAGATCCCCCCAAGGTCAGTTAGCGATTTTGTTCCATTTTCTCAAATTCTGTCAATACGGAAATTTCCAACTAGCATATCATGATGTGGCCCATACAAGCACGGCCATATGCCCTTCTACTGTCTCTTTGACATTACAGTCCCTGAATTATTACCTGCACATGTGTCAGTTCTTGAGTGAAAAGGCTTTGGTGCTGGAGCCCCTGCCTGGTTCTGCCACACAGAATAGGTACATACGGCTAAACCACATTCCTGTCAATATCATTACACAAGCTACTGTTTGATCAAAGACTGCAGCCAAGCAAAACAAACTGAAAGAGAAATTTGACAAGAAGTTGGGAAATATTTGCATTCAATCTAGATGGGCATTTTGACTTCTGTTCACAAAATGTTTTTGCTCCCCACTTCCACTGGATGACAGGGAAAATTTAAAGGGACACTGTTAAAAATATTTAGTCCCTGAAAATACTGCCATCAAGAGTCAGTCTGAGAAACTTTCAACAATTTTCATTCTTCATGAGACGAAGAATCTGCTTTACCCTTTTGTAGTTGTTTCCCTCTTTTATATTCCCAAATTGAAAATTTGTGGATATGTTAATTTGGAATTTTTTGGATGACAGACTCAGTCTTAAAAGGGTAGAAGGTGTAGAGCCCATTTTAAGACAACAGGCTTGAGCAATGCAACGTGGAGCAAGGCAAAAGGGCCCACAGCGCCCCCTGGCTGAATACAGAGAGGCTCAGCAGGCGAACCGCCTCAAACTATCCATAGGCTCTTACTGAGCAAAGGGCTACTTAACCACGGTTACCAAGAAAGGGAAAATTCTGTGAGTCCCCGCACTGCCTCACCTTCCCCCTTTAAAAACAGCCCCAGGGATGCCTGGGTGGCTCAGTTGGTTAAGCGATCGAGTCCCACATCGGGCTCCCTGCTCAGCAGGGAGTCGGCTTCTCCCTCTGACCCTCTTCCCTCTCGTGCTCTTATTTTCTCTCTCTCAAATAAATAAATAAAATCTTTAAAAACAAAAAAACAAAACAAAACAAAAAAAACAGCCCCAAACCACGGCCTCAAGACAGACAGCCTGTCCTCGGCTGTCCTGCCCACCCCTCCCCTGCAGTGTATTCAATAAACTTTTATCTCCTTTGTTCTGCCTCAGGTGATTTTTTTTTTTTTTTTTTTGCCGTCAGCGTCAATTTTGTCCAATTGTATCCCTACATTTGGAGGCCCCCCCCATCTGATCAGGAGAGACCCACAGAAGGCACTATTAACTCTCTAGGGACGGTTAGCTACTGATATTTTTCAGAAAATTAAATATATAATTTTTTCTTCTGTCACGAATATTTGAAAAGCCATTATTTAGGTTAAGAATATGCATAGAGCACTAGATAACATTACGGTGAATTGCTTATGTAGTTACAGATTGAAACCCCATGCAAGAACTGCAGAACAGACACTCGTAAATGTATCATCATTTTTGTAACATAATTTTTCTTTCCCTACATCTTCAGAAAAAAGTAAATTTCTGGTTAAGACAATACTGTTTTCCTTTGGACCTATGAGATCAGTATTTTAAAGACTAGGAAAATTGAAAGGTGTCAGGAAATATAATCACAGATGGAATTACGTTTCATACATTTCATATAGTCACAAGTTGAAGTAAGACAACTGTATAGAAAATGTCTACAAATGTATGAAAATCCTATATGAATTTAATGAAATTGTTGTGCTGTCTTGTCAAATCTCTTCATACTCATTTCTTGCTTCTGCTGATATTTTACGAAAAATTTATTTGAACCACTGTCTTTTGATGGAGTGTGTTATAATTATGCAGTGGTAAGCGTGTTCATTTTTATTCTAATTGGTATTCTGCATACAAGCTTATTTTTTAGTGGACTTCTCTTCATTTTGCTTCTCAAATATTATGTTTTTTACACATTGAAGGTTTGTGACAACTCTATGTCGAGCAAGTCTTATCAGTGCCATTTTGCCAATAGCGTTTGCTCACTTTGCGTCTCTGTGTCACATTTTGATAATCATGCAATATTTCAAACTTTTTAATTATTATTATATTTGGTATGGTAATCTGTGATAAGTGATTATGACTTGCTGAAAGCTCAGATGATGGATAGCATTTTTAGCAATAAAATATTTTTAAATTAAGATCTGTACTTTTTTTAGACATAATGCTATTGCACACTTAATACACTAGAGTATAAACATAACTTTTATGTGCACTGGGAAACCAAATAAATCATTTGATTCACTTTGTTGCTATATTTACTTCATTGCAGTGGTCTGAAACCAAACCCACAGTATCCCCGAGGTGTGCCTGGGTAGATAATCATGCTTGCTTTTTTGTTACTCACTTTTTATGTTGTACTCTTGGCACGACTCATGGCCTTAGCTACATCGCTATTGTAACCCCAATTTTAATCCCAAACAGTAGCTCTGTAGTGAGTTTTGACAGGCTGATGTTTTGTCCTTACCCTTGCTTCCAGTACAGTAATTTTTCAAATCCTTCTTCTATTGAACTAAAAGAATCTCATAACTCTGAAAATTTGTATTTTGTAGAAAATTTGAAGGCTCTTATTCACCTGTTGATAGACAGTTGAGTGATTTGTAATTTTGGGCCATTAGAACAAAAATGCTATGAACATTCCTGTAAAAATCTTTGCATGGACTATGATTTCATTTCTCTTCATTAAATACATTAAGAGTGGAGTCAAGTCATATGGCTGGTTAATTTTTAACTTCTAAGAAGCTGCCAAATTATTTTTGAAAGGGGTTGTACCATTTTTAACATTTCCATCAGCAGAGCATGGGAGTTCTAGTTACTCCACATTCTGATGGGCATGTGGTCTTCTTAATTTGTCATTCTAATGGGTGTGTAGTTGTATCTTGCTTTAATTTTTTTAAAAAATTTTATTTATTTATTTGAGTGAGAGAGAATGAGAGAGAGCACGAGAGGGAAGAGGGTCAAGGAGAAGCAGACTCCCCGCTGAGCAAGGAGCCTGATGTGGGACTCGACCCCGGGACTCCAGATCACGACCTGAGCTGAAGGCAGTCGCTTAACCAACTGAGCCACCCAGGCACCCTATCTTGCTTTAATTTTAATGTGGATGTCTCTAATGGTGAGTGTTGTAAAACATCTTTTCCTGTTTTTGTTTTTTTTTTCTTTCATGTATATATCTTCTTTGGTGAATTGTCTGTTCAAAACTTTGCAAATTACAGTTTTTTTTTCTTCTTGTTGGTGTGTTAGAATTTTTATATAAATCTGGATACAGTTCCAGTATTACACATGAGTTTTGAATTAATTTATAACATTTTGAATTGTGTTTCTGTTATTTAATACTGCCTTTCCAAAATCAAACACTTCTAATTTTGATAAAGAGTAAATTTACCCATTTTTTAAAAATAAATCTTGTTTTTGGCATTGATTCTAAGAAATCTTTGCCTACCAAAGGTTACAAGTATTATTGTTTCCTTCCAGACATTTTAGAGTTTCGTGTGTTACATTTATACCAAGCAATCATTTTGAGTTAATTTAATAAGTTTCCATATATGGATCAAAGTTCAATTTTGTTATACAAGCGCATATCCAATATTCTAAATTCATCTGTTGAAGATCTGTGCTTTCCCCACTAAGGGCAATGAGGTTGAAAATAAATTGATTATTTATATCTACATCTATTTCTGGACTCTCTTCGGTTCCATTGATTATCTCTTTATCTTGATGCAAATACCATACTGTCTTGATTACTTAGAAGTATAATTATAATAATTTCATCCTTTTCTTACATAGGCATTTAATCTTATAAATGCCCACATAGGCTCTTCTTTAACTTCATCCTGCAGATATTTGAATATTATATACATGTTTTTATTTCATTGAAAATGCTTCCTAATTTTCTATTAGAATTCTCCTAGGCTCCATGAGTTTTTAGATGTGCATCCACCTCTGAGATTACAAAAATTTGAGAATGTTCCAGATACGTTTGTGTAATTGATTTTAATTTGTTTTATATTAGATATCAGTGTACTTTGTAAACTTTGAATTAGCTTTAAAACTAAAATTTCTTATAGGGACCAGAATTTGTTTCATCTTGATAAGTATCTCTGTACTGTAGGATTATTTTGGGTTAAATATAAACAAAACCCAGCCAATGCAGGAAAAGCTCTTTGCCTCCCCTCAACTGCCTATATCAGAGACTCCTCTCTTTACTTAAGAAACTGCATAATAGGTCAACCTTTGATTTTCAAAACATCTCCTTCCACCTTCTTGCCAATGACCTTCACCCCTTTGTATCCTTAGGCCCTACCCCTCTCCTTAGCTCCTATAAACTTCACATCCCTTCACTGTCTTTGGAATTCCATATCTGTGTGGGTTCCCTGTATGTACCCCTATTAAATTTGATTTTCTCCTGTTAGTCTGTCTCATGTCAATTTGATTCTAAGTCCAGCTAGAAGGGCCACAGGGGAGAAGATCTTTCTCCCTGACAATACTGAAAAAAAGTGTGTACTATACCAGAGAGGTATTTTTTTTTTTTTTAAGAGCCATATATGGATAGATTTGTTGCAGGTATTTGATCTTACACAATTATGGAAGATGACTAAGGTTTCAGCTGTAAGGTTGAATTTTAGCTGTAAGGTTCATTCTGTAAGGCTTATTCTTCAAAACTCCTGCTGGAGATTAAGGCCACTGGAGAGGCAGTTGGGAAGAACTATGAATTAAAGAGTGAGAGAGATCCAGGACAAACTGGAGCCAACATCAGGATCTGAAAACCCACCGGGATGGACACAAAATCATGTCTGTTCTTGTTCTCTCTCATATGGTGGTACAGATGCCTGGCAGAACTGAGACCCTTCATCTTGGAGTTAATTATGCCTACCCACCCCAGATATTGTAGAAGTTGGAGGAAGATCCAGGGAAAGATGGAGCATTTTGCCATCTACTTGCTGCAGCCGCTTCTTCTTTTAAAGATTTTATTTATTTATTTGACACAGAGAGAGAGTGCGCACAAGCAGGGGGAATGGGAGAAGCAGGCTCCCTGGGATCATGACCTGAGCCAAAGGCAGATGCTTAACCAACTAAGCCACCCAGGCCCCCCACACTCGCTGCTTTTGACTAACAAGTTGACTCAGAGGATCAGCAACAACATCCCAGAGCTACAAAATGGCTCCTTCTTCACTTCTGCCCTCCAAATCTGGCACAGGAATCATCCTCATGTCCCCAAATAGCCAGAAATTCATAAGAATGGCCACTTTTGGAAGTGTATTTCAGTCTATTCAAGTTGGCATATGACAAAGCAGCATCATGTTTTCTGCTGATGTTGGTAAGAGACCTAACAAATGTCCGATGTGTTTGGACAACTGACGGTGTTACATACTTTCTACTGACACTATTTTCTATATATATTATGTCAAATTTTGAGTGAGGGGTGTTGAGTTCTCTATATTTGTGGGATATTGTTTTCTCTTTCCCCTTGCTGTATATACCAAATTTTTCCAATAAAGTATATAAAATAACCACTTCATCAATGTTTGTTATTTTAGTAGTAAATTTTTTCTATAAATGTATTCAATATTTAAATGGTGAAGGATGGAATTACCAGGAAAAATGTGAAAAAAATAAAAACACTACATATCAAGGCAACAGTTGATACAGCTTTTTAAAAAATGGTAGAATTTATAGTAGTGTTTGTATAATCAGGCATGTAATTTTCTATAGATACACTTAATATCAGTTATAAACATAGATATTTTGCATAGTTAAATATCCACACATACAGTTTAAAAAAAACAGAGGATGAAAGGAAACACAGCCTGACCATTTCTGTTAACCTGTTTTTGTTTGTTTTTACAAAACAAAGCAGGAAGTGGATTCAAGGTTTACTAAGGTTGATTCCATTTTTATCCAGACTCTAGGCATTTTGCTTTGGGAAGGTTTGGAGTATCATATTTCTGCTGAAATTCTGGAGTGGTGAAATGTTGATAATGCTATGTCATTACTGTTACCCAGTGGGAAGGTTTAATAACCTGGTGCTTATTAAAACATCAATCTTCTGACTTCTGCACATAATGCTACTTTCTAAAGTTTTGTGAGAGCTCATTTTTTTTCTGCTATGTATTTATAAGGTGGGTAAATGAGGGAGTGGGAAAGACATGCATGTGCTATATACAGCAGTAAATTTTAAAATAACACTTCACATGTGACCTATGTTAAAGTACACAATATAAAAAATTCTTTTGTGCTTATCATTCACCTGTTCTTCCAGTCTGTCTTCGGGGGGAGGGGCCTCCCATGAGAGACTCTGGACTCCAGGAAACAAGGGTTAAAGAAGCCAGGGGGGTGGGGGGATGGGGTAACAGGGTGATGGATATTAAGGAGGGCACATGCGGTGCTGAGCCCTGGGTGTTATACGCAACTAACGAATCATTGAACACTACATCAAAAATTGATTATGTGCAGCAAACACCTGTTTTTATATGATCTTCATGTTGCTATGAGCTGGGCTCATTTTACAGCACTGAAAACTGTTCTTATAGCCAGCTTCGTATGGTGCATATCACACAACTCCCAAAGCAAAGAAATCTCTGCAGTGATATGGCAGACAGCTGAGAACGTTACCCAGAGTGGAAACCTACCATCTATCTGTCATCAATCTTGTCATCATTGCATTACTCAAGTGTTCTACAACTTTCAGCTTTTTCTTTTAGATTCTTTTCTCTTGGTGATTGAGATCTCTAAGATTTAAATACCCAGATTTAAAAAAAGAAAAAAAAAACACATTGAAACAGTGGTCACATTTACTATCACATTCACTGTCACGAATGGGTGCAAAGACAAATACAGGCTGGATGGCTGACATCATCATTGCCACATGACTCAATTCCTGTGATTTCTGAGCACAGACTTGGCTCAAATGACATACATACACCTACTAATAGTCTGCCACTCCTTTGTGTTGTTCTCTGTGAGTTCACACTGCTTTGACAACATTCTGGAAGTTTGTGCATTTTCACTTGACTCTACAGTAAAAGAGTAAGAACCAAGCACACAGTCATATTAAAATTTCCATAAGAGGAGGGGCGGAGCAAGATGGCAGAGGAGTAGGAGACCTGGATTTCGTCTGGTCTCAGGAATTCAGCTGAATAGGGATCAAACCATTCTGAACACCTACGAACTCAACAGGAGATCGAAGAGAAGAATAGTAACAACACTCTGAACAGAAAAGCGACCACTTTCTGGAAGGTAGGACGTGCAGAGAAGTGAATCTGAGGCGATATTCGTGAGGATAGACGGCGGGGGAGGGGGCCTCCGTCGGCTGCTTCTGGCAAGTGCTAGAGCCGCGGAGCACAAAAACGGAACTTTTAGAAGTTGGCTTCGCGGAGGGACGTCGCTCCAGTGGCTAAGAGGGGGGTGGAACCCTCGCGGGACAGTGTGGTCTCAGGACCCTTGGGGTCACAGAGAGACCCGGGGTGCCTGAGTGCGGCACAGCTCCCAGGTATCGGAGCGGGGAAGCCGGCTGCAGAGACGGAGCTGAGACGTGGGCTCTCAGCTTGGGGTGGCCATAAACTGTGATCCGCGGCCCAGTCGGGCCACTGCTCCTCCAGCAGGGACCCAACAAGTGGCAGAGCCGGGGAGACTCCCCTTTCTCCCCTGGGAAGAGCGCACCGCAGGGATCTGCTGGGTTTGGAGACTCCACATGGGGTCGGGTGCCAGACACAGAAACAGACCAGGTGAGCACGGAGTGCAGCCGGAGATCAGGGAGATGGGAGTGACTGCTTTTCTCTGGGGGCGCACTGAGGAGCGGGCCCCGAGTTCTCAGCTCCTCCGGGCAGAGATTGGGAGGCCACCATTTTCACCCTGGTCCTCCAAAGCTGTACTGAGAGCTTGCAGGGAACAAAAGCTCCTGAGAGCAAACCCGAGCAGCTTGCTTAGCCCAGACCGACAAGGGCGGGGCAATTCCGCCTCCGGCAAAGACATTTGGGAACCACGGCAACAGGCCCCTCCCCCAGAAGATCAGCACGAACAGCCAGCAAAACAAGACCAAGTTTACCCATCAAGGAGAAAGGGAGAACTCCAGTGCTAGGGGAATACTGCACATAGAATTCATGGCTTTTTTACCATAATTCATTAGTTTTTCAAAGTTAATTTTTTTAACTGTTTTTTTTTATTTTTCTTTTTCCCTTTTTCAAACATCTTATCAATCCCTTTTTTTAAAAAGAACTTTTTATTTTTCATTTTTAGAGTCATATTTTTATCCCTTCATAGTAGTTACCCTTATTTTTGGCATATATATATATAAGTGGTTCTCTCTTTAAAATTTTGAGATACAATTTCTTGTAACAGATCAAAATATATCCTAAATCACTAGTATATGGCTTTGTTCTATTCTCCTGCCTGATCACATTCTCTCCCTTTTTTTTCTTTTTTTCTTTTTTCTTTTTCTTTTTAAATCTTCTTCTTTCTTTTTAAAAAACAACTTCTTATCAATTCCTTTTATAAAATCTTTTATAATTTTCATCTTTACAATCATCTTCCATTCCTTCATTGTATCAACCCTTATTTTGTACATATATAAGTCTTTCTTCCTTTAAAATTTTAGCAGGCACTTTCTTCTCACAGACCAATATGTGGCCAAAAGCTAGTGTGTGGCACTGATCTATGCACTAGCCTGATCATATTTGATCATACACTGTTTTTTTTTTGTTTTGTTCTGTTTTTGTTTGTTTTTATCTTTTTCTTTTCCCTTTTTCCCCCCTCTTCTTTCTTTCCCTTTCTTGTCCCTGGTTTCAGGTCTTTTCTGATTTGTATAGAGTATATTTGCTGGAGACGTTGTTAACCTGTTAGCATTCTGTTGTCTCATTCATCTATTCTCCTCTGGACAAAACGACAAGATGAAAAAAATCACCTCAGCAAAAAGAACAAGAGGTAGTACTGTCTGCCAGGGACCTACTCAATACTGACATTAGTACGATGTCGGATCTAGAGTTCACACTCATGACTTTAAAGATACTAGCTGGGCTTGAAAAAAGCGTGGAAGTTATTAGACAAACCCTTTCTGGAGAAATAAAAGAACTAAAATCTAACCAAGTCGAAATTAAAAAGGCTATTAATGAGGTGCAATCAAAAATGGGGGCACTAACTGTTAGGATAAATGAGGCAGAAGAGAGAATCAGTGATATAGAAGAACAAAAGATGGAAAATAAAGAGGCTGAGAAAAAGAGAGAGAAACAACTACAGGATCATGAGGGCAGAATTCGAGAGATAAGCGATACGATAAGATGAAACATTAGAATAATTGGGATCCCAGAAGAAGAAGAAAGAGAGAGAGGGGCAAAAGGCATATTGGAGCAAATAATAGCAGAGAACTTCCCTAATGTGAGGAAGGAAACAGGCATCAAAATCCAGGAGGCACAGAGAACCCCTCTCAAAATCAATAAAAATAGGTCAACACCCCGACATCTAAGAGTAAAACTTACGAGTCTCAGAGAAAAAGAGAAAATCCTGAAAGCAGTTTGAGAGAAGAGATATGTAACCTACAATGGTAGAAACATTAGATTGGCAACAGACCTATCCACAGAGACCTGTCAGGCCAGAAAGGACTGGCATGAGATCTTCAGAGCACTAAACGAAAGAAATATGCAGCCAAGAATACTATATGCCGCTAGGCTATCATTGAAAATAGAAGGAGAGATCAAAAGCTTCCAGGACAAACAAAAACTAAAGGAATTTGCAAACACAAAACCAGCCTTCCAAGAAATATTGAAAGAGGTCCTCTAAGCAAAAAGAGAGCCTAAAAGCAGCATAGATCAGAAAGGAACACAGACAATGTACAGTAACAGTCACCTTACAGGCAATATAATGGCACTAAATTCATACCTTTCAGGAGTTACCCTGAATGTTAATGGGCTCAATGTCCCAATCAAAAGACACAGGCTATCAGATTGGATTAAAAAACAAGACCCATCAATATGCTGTCTGCAAGAGACTCATTTTAGACCCAAAGACACCCCCAGATTGAAAGTGAGGGGGTGGAAAACCATTTACCATGCTAATGGACACCAAAAGAAAGCTGGGGTGGCAATTCTTATATCAGACCAATTAGATTTTAAAACAAAGACTGTAATAAGAGATGAAGAAGGACACTATATCCTACTTAAAGGGTCTATCCAACAAGAAGATCTAACAATTGTAAATATCTATGCCCCGAACTTGGGAGCAGCCAATTATATAAGGGAATTAATAACAAAAGCAAAGAAACACACTGACAACAATACAATAATAGTGGGGGATTTTAACACCCCCCTGACTGAAATGGACAGATCATCTAAGCAAAAGATCAACAAGGAAATAAAGACTTTAAATGAAACACTGGACCAAATGGACTTTACAGACATATTCAGAACATCCCATCCCAAAGCAATGGAATACACATTCTTCTCTAGTGCCCATGGAACATTCTCCAGAATTGATCACATCCTAGGTCACAAATCAGGTCTCAACC
>NW_027397084.1:8232152-8313462 GCF_003265705.2 Callorhinus ursinus
AAAAAGCATTTGACAAAGTACAGCATCCTTTCTTGATCAAAACTCTTCAGAGTATAGGGATAGGGGGTACATACCTCAATATCATAAAAGCCATCTATGAAAAACCCACAGCAATAGCATTCTCAATGGGGAAAAGCTGAGAGCTTTTCCCCTAAGGTCAGGAACATGGCAGGGATATCCACTCTCACCACTGCTATTCAACATAGTATTAGAAGTCCTAGCCACAGCAATCAGACAACAAAAAGAAATCAAAGGCATCCAAATCGGCAAAGAGGAAGTCAAACTCTCACTCTTTGCAGATGATATGATACTGTATGTGGAAAACCCAAAAGACTCCACCCCAAAACCGCTAGAACTCATACAGGAATTCAGTAAAGTAGCAGGACATAAAATCAATGCACAGAAGTCAGTGGCATTCCTATACACCAACAACAAGACAGAAGAGAGACAAATCAAGGAGTCGATCCCATTTACAATTGCACCCAAAACCATAAGATACCTAGGAATAAATTTAACCAAAGAAGGAAAGGATCTGTACTCAGAAAACTATAAAATACTCATGAAAGAAATTGAGGAAGACACAAAGAAATGGAAAAACGTTCCATGCTCATGGATTGGAAGAACAAACATTGTGAAGATGTCAATGCTACCTAGAGCAATCTATACATTCAATGCAATCCCCATCAAAATACCATCCACCTTTTTCAAAGAAATGGAACAAATAATCCTAAAATTTGTATGGAACCAGAAGAGACCCCGAATAGCCAGAGGAATCTTGAAAAAGAAAAGAAAAGCTGGCGGCATCAGAATTCCGGACTTCCAGCTCTATTACAAAGCTGTCATCATTAAGACAATATGGTACTGGCACAAAAACAGACACATCGATCAATGGAACAGAATAGATAGCCCAGAAATGGACCCTCAACTCTATGGTCAACTCATCTTTGACAAAGCAGGAAAGAATGTCCAATGGAAAAAAGACAGTCTCTTCAACAAATGGTGTTGGGAAAATTGGACAGCCACATGCAGAAGAATGAAACTGGACCATTTCCTTACACCACACACAAAAAAGGACTCCAAATGGTTGAAAGACCTAAACGTGAGACAGGAGTTTATCAAAATCCTAAAGGAGAACACAGGCAGCTACTTCTTCGATCCCAGTCACAGCAACTTCTTCCTAGAAACATCGCCAAAGGCAAGGGAAGCCAGGGCAAAAATGAACTATTGGGATTTCATCAAGATAAAAAGCTTTTGCACAGCAAAAGAAACAGTCCACAAAACCAAAAGACAACCGACAGAATGGGAGAAAATATTTGCAAATGACATATCAGATAAAGGGCTAGTATCCAAAATCTATAAAGAACTTATCAACTCAACACCCAAAGAACAAATAATCCAATCAAGAAATGGGCAGAAGACATGAACAGACATTTTTCCAAAGAAGACATCCAAATGACCAACAGACACATGAAAAAGTGCTCAACATCGCTCGGCATCAGGGAAATCCAAATCAAAACCTCAATGAGATACCACCTCACACCCGTCAGAATGGCTAAAATTAACAAGTCAGGGAACGACAGATGTTGGCGGGGATGTGGAGAAAGGGGAACCCTCCTACACTGTTGGTGGGAATGCAAGCTGGTGCAGCCACTCTGGAAAACAGTATGGACGTTCCTCAAAAAGTTGAAATTAGAGCTACCATACGGTCCAGCAGTTGCACTACTGGGTATTTACCCCAAAGATACAAATGTAGGGATCCAAAGGCGTACATGCACCCCAATGTTTATAGCAGCAATGTCCACAATAGCCAAACTGTGGAAAGAGCCAAGATGTCCATCGACAGCTGAATGGATAAAGAAGAGGTGGTATATATACACAACAGAATATTATGCAGCCATCAAAAGGAATGAGATCTTGCCATTTGCAGCGACGTGGATGGAACTGGAGGGTGTTATGCTGAGTGAAATAAGTCAATCAGAGAAAGACATGTATCATATGACCTCACTGATATGAGGAATTCTTAATCTCAGAAAACAAACTGGGGGTTGCTGGGGGGGGGGGGGGGGGGAGGGATTGGGTGGCTGGGTGATAGACATTGGGGAGGGTATGTGCTATGGTGAGCACTGTGAATTGTACAAGACTAATGAATCACGGATCTGTACTTCTGAAACAAATAATGCAATATATGTTAAGAAAAAAAAAAGAAGAATCAGATAGCAGGAGGGGAAGAATGAAGAGGAGTAAGTCGGAGGGGGAGACGAACCATGAGCGTCGATGGACTCTGAAAAACAAACTGATCGTTCTAGAGGGGAGGGGGTGGGGGGATGGGTTAGCCTGGTGATGGGTATTAAAGAGGGTACATTCTACGTGGAGCACTGGGTGTTATGCACAAACAATGAATCATGGAACACATCAAAAACTAATGATGTAATGTATGGTGATTAACATAACAAAAATTTACTAAAAAAAAGAATTAAATATGTTTTAAGCAGAAAAAAAAAATTCCTTAAGATTCTAGGGATCCCCCCGCTAAAAATCCAGTGCTAGTAATACAGGTTTCTCCCGATATCTGAAAGCAGAAAGTTTCTATGAAATTTTTCATAAGTCAAAATGGTGTAAAGGGAGGAAGAATTACTATTAATTTTGTGGAAAATTTTTGGCCAGCCCCAGACCTAATAAATAACCTCTCTTAGGATTTTCTGCTACCTTAGGATGCATCTGCTAATGGATGCACAATATAAATGGAGATAAAGCCCAGATGCTGGGAGAACAGAGCTATGGGAGCTTGTTGCTAAGATGCTGAGTTTCTTCCTGGGAAGGATCTTGGAAGAGTTACTCTTACTGCTTGGGGTGAGCTCTGCCTCATAAAGGGTTAATACAAAATGAATACCGAATGCTATTTTTGCTTTTTTTCTGTAAAAGCAAAAATCTTCATTTCTTTCAGTTAGTGAGAACAGGTACTAATGTAGGTCTTTTACACAAGTGAAGTGGTATAATGCAAACTCAAAAAGAGGGGACATCTGGGGCGCCTGGGTGGCTCAGTTGGTTAAGCGACTGCCTTCGGCTCAGGTCATGATCCTGGAGTCCCGAGATCGAGTCCCACATCAGGCTCCCGGCTCAGTGGGGAGCCTGCTTCTCCCTCTGACCCTTTCCCCTCTCGTGCTGTTTCTATCTCTCTCTCTCTCAAATAAATGAATAAAATCTTAAAAAAAAAAAAAAGAGGGGACATCTGTATCTTCAACTGTATATTCATCTAACAGAGTTTCATTATTTTCCTTGGTGGCAAATAAAAATAATATCAAATAATGATATTATTCTTAAATATTCTGGTTGGAAGAAGAAGGCCAACATTTCAATTTAGTGTATCAGCGAGTGACTCACAAAATCAAAATTTGGTAATTTAGTAATAATATTCAGATGTGGCTTTTCTTTCGAATGCAGTAAGAATCAAAGGAAATGCTTCCAGTAAATCAGATGAAGATTAGAAATCCATTATTAACAGTTTTACCTCAGACATGTTAATATTTAGTCTCTTTGTATCTCAGTTTCTGCATCTATAAATGTGACCCATTTTTCACATCCCCAATTTTTTCCAAATATTTAATGAGATACCCTGTGTGATACAGTTCTGATATGCTAAATCTTGTACTACCTGAACAATTAATAAATGACAGTTTAGATTAAAATTAAGTGCAGTGTCAGGCATCTCATTGGAAAATTGTGTGTCATAAAAAATTGATACAACATACCAGGATCAGTTATAGATTCAATATATATTTGCTTTTACTTTATCCTCAGAGCTTCTCTACAAGGGAGGTACTAATATTATTATCCTCATTTGCAAAGGAGGAAACTGAGGCACATATGTTATCAGCTGGGTGTCAGCAGCAATTATTCTATAGGTAGAACCTCTCTATCAGAAGGTGTGAGACAAATAATCTCCCTAACACTCTTGTTCCCTCATTGTGTATGTCCCTTTGAAGGACTGCAAAAGACTGCCAACAAAGTCTGGAGGTTGTTTTACTATAAGTTTTTTTTGGAAGTCATCCATCTACTCTTTAGAATAAGTTTAGGATATTCATCTAACAGAGTTTCATTATTTTCCTTGGTGGCAAATAAAAATGTAGCTATCATATGTATATGCTGCCATCTTGTGCTCATTTCCAGGATTACCCTTCATGGTATTGAATATTCTAAACCATGAGATGAATTAATAACTCAATAGCCCTGCACAGAGTAATAACATGGTTTTGTAGCTTTTAATTATTTCATACAAAAAGACACATTTCTGTCAAGGCTATATGTAACTGAAAAGTAGAAATGACAGAACAGGGGCGCCTGGGTGGCTCAGTTGGTTAAGCGACTGCCTTCGGCTCAGGTCATGATCCTGGAGTCCCGGGATCGAGTCCCACATCGGGGTCCCTGCTCAGCAGGGAGTCTGCTTCTCCCTCTGACCCTCTTCCCTCTCGTGCTCTCTATCTCTCATTCTCTCTCTCTCAAATAAATAAATAAAATCTTAAAAAAAAAAAATTATAAAAAAAAAAAAAAAAAAAGAAATGACAGAACACACCCCATCCAGGGATAGGATCTCCTGGCAAAAATTAGACAAATGCACTCATTAGTAAAGAAATCTCGTCTGTTATGACCAGGTTATCAAGTGCTTAGATCTGAATTTCTGGCTAACTCAGGAATGATTGCATCCATGTATGCTGTGATGTATTACAAAAGTCCTTCCTGCACTGAAAAATTTATTCCCCCAGCAGCTGGGAGTCCTGATGACTGACAGCTCTCCTGTCTAAATATCTTGAAAATCTTCAGCAGATTACTTAAAATAATAGGGTTATTAGGGAAATGTTTTTTAAATATATTTTTCACCTGAAAAAGTATTTATTATTTCCAATTTCCTCTTTAATCATCTAGTTAAATTCATTGGTATCATTTTCTTTCTTTTAAAAAAACTTCCTTTTTAAAAAAATTAAACATGAAATACATGGTAGAAATCATAATGGAATCCTTAAGGATAATTATGCCTACTTAAGTCCATTCAAGGTTATACATAACTAATGAATCATTGAACACATCATCAAAAACTAATGACGTACTATACAGTGGCTAACTGAACATAATAAAAAAAGAATTTTATATATATAAAAAAAAGGTTTACCAAAAACTAATGATGTAATATATGGTGATTAACATAACAATAAAAAAATTAAAAAAAAAGGTTTATGGTTTATAGCTGAAATACTCCTCTATGTAAATGAATTGAATGTTTGAGTTCCTCAAATCCCTTCCAGAGTATATGCATTTCTTTATAAATTTTCTTTATAAAGATGACTCCTTAAATCAGCTTTCCTAGGGCCCAGGACACAAAATTTTTATCATATCATCTCAAATGAAGGATACAATATGGTGGTGACCACGCAAGTCCATAAGAATAAAGACCAAAAATAAGCAACTGAAATATATCGTGTAGATCTTATTTATCTTTGTGGGAGATATTCTACAATCTCTGATAAGTACAGACAAACGAGCAAATCTGTATCCATTTTTAAATCAACAGAGACAGAATTTCTCAGATATTAATGAAAATATGTCATGAAATTGGCTAGCACAACCATTCTATAATATGACAAGTTGCTTATTTTTCAATCAATAATTCTGAATGGTGAGCAGAGAAATCCAATAATTATTTTACAGAAACTGTCAAAGAGAAGCTAAAAAGTTTTATGAGTTAAAAAGGAAAAAAAGACATATCAAAATTTGTGGGATGCCGCTAAAGAAATGTACAAGTAGATATTTTTAGTAGCTGATGAGTATTTAAAAAGATCAAATCAAAATGACCTTCACTTTCACTTTAAGAAACAACCAAGCAAACCAACAAAGCAAAACCTTGAATTAAACTGAAAACATGTAGATGGAAGGGAATAATAGAATAGAATAAGTGAAATTTTTAGAAAATGATAGAAAAAATCAGTGACTAAAGCTAGTCCTGGATGAGGATTTATTAAATCGAATAGGTTAAAAAGGGAAAGATAACACATCTTAAAATCAGAACACAGAGAGTTAACAGAAGAGAATATTATAAACAGTGTACACAATAAATTTGATTACTTAGATAAACCAAACACATTTCTTAAAAGTTCAACTTCTAAAGTTCATTCAAGGAGAAATAGTAACATGAAAAGATGTAAACATAATAAAAACACTCCATTTGTATTTTAAATATTCCAAATGAGAACTTCTGGCTTAGATGACTTTACTAGTTAGGTTAATATTTAATCTAGCATTTAATTAAGAAGTAATATTTATTTTATATAAACTTCCTGATAACTGGAGCAGAGATAGACTTTGGTACATATTCTATGAGTCAAAATTGCCTGATACAAAAACCTCCCAAAGAATTTTCATGAAAAAAAAATTCTGTTATTCAATATCTCTCAGAAACATAGACTAATATTTTTAACATTAATTTGAGCATGTCAAATACAAATACAATAATAATGGTTAAAACAGCCTGATATACTGTTGTGCAACCCAAAAATGCAATTTTGTGTCAACATACAAAAATCAATCAATGAAATTCATCATCTGTATTATTTTCCTAATGCTGCTATAACAAATTCCTACAAAATTAGCAATTTAAAATTCAAAAGTTATTTATCAAATTAAGTCTGGAGGTCAGAAGTCCAAAACGGTTTTTAAGGGTTTAAAATAAATGTTGTGTCAGAGGTGCATTTGTTCTGCGGAGCCTAGGAGAACATCCACTCTTTGTCTTTTTTAGCTTCTATAGGCTGTTCATATTTCTGGCTAATAGATCCTTCTAACAATAGCAATGACAATAAAACATTACTAAGATAATAAGGAAGACCTGACTAAAAAGGAGAGATTATGGATGGTAAAACACAATATTTTTAAGAAATTATTTACACAAATTGAAATGTATATATAACATATTTTCAATGCAATGCCAATAAAAATCTCAAATTCCAGCAGGCTTTTCCTTTTATAGAATTTGACAATTGATTCTGAAATCTATATTGAAATTCCAAGGATGGAGTAATCCAAGACAATTTTGGCTCAAAGAACAATGTTGGAGAATTTATACTACCTGATTATAAGACTTATTATAAAGCTGTATAAGCAAGAAATGGTGCAATTGGAATAAAAAGTCATATAGATCAATGAATCAGATCAATAAAAAGTCATAAAGAGTCCAGTAATAGATGAAGACATATTTGGGCAATTGATTTTCAAAACAGACATTAAGGAAATTCAATGGAGGAAGGATAATCTTTTAATAATTGAGGTTGAAACAACTGGATAGCCATATAAAAAAAATTCTCATCCCTTATGTCACAAAACATATGAAAATTAACTTGAAAGCCATCATACATCTAAATATAAGACACAAAGAAAAATAACAGTGAAATAAAATTTAATAAATTAGACTTAATGAAAATTAAAAATATATTCTTTTCTAACTTCACTGTTAAAAATGTAAAGGGCAAGTCATAGACTGGAAGAAACTATTGTAAACTATATAAAATAGGTATACAACATATAACAAATACTTGTTTCTAAAATAAGCAACAGACTTTTAATAAGTCAACAGTAAGAAGATAACCAATACCAAACCAAACCAAACCAAACCAAACCAAACAATATTTGAACAGACCTTTCACCAAAGAAGATACAGGATCACCAATAAGCAAATGGGACATGTTCAACATAATTAGACATCATAAAATTGCAAGTTAAAACCACATAGAGAAACTGCTCCACAACACTAGAAGGGTTAGATTAAAAAGACTAACCAGGGGGCACCTGGGTGGCTCAGTTGTTAAACATCTGCCTTCGGCTCAGGTCATGATCCCGGGGTCCTGGGATCGAGCCCCACATCAGGCTCCCTGCTCCAGGGGAAGCCTGCCTCTGCCTCTCTCACTCCCCCTGCTTGTTTTCCCTCCCTCGCTGTGTCTGTCTCCATCCAATAAATAAAATCTTAAAAAAAAAAAAAAAAGACTGACCAGTTCAAGTGTTGGTGAGGGTGAGGAGCAACTAGAATTCTCATATATTGAGATTTATTTTTTAAGATTTTATTTATTTATTTATTTGAGAGAGAGTGAGCGGACATAAGCAGAGGGAAAAGAGGCAGAGGAAGAGGAAGAAGCCGACTCCCCGCTGAGCAGGGAGCCTGATGCAAGGCTCCACCCCAGAACCCTGAGATCATGACGTGAGCTGAAGGCAGATGCTTAACTGACTGAGCCACCCACAAGTCCTTCTCATATATTGTTAATGGAAATTTATTTATTTTTTAAAGGTTCCATATACTTATTTAGAGAGTGGGGGAGAAGGAGAGAGGGAGAGAGTGCACACAAGTGAGGGGAGGGGCAGAGGGAGAGAATCTCAAGCAGACTCCCTGCTGAGCCCGACATGGGACTCGATCCCACAACCTATGAGATCATGACCTGAGCGGAAATCAGGAGTTGGATTATCAAGAGTTGGATTATCAACCAACTAGGTGTCTGCTTAATGGAAATGTAGATGGTATAATCCCTTTAATACATTTGGCAATGTGTTAAAAGTTAAAATCATTCCTACCATATGTTTCACACATCCATACTTTGTCTTAACACATGAGAAATAAAAGCGTTTATCAGTCCCAACTCTTGTGGATGGATATTCAGAGTACTTTTATTTTTAATATTTGAAAACTGGCAAGAGATCAAATATCCATAGATATAAGAATAAAAAAAGAAAAACAAGTCTGATATATCTGTACATGGGATGCTAATCAGTAATAATAAAATCAAACTATTGATGTGTGCAACAACAAATAAATCTGATTTGTATTTGTATTTATTTCTTTATTTTTAATTTAATACTTTTCTTGTTTGTTTACCCAATGAAAATACAATGCATATAAAACATTTCCTCATGTTTTTTTTAAACCACCCACATTTCCCTTATTATTAATTTGTTATGCAAAAGACAAAGTATATATATATATGATATAGATGACTAAATGTTTATATAATATATAATAATTAATTCATGGAAGTTAATAACAACTCAAATAACCTATTAACGCAATGAAGTGTAATATAATAAAAATAATACTAATCCTGGCCAGATTTAAATACCGGAGGTCTGACTTAAGTTGTCCTATTATTTGTGATATTGATAAATAACAAATTTTCTGGAAATCCACTTTCTCATGATTAGAATAAAGTACAAAATGTTCAAAATTAACTGATTTCAAAATTCTATGTCTGTTACAGTACCAAAGGACAAAAAGTAACTAAATGACTATCATTTACAAGTAATATTTTTTAAATTTTTTATTGTTATGTTAATCACCTACATTACATCATTAGTTTTTGATGTAGTGTTCCATGATTCATTGTTTGTGTATGACACCCAGTGCTCCATGCAGAACGTGCCCTCTTTAATACCCATCACCGGGCTAACCAATCCCCCCTCATCCCTCCCCTCTAGAACCCTCAGTTTGTTTTTCAGAGTCCATTGTCTCTCATGGTTCGTCTCCCCCTCTGATTTCCCCCCCTTCATTCTTCCCCTCCTGCTATCTTCTTCTTCTTCTTCTTCTTCTTTTTTAACATATATTGTATTGTTTCAGAGGTACAGATCTGTGATTCAACAGTCTTGCACAATTCACAGCACTCACCATAGCACATACCCTCCCCAATGTCTATCACCCAGCCACCCCCTCCCTTCCATTCCTCACCACTCCAGCAACCCTCAGATTGTTTCCTGAGATTAAGAATTCCTCATATCAGTGAGGTCATATGATACATGTCTTTCTCTGATTGACTTATTTTGCTCAGCATAACACCCTCCAGTTCCATCCACGTCGTTGCAAATGGCAAGATCTCATTCCTTTTGATGGCTGCATAATATTCCGTTGTGTATATATACCACCTCTTCTTTATCCATTCAGCTGTCGATGGACATCTTGGCTCTTTCCACAGTTTGGCTATTGTGGACATTGCTGCTATAAACATTGGGGTGCATGTATCCCTTCAGATCCCTACATTGTATCTTTGGGGTAAATACCCAGTAGTGCAACTGCTGGATCATATGGTAGCTCTATTTCAACTGTTTGAGGAACCTCCATACTGTTTTCCAGAGTGGCTGCACCAGCTTGCATTCCCACCAACAGTGTAGGAGGGTTCCCCTTTCTCTGCATCCTCGCCAACATCTGTCTTTTCTTGACTTGTTAATTTGAGCCATTCTGACTGGTGTGAGGTGATATCTCATTGAGGTTTTGACTTGGATTTCCTTGATGCCGAGCGATGTTGAGCACTTTTTCATGTGTCTGTTGGCCATTTGGATGACTTCTTTGGAAAAATGTCTGTTCATGTCTTCTGCCCATTTCTTGAATGGATCATTTGTTCTTTGGGTGTTGAGTTTAAGAAGTTCTTTATAGATTTTGGATACTAGCCCTTTATCTGATATGTCATTTGCAAATATCTTCTCCCATTCTGTCGGTTGTCTTTTGGTTTTGTGGACTGTTTCTTTTGCTGTGCAAAAGCTTTTTATCTTGATGAAGTCCCAATAGTTCATTTTTGCCCTTGCTTCCCTTGTCTTTGGCGATGTTTCTAGGAAGAAGTTGCTGCGGCTGAGGTCGAAGAGGTTGCTACCTGTGCTCTCCTTTAGGATTTTGATGGATTCCTGTCTCACATTGAGGTCTTTCAACCATTTGGAGTTTATTTTTGTGTGTGGTGTAAGGAAATGGTCCACTTTCATTCTTCTGCATGTGGCTGTCCAATTTTCCCAACACCATTTGTTGAAGAGACTGTCTTTTTTCCATTGGACATTCTTTCCTGCTTTGTCAAAGATGAGTTGACCATAGAGTTGAGGGTCCATTTCTGGGCTCTCTATTCTGTTCCATTGATCTATGTGTCTTTTTGTGCCAGTACCATACTGTCTTAATGATGACAGCTTTGTAATAGAGCTGGAAGTCCGGAATTGTGATGCCGCCAGCTTTGTTTTTCTCTTTCAACATTCCTCTGGCTATTCGGGGTCTCTTCTGGTTCCATACAAATTTTAGGATTATTTGTTCCATTTCTTTGAAAAAAGTGGATGGTATTTTGATGGGGATTGCATTGAATGTGTAGATTGCTCTAGGTAGCATTGACATCTTCACCAAGTAATATTTTTTAAAAATCAATTGAAATGATTTCTACTTTACTACTATTATTATTAATTTGTACATTCTATGCTTTCACAAAGAAATGCTAACAAGTCAAAAACAAAACTAAACCAAGCACTGAAAGAGGAAGAATATTCATTTTCAAGATAGGAAAGATATAAATATACCTTTTATAATCTTTTTTTGTTTCTGGGGAACCAAAGACTTTGAAGCTGAAGAAACTTCGTTAAGGAGAAGGAATTCCCAGGGTCAGACGATTCCTAGCCCTTGCAAAGCACCCCTTCTGTGATGCCTCCAGAGCCCATCCCCCACCCAGAGCATCTTTTCACTCCCAGATCCCCCCAAGGTCAGTTAGCTCTTTTTGTTCTATTTTCTCAGAATCTCTCAATACAGAAATTTCCAACTAGCATATCATGATGTGGCCCATACAAGCATGGCCATATGCCCTTCTACTGTCTCTTTGACATTACAATCCCTGAATTGTTACCTGCACATGTGTCAGTTCTTGACTGAAAAGGCTTTGGTGCAGGAGCCCCTGCCTGACTGTGCCACACAGAACAGGTACATAAGAGGAAACCACATTCCTGTCAATATCATTACACAAACTACTGTTTGATGAAAGACTGCAGCCAAACGAAACAAATTGAAAGAAAAATTTGATGAGGAGTTGGGAAATATTTGCATTCAATCTAGATGGGCATGGTTCTTTTGACTTCTGTTCACAAAATGTTTCAGCTCCCCCCTTCCATTGGAAGACAGGGAAAATTAAGGGAAACTACAGAGAGTTCCCAATTTATGATGGTTCAACTTACAGTTTTTTTGACACTTCCATGGTGCAAAACTAAATGCATGAAGTAGAAACTGTACTTTTAATTTTGAATTTTGACCTTTCTGGAGCTAATGATATTGTCTATCATAATCTCTCCTGATGCTGGGCAGCCACAGTGGCTCCCAGTCAGCCATGTGATCACAAGGTTAAATAAATGATACATTTACTACCATTTTGTGCCCATTCTGTTTCTTATTTTCAGTGCAGTATTCAATAAATAAGTCACCATATTTATTATAAAATAGACTTTGTGTTAGATGATTTTACCCAGCTGTAGACTCCTAGTATTCTATTGATTTCCTCATCTATTTATCTTTACCTCTAACATAGCACTTCCACATAAAGATTAAGAAAACTTAGTATTTTCACACTTTTATATTTCAAATACTGACTGTTGTTGTTTTGTTAGTGACTCCAAAGGATATCAGGTGGAGGGACAAAATAAAATGACTAAACCATCCAAACCACAAATATATATTTTCTTAGGGTCTTCAATACTGAGTTCTTACTAAACTCTATTAATAGTTATTAACTTAGGTAAGCATGAAATAGGATAAGTCCATGATGTGAGAACTTGAATGGGAACTTTAATTTTATTAAATTGATGTAAACAAGAATCATTTAAAAATAAACAGGACAAATCATCTCCAGGTCCACCTAAACCCATGAGAGAATTGATGTGTTGCTGAGATTACATTTGCACTTCATATTCACTTAAAAGTCCAAATTGTAGCTGCAGAAAACATGAATAATGTTCTAAATATGTTCTAAAAATATTTGTTTCAATGAAATATTTCAAAGGTGAGCCCTTAATTAAAATGTTAACAAAACAGTGATTAGGAGCTCTAAAGTACAAATAAACAGTAAGTTATTTGTCTAATGATACTTCAAACACTAAGATTTTTCAAAATGTAGATTTAAACATTTTTTTTTTATCATAAGACAAGGTAATTAATTGGTTAATCAAAACTTGAAATCAAGGTGCTGGCTCAGTTGGAAGAGCCTGTGACTCTTGATCTCAAGGTCGTGGGTTCAAGCCCCACATTGGGTGTGGAGATTATTTTAAAAAATAAATAAACTTAAAAAAAAACCTTGAAATCAAATTTAACATGCCTGTATAAATGTCTTCTAATATCCACACCAAGGAGTCTTATTTTCTTACATGAATTTTTATTAATGAAGGGTTTACAACTTTCCGTAAGAAACAGAAAAATGTCACTGAGGCAATTTCTCACTGAGTTTTCATAAAACACATCTTTCCATCACTATCATAGATATGCTTTATCCTCTAGAGGTCTGCATAGTGTAAAACATGTTTTCTCATTAAATAGCTGTTTATTATTCTTTATTATAATAAATTTTATAATGTATAATAAGAAATTTATTCATTTATTATAACAATTTATTTATTATAAGAAATACATATTTGGTGTTCATCCTTGTTTCTGGTTCACAGTTCCCAAAACCCTTGGAATTTCTAAGTGTTGGGAGTGATAAAGGTGCCTTTTGTTACGTTAATGAGGTTTCCTTTGGAAAGCACCCTCCAGAGGTCTGGCTGCCTGTAGGACCAACCCTGTGATTAGAAGGTTGGAAATTTCAGTCCCATCCCCAGACCTCCAGGGAAAGGACAGGGACTGAAGTTTGAATAAGCCAACGGCCACAATCATGACTCTTTCATGAAGCCTCCATAAAAACCCAAAAGGGAAAGCTTTTCAGTCTTTCTCTTTTGAAGCGCTTCCAGGCTTAGAGGACCTGAACACTTTTGTGTGTCACTGAGCCAAGGGCCCATGTTCCATGAGAACAGAAGCTACTTTGTCCAGGACCTTGCCCTATGTATCTCTTCATCTTGCTGTTGAAACATTAAGTGTTTTCCTAAATTCTATGAGGCTCTAGCAAATTAATCAGACCTAAGGAGAAGGTCAGTAGAACCTCTAATCTGTAGCTTGTAGATCAGAAGCACAGGTAACAGACAAGCGCTTGCCTCTGGCAACTAAAGTTGGGGGTGAGGGGCAGTCTTCCAGGACTGCACCCTTAACCTGGGGAATCTGATACTAATTTGAATAGATAGTGGCAAAATTGAGTTGAGACAACATAGTGTCTGAGAATTGCTTAGTGGTGTATGTGAGGGAACCCCCTATCTTACATCAACAGTTGGTTCAGGAAACCTAAAAATAATTGTATCCAATTGACTAATTTTCCCACTGTGATATAAAATGTGGATTCATCCATTATAATATGTTGAACATAACACTGCCATAGAGGAGAGGTAAAGATGTGGGAGGAGAGAGTTGTAGTCTGTATAAGGTCTAGTGAAAGGAAAGACAAAGAATGAGACTTTGTGTCTTTGCGTCTCCAGCATTAAGTAAGACTGAGAATTTTTAGATTAAGAAGGGGACAAGGATAATTAACTCTAACAACCTTAACAGAAATACCCTCTAAGAATATATAGGCTGCAAAAAGCGGCCAGATAACACAAAGTTTCTTATAAATTAGAAACTTAAACAATACATGCTTGTTCTCTGTTCCTCCTCTAGCCCCGGAGATGACAACAACAAGTCAGGAATTTTGAGAGCCTCTTTTTGCAGTTATAAAACAGATGTGATGTTGATGGATCCTAAGATGGTTGGATCCTTCTGTTTTCTTAGGGGTCACAAAGACATGACCTCAGTATTAGAAGTTGGAAGACCAATGAGAAGAGATGGGTTTCTGAATAGAACTGTTACATTGTTTCTCTCTACCTGTAGTTGGAAGGAGTGTGAACTTTGATGAAATCAGTACTAACTAAACCTGGAATTTAGGTCAGAGCAGTCAGCAAAATAAGGTGTGAAATGAAGGGAAATTGCAAAATTAAAGGAGAAAGAAAAAAACTGTACCCTAGCCATGAGTGTCCTAAAGATAGATTTTTTAAAATTTTTTATTGTGTTAATCACCATACATTACATCATTAGTTTTTGATGTAGTGTTCTATGATTCATTGTTTGCATATAACACCCAGTGCTCCATGCAGAACGTGCCCTCTTTAATACCCATCACCAGGCTAACCCATCCCCCCACCCCCCTCCCCTCTAGAACCCTCAGTTTGTTTTTCAGAGTCCATCGTCTCTCATGGTTCGTCTCCTTCTCCAATTTCCCCCCTTCATTCTTCCCCTCCTGCTATCTTCTTCTTCTTCTTCTTCTTCTTCTTCTGCTTCTGCTTCTGCTTCTGCTGCTGCTTCTTCTTCTTCTTCTTCTTCTTTTAACATATACTGTATTTTTTGTTTCAGAGGTACAGATAAAGATAGATTTTAAATATGCGTTGCTCTTCCTTTGCCAATTACAGAGTAATGTTGAGTGTTGAAACAATGCCTGGGGCAGGGAGAGTGAGGAGCCAAGAACCTAGAACAACAGATATACTTAGTTCTGGCAGTCTCTGGTCCTTTTTAATTAACAGTGTTGCAGCCAGGAAGAGAAGTTATGGAATAGAGCAGCAGAAATGTTATCTTGAGGATGGAAAGTGTCCGTTAGGAGGAATGGGGGAGCAGATGACCATCGACTGTAACATAAAGCCTCTCAGAATGAATGTCTTATTCTAACTCTACCACAACACACCATGAAAAAATTGAGGACAAAACCCTATCTGATCTGTGCAGACTTAACAAACTAAACTAACAAATATATTCATGGGGAAAATTTCAGTATATCTGAGTTATCTTCAGTATTGTGGGAGAAAGATAACAATGGAGCATTTGCTCAGAAAGCTGAGTTATTAAAAAGTCAGTACACATTTAAAACAAACACAACAAATATCATTAGAGAAAAAAACAAAATGAAAATTGACTAATCAAGTGTTTATAAATTATAACCATTTGTAGATAATGGAAATAAAAAAAATAGTTGAGATGAAAACTCGAAAGATTGCATAGTAAATGAGATACAAATGTACGTAAAGTATAAATTATTAAAAAGAAACATTGATGGAGATACTGCCTATGTATTAGAACACCTTTTTTGATTGCTGAATTTTTATCTGGCTTCCTTGCTGAACTACCTAATAAATTCAAATATAAATTTTAACAGAAAAACATAAAAGTAACATGGCTGAGGGGCGCCTGGGTGGCTCAGTTGGTTAAAGTGACTGCCTTCGGCTCAGGTCATGATCCTGGAGTCCCAGGATCGAGTCCCACATCAGGTTCCCTGCTCAGTGGGGGGTCTGCTTCTCCCTCTGACCCTCTTCCCTCTTGTGCTCTCTGTCTCTCATTCTCTCTCTCTCTCAAATAAATAAAATCTTAAAAAAAAAAGTAACACGGCTGACATTTTTTGAAAATTTAAAAAATCAGTGTCACAGTCTTCATCTTTTAATTCTTTGTTAATTCTTTGTTAAGTACTTCCAGCCATAATGACAGGCATATTTTCACTTTTTATACATATTTGTTACAAGTTTTTTATAGTATCTACCAGTTTATCAGATCTCTTAATTAGGTTTAATAATTTTCCTTCCATTTCTTAATATATTGGGAAAACTGAGAGAGTTACAGGCTAATCTAAGAGTAAAAGACATACCACATCCCCCCTATTATTCAAAGGTTCAGGGTATACGATCCCTGAACTGCCCTGGGATCTCTGTACCCTCACTGGTGAAGGAACAGTGACACCTTTCTATGCCAGGGAAAAGAAGATCATGACAATGCTGTCCCAACTGCTTAAGGCTTGGGCACATTTTGAAAATTCACAATGACCCCTAATCTAGACCAGTTGTCAGTCTGCACATCTTGGATCATTTTATCATCCATGTCCCCAAATAAATCTGTATAGAGCCTAGTTTTTATTATAGAGCTCTTATCATTGAGAATCAGGGGTGTGTTATCTTTGCTTATGATAACAAATAAAAGTTATTCAGTCTGGCTTTTCTTCACGTTTCCCTGTAATCTGGATCCATTTTTGTGCCCATTTGCTTTCCACTGTGAACCCTACAACTTAATCAGATCTGTCTTCAAAGCTGCTCTTTACTTACTCTCTTTGCTTCACAGGTCTTGTGGATATGTATTAGTATATGTACACACACACACACACACACACACACACACACACGCACCACACTTTTAATGGAGCAGTGTGTTCTGCTCTTGAGTCTAATCATGACACTTCCCCTGACAGTGACTCTGAACTTAGCATGAGATTTCTTTCTATGAGTAAGTGTGTTGCTGTGTGCACAAACTCTCCTGATAAGCTTTGGTCATGGGAGTAATGTTATGAAGCATTCAAAAAGTTGCATTATAAATTGTGTTACCTTTCCTTGAAGATATTTAGCATATGAAATTTTGGGGGGTTATACAAACAATTTTCACCCTTGAAATAAAACTTGGTTTCTCTTTCTTTTCTTTTCTTTCTCTTTCTTTCTTTCCTTCTTTCTTTCTTTCCCTTTCTTTGTTTCTTTCTTTCTCTCTCTCTCTTTCTTTCTTTCTTTCTTTTCTTTTCTTTCTTTCTTTTTCTTCCTTCCTTCCTTCCTCCCTCCCTTCCTTCCCTCCTTCTTTCCTTCCTTCCTTCCTCTATTTCTTAAAGATTTATTTATTTATTTTAGAGAGAGAGAGAACATGAGTGGAAGGGGCAGAGGGAGAGGGAGAGTGAATCTCAAGCAGACTTCCTGCTGAGGGTGGAACCTGACCTGAGCTCAATCCTATAGACCCAAGGTCACAACCTGAGCTGAAAACAAGGAGTCCAATGCTCAACAGACTGTGCCACCCATGCACCCCTCCACTGCTTCTTTCTTATACATGATATGACAACTGATGAGAACCTAGAGAATTTTCTTTTTACATAAACTTTTAGAAAGAAAGAGCACAATTATGAGGGGAAAAAAAACCCTGAAACTGAAAACAAAACAGCAGGTACTGGGATCTCTGTGTCATCATACACTTCACCAGGTTTCTTTAATATTCAGATTCACTAAATATTTACATCTTCATTTGAAATACGGGAGACAATATCTTCTATTTACACATTACATTTTGTATGTAATTAGTGCTGAGTACATATTTTGTTAAAGTCAGGAAACGCAATTTTCCCTCCACTTTACAAATATTTATAGATATAATAATGAAACAATGAGACATTCAAACCTCCTCCAATTAAGCACTTTGCCTTGCAAGTAATAATACTTGACTCTTCGTTTGCTTTGTGGATTATTTTAATGACCAATTTAAAATAGAAGTAAAGTTATGGAATAAAGAATTACAGTGCATGTTAGTTGGACAGGGAAGACAACATCAGGAAGGTTGGAGACATGGGAAACAGGGGAAGGAGTTAACGGGGAAAGACCCTCCTGTAGCAGAGGTTATTGTCAAAGTGGCCAGTTATACCATCAGTTGAATTTTGTCAACCTGCTTCAGGAAGGATCAGAACAGGAGCGGGTAGCATTCAGGTAAATCTAGGGATGCCCATATACGATTAGTAAAATTTAGGATCTCAGGTGGAATTAAAACCAAGTGAAACTTAGCAGAAGGTATTGAAACAAAGTAAGGTAAAAGATGTAATCCAGCAGACATTTCCCCAACAGCACATTATAGTTGCAAATAACAAAGATTATTTTATCTCCTTGTCACAGAGGCAACTAGCTTTGCAGAACTGTTGAACTGACTGGGCTCTGCATCCAAAACTTTGTTTTTGTGTCTTACAGTTACTGTATTCATCATAGTAGAGGCAGGGGTTAGCTGGAAGGAGAAAGCATGTTTATACAATATTATCTTGAAAATTCACCATTACTGAACAAAGAGATAATCTCTCCTTAAAGACATCAATGCAATTATCCCCTCCCCCCCCACATCCCCAATGCCTCTGAAATTTACCAATCTGTTTTCTGTATCTTTGAGTTTGTTTTTTTTAGATTCCACATATAACTGACATCATACGGTGTTTGTCTATGTCTGACTTATTTCACTTAGAATACTACCTTCAAGAATCAACCATGTTGTCATAAATGATAAGATTTCTGTTTGTTTTATAACTGAACAGTATACATTGTGTGTGTGTGTATATATATATATATATTCTTTGTCCATTCATCGGTCAGTGGTCCCTTAGGTTGTTTCCATGCCTAAGCTATTGTAAGTATCTTCTTGAGTTAATGTTTTTGTTTTCTTCAGATAACTATCCAGAAGAAAAATTGCTGGATCATATAACTGTTATATTTTTAATTTTTTGAGTAGCCTCCATACGGTTTCCTATAGTGACTGCACCCATTTACATTCCCATGAACATTGCATAATGGTTTCCTTTTCACCACACCCTTGTCCCCACTTATTATCTCTTGTCTTTTTGATTATAGATGTTCCAACATGTATGCAGTATATCCCTGCATTTCCCTGATGATCAGTGATATTAAACACCTTTTCATGTACCTGTTGGCTATATGGATATCTTCTTTGGAAAAATATCAGTTTAGTTCCTCTGCCAGTTTTCTAATTGGATTTTTTAATTCAGCTTTATAAGTTCTTTATGTATTTTGGAGATTAACATCTTATCAGACATATGATTTGCAAATATTTTCTCTCATTTAATGGGTTGTCTTTTCATTTTGTTGATGGTTTTCCTTTCTGTGCAACTTTTTAGTTAGATGCAGTCTCACTTGTTTGTTTTTGCTTTTGCTATTTTTGTTTTTAGTGTCAAATCCAAAAAAAATCATTGCCAAGACTGATATAAGGAGTTTGCCCATGTTTTCTTCTAGGAGTTTTATGGTTGCAGGTTTTATGTTCAAGTGTTTAATCCATTTGAGTTGATTTTTGTGTGTGGTGTAATATATGATTCCTGTGTCATTCTTTTGCATGTGGCTGTCTGTCTAGTTTTCCCAGCACCATTTATTGAAGAGACTGTCTTTTCCCTTTGTATGTATTTGGCATTTGGCTTCTTTGTTATAAATTAATTGACCCTATATGTATTGGTTTATTTCTGGCTCTCCATTCTTTATATATATAATGTTCATTTAGCCATTCTGTTCCATTGATCTATGTGACTGTTTTTATGCTAATACACACTGTTTTGATTACTATATGTAGCTTTGTATATAGTTTGAAATCAGGAAGCATGATACCACTAGTTTTATTCTTCTTTTTCAAGATTGCTTTGGCTATCTTTTGTCATTCCATACAAATTTTAGAATTTAGCTCTGTTCTAGTTCTGTGAAAAATGTCATTGGAATTTTGATAGTGATTGCACTGAATCTGTAAATATCTTTGGGTAGTATGGAAATTAAAAAATATTAATTCTTCCAATCCATGAGCATGGAATATATTTCCATTTGTTTGTATCTTCAGTATTTTTCACCAATATCTTATAATTTTTATTATATAGATCCTTCACTTCCTTGGTGAAATTTATTCTTAGGTGTTTTATTCTTTTTTGATGCAATTATAAGTACGATTTTTAAAAATTTCTTTTTCTTATAGTTTGTTGGTAGTATATATAAAAATAACCTATTTTTGTATATTGATTTTGTATCCTGCAATTTTACTGAATTCAGTTATTAATTCCAATAGTTTTCTGGTGGAGTCTTTATTGTTTTAATTTTTTAAAGATTTTATTTATTTATTTGACAGAGAGAGAGAGACAGTGAGAGAGGAAACACAAACAGGGGGAGTAGGAGAGGGAGAAGCAGGCTTCCCGCTGAGCAGGGAGCCCAACATGGGGCTCGATCCCAGGATCCTTGGATCGTGACCTGAGTTGAAGGCAGACATTTAACTGACTGAACCACACAGGCGCCCCGATCTGGTTGAGTCTTTATGGTATTTTATATATACTATCATGTCATGTGCAAGTAGATAACTGTTTTACTTCTTCTTTTCTGTTTTTAATTACTTGTATTTCTTTCTCTTGTCTAATTACTCTAAGACTTTCAGTACTATGTTGAAATTAAAGTGGCAAAGGTAGGCATTCTTTTTTATTATGTTATGTTAATCACCATACATTACATCATTAGTTTTTGATGTAGTGTTCCATGATTCATTGTTTGTGTATTAACACCCAGTGCTGCATTCAGTAAGTGCCCTCTTTAATACCCATCACCAGGCTAACCCATCCCCCTACCCTCCTCCCCTCTAGAACCCTCAGTTTGTTTCTCAGAGTCCAGAGTCTCTCATGGTTCATCTCCCCCTCCAATTCCCCCCACCTTCATTTGTAAGACTGTTGAATCACAGACCTGTACCTCTGAAATAAATAATACATTATATGTTAAAAAAAAAAAAAGAAGAAGATAGCAGGAAGAGGAAAAAAAGGTAGGCATTCTTGTCTTATTCATGGTCTTAGAGGAAAAGCTTTTCACTTTTAACTAATATGATGCTTGTTGTAGGCTTCTCATATCTGGCCTTTATAATGTTGATGTAACATTATACCTGTGAACCCAATTTGAGAGTTTTTATCATGAAAGAATGTCAGATTTTGTCAAATGCTTTTTCTGTATCTATTTGGATGACTATATGACTTTTATTCTTCAAATTGTCTGATTTGTGGATGTTGAGCCATTCTTGCATCCTTAGCGTTAATCCCACTTCATTGTGGTGTATGATCTTTTCAATGTATTGCTGCAATTGGTTTGCTAACTTTCACTGAGATATTTGCATCTATGTTCATCAGATATACTGGCCTGTAATTTTTTTTTTATTGCAATGTCGTCTGATATTAGTATCAGGGTAATGCCAACCTCATAAAATGAGTTTGGAAGTGTTCACTTATCTTCTTTTTTTTTGGCAGAGTTTTAGAAGTATTAGAATTAATTCTTCCTTAAATGTTTGGTAGAATTCACTGGTGAAGTTATTTGGTCCTGGGTTTTTCTTAGTTGGGAGAATTTTGATTATTGATTCAATCTCCTTACTAGTACTTAGTCTGTTCAGATTTTCCATTTATTCATGATTCAGTCTTGGTGAACTGTATGTTTATTTCTTCATAATTTAGTCTTTGTAAGTTGTATGTTTTTTTTAAGTTTAGTTTTGTAAGTTGTATGTATAAATAGGATAAATTCCTTCAATAATTTCTTCAAATTAGTTGTCCAATTTGTTGCTATACAATTATTCATAGCATAATCTTATGCTCTTTTTTGTTTGTGTGTATCAGGTGTAATGTCTTCTCTTTAATTTCAAATTAACTTATTTGAATCCTCTATTTTCTTTTCTTTCTTTCTTTCTTTCTTTCTTTCTTTCTTTCTTTCTTTCTTTTTCTTCTTCTTCTTCTTCTTCTTCTTCTTCTTCTTCTTCTTCTTCTTCTTCTTCTTCTTCTTCCTCCTCCTCCTCCTCCTCCTTCTTCTTCTTCTTTTTCTTCTTCTGGTAAGTGTGGCTAAAGTTAAAGATTTTTCTATGTTGTTTATCTTTTAATGAAAGCTCTTCCTTTCATTGATCTTTTTCATTTTATTTTCAGTCTCTATTTTATTTATTTCCACTTTGATTTTTGTTATTTTCCTCCTTCTACTAACTTGGAGCTTAGTTTGTTCGTTTTGTAGTTGAATAAAGTTAAGTTGTTTTGAGCTGTTTTTTGTTGTTGTTGCTATTATAGGTATTTATTGCTATGAATTGCCCTCTTAGAAGTGCTTTTACTGCTATCATAGTATATAAATTATATTAATATATGTAATTTCCCCTATTTTATAATTTGAATTTTGTTTTTATAAGATTTATTTGAATCACACTAAACTGCTTATATCTGTATATCCAGGTCTTATATTTTAAGCATTGTTTCCATTCTAGTGTGGCCCAATCTGAGATATCTTTCTTTAATATTTCTCATCTTCTCATGCATTTATAGGTGAGCAAAGAATTTAAGATAAGCATCTTTTATGGCATAGATTTAATCTTCTTGAGTAATACTTTCTCTTTCCTACTCTCATTTTACTTCAATTACATTTTTTTATGCATTATAGACATTGCTTTTCTATCTTGGATTAAAAAAACCTACCCCATCCACCCAGCATAGATAATTAGTAGATATTTTATTTTTCCCCAACTACAATTTCTTGAGACTTAGAAGGAAGAATATCTATCTCTTTCTCTATTTAGAAAGAGAGGGAATTTGCAAAAGAGAATCCACTTTCCTTACTTTAAGAGTAAACAGTGACTTGGTTAGGTGTGGAAAATAAGTCTTCTGATCTTCCAAGTCTGTAGTTAAAGGGTATTTTTCCTGGGTTAGTTATTTCTCTACAGTCTTGTCGAAAATTATCTTATCAACATTACACTCAGGGATTAGTAGCTATGTTTTCAGGAGGCTCTAGAAAAAGGAACTTTTGCTATCTAAAGGAATGAACATGTAATTAGAACCCATTTGGTTAATACTACATTGTAGGTAAGGTTTATTTAAGAAATAAAAGGAAATGCTCTAAGGGGACAGTGTGACCATCAACTAATATCTTTTGATGTGTCAGTAGGAACATGGGAGAATAAGGATCACTCCATAAGAAATTACATGCCCTAAGTGGTCAGACAGGTAGGAGAGTTATGGAGCAGCAAGAAGCTGAGAACACTAATTTCAAGGTTGCAATAAGAGAGCCCAGAAACTTTTTTATAGAGCAGAGAAAAATATATAGTTATATTAACATCTTATCTGGGTTTTCCCTATTAGGGTCATTAAACTTTAGGGCCGGGGGAGGGGGCTTGAGTTTAAGCCTAGACATTCTAATATCCATTCCAATAGATTTAATCAATCATCTTCTTGGTCACTCAGGGAGGGGAAATAAGAAATAATGTTGATCTTTCCTGTGTGATGATTCAGAAAAAAGTTATAGAAAAGTGCAATATTGCCAAATCCTTAATTTGAAGGACACATGGCTCCTGGGTCAATGGTCTACATTAAGCAAAATGAATGTAAAACTTACTGCAAAGTTTATTTTCACAGTCATTTGGACACTCCCCACATGGACTTCCTGCATTATAAGGTTTATTCCTTTTGGCAGGATCATTTCCCCTTAAAAAAGAGAACAAAGGAAAGGTGATGCAATAAAATTAATGCTTGGACAAACCATATAAAATTTTACTCACCATTTATAATCAACTTTGAAAACAATTTTTGTAAACCACTTCTAGATAATGATGATAATCTTTTTTTATTATGTTATGTTAGTCACCATACAGTACATCATTAGTTTTTGATGTAGTGTTCCATGATTCATTGTTTGCTTGTAACACCCAGTGTTCCATGCAATATGTGCCCTCCTTAATACCCATCACCATGCTATCTTTAAGATAGGTTTAAGATTTCTAGACTTGCAATGATGACAATTTATCAGGCAACTGTAGGGTCCTAAGAGCATTTTGAAAGAATTTGCCCTATTCAGACAGTTAAGTTCCTACAGGATTGGAATCTACGAACAGTCAAGTCTTAACAAGCAGAAGAGCTTTAGAGTGATTTATAATTTGCCATTTTTCTTTATTTATACCCAAAAAGACTTGGTAAGCAGTCATGTAAAAGGACATGTTAAGAACATTTTAAGTTCTATATATATAGCTCCCAGATGAGGATCTTTTTCCTGGTCAAGTTGGAGATGTTCTATTCATCTTGCACAATATCATGAGAAACTTCTTACATGCTACTCTTGTGTAGAAACACATGGAGCATTATAAAAGATGAAGATCCCTCAGTATGGCTAAATTTAAAGTGGTAGATTTGAGGGAGAGAGAGTAGATGAGAATTTCTAGTTCTAAGCTAATACGAAATTCAGAGAAGACAGTTTTACCTGCAGATATCTAAGAAAACAGTGTGGATTATAACTGATTCTTACTTCATATGCTTGAAAAATAAAGTAAATGTTCTGGTTAAAATAGCATTCTAGTCGATATTTTTCCCTTTGATATCTGAATTGTTAGAATTTCATTTTATTTTTTTTCCATTTCTTTTTTAAAGTAAGCTTTATGCCCATTGTGGGGCTTGAACTCATGAACCGGAGATCAAGAGTCACATGGTCTACCAACAGCCAGCCAGGTGCCCCAAAATTTCACTTTATAATAGAAACTTATTACTTAATTCATTAAGGGCTTTTGTCAGACTCTTGGCCTAATCTTTGCTGCAGAAATTCTCTATCACAGCTCTATGTGTTTTACTTTTGTGTAATTGTCAGTTCACCAGAAACCACCACCAGCCCCTGAAAGATTTAGTACAATGGATGTGTTATAGATGCAAAGAGATCTTACTGTCTTCCATACTAATTATACAGATAAAATCATAACAAATATTAACTACTGAAATCAAGTAATGATAAGATCAGAAAATAAGTCATATATAGAGCTCTTATATAAATATATCTATTGAATCTACACTGATATTGGAGACCTCATTTAAAGTATAAATATTGTAGCATAAACAATTTTCACTGATTCATATTGAACATTTTTTTTTATTTTGCAACACAAAATAATGGGGGGTAGCAGTTAAACACCATGCTTGGAGCTCATAGTATGATGGAAAATTTGCATATTCAACTATTTAAGTACGACTAGCTGAAGGAGACATATGCAGACCACTCGTTAACTTTCCTTAGCAGAGTATATTAAAACAGGCATTTGTAGTGAACTATTAGAGGACTATATCAAGCTTTGAACAATCTCTAATTTCTCATGATTACCACTGGAGCCACATAGTGTGCTCCTGTGGGCTCCTACATCATCTTTGTCTGAAATTGATCTTGCTTAAAGAGCAATCGCAGTTGGTAGGGCAAAGGAGTCCACCTGCCCTTCACTGAAGCAATTAGATTATCTCTTCTAGGAGTTGTTACTCACACCTTGATAACATGTAAATTTAATTTCTAAAGAAAAGACATATAGCAATAGTTAGACTAACAAGAACACTTCAATTTTTCCATTTGTTTATTCTTGATACTCCACTATATTTCTGCCCTTGCATTCTAAATATACTCTAGATTGTTGAAGTAAATATCCTTGTTTTTTTGCTTATGCTAATCAATAACACAGAGCAAGACTACTGGTAATAGCTTTGAATTTGGACGTTCTATTAATGAAATACAAATATAAATTTATTTTAAAAATATGATGTAAATAAAATTGTTTGTGTGTGTAATGTTTTTAGGTATTGGCTAAATGACATTTTATTCCTAAAGTTCTGCTTAACTGAAATGAAATATTTATTTGAGCTTTCTTTTATATTGTTTGAGAAACTGGATTATGTAAGAGGGATATATTTCTAAAGGCTTTGTGAAACCAAACTGTATAATACATACTCATGACAATAGTGACAAACATAGAGATATTGAGTTGAAAATCTTTTGTCGCATGATGATATTCCACAGCCAATGAGGTAAGAAGTGGCCCAAACAATCTGTAATGATAAAGAGATTATTTTATTAATAATTTGACTTTTGCTAAATGATTACAATACAAATATTGTTATCCATGGTTGAAAATAAACATGCTTGCTTTTAGGATGCTTTGAGCATGACTTATTAGGAAGTCATGGAAACAGAAAGATTTCCATGTTTCTGGATAGCACACATACATGTGCACACTTATTGGCCATCCTTAATCCTGGCTCACCTTATTATCAAATCTATATGGAAAATCTGGTAACATGATGAAGTCTTGTTGGTGATGATATAAAAATCAAACCATGGGAGGAACTTTACTTAATCATCAGAGAAGAAGCATGGCATAGAGTAGAGTTGGCCTTTGAGGCCAAACGTCTTGGTTTCAAATTCTATCTCTACCACTTCCTGGTTGTATGGTATTTACCAGTTTATGTTTTGAAATTTTATTTTTTTGTTTGTAAAATGGGATAAAATAATACTATCTTCTACATCATAGGTGTATCGTGGGAATTGGATAACAATTTTTTAAGTGTTTGGAAGAGGAAATATTAAGTTACTATCTGAGTGTGACGGAACTAATGGTCTTGGATGTAAATAGTGGGTCTAGTCTACCTTTATCTGAAAGAAATAGAAGGTTGGAATTGATATCACAAATTTGTCAGATTTTAAGCTCCCTGGGTGATCATTCTATTTTTATCCTCTGATTGTTTGATAAGGCAAATTATATGAATAAATAGTCTGATGTTATAACATTCTCGGATTCCTAGAACATATCCTTTTTGTCCAAGGGTGTCAATTTTAAAATAAGAATGCTATTTGCTAGTCTTTTACTTAGAATATAGGCATTGCTATCCATAAATGATTAAGTCTATGATTTTTAAATAGGCAGGCTTGAAAAAGCAGACAGAAGTTGGAAGTCTTATGCTTTCTAATATCAAACCTTACCACAAAGCTACAGTAATTAAAACGGTGGTACTGGCATAACAATAGACATATAAACCTGAGAAATAAAATAGAGTCCAGAAATAAATCTTCACATATATAGTCAAATGATTTTCAACAAGGATGCCAAGATGATTCAATGGGCACAGGATGGCCTTACCACAAGTAAATGGAAAAACTAGATATCTACATGCAAATAAATGAAATTGGGTCCTACCACTTCCTGGTTGTATGGTAATTGGGTCCTACCTTCCACCATATAAAAAATTAACTCAAAATGGATTAAATACCTAAGGGTAAGAGCTAAAACCATAACAAAAACTCAGAAGGAAACATAAGGAAAAAACTTCATGGTATTGGATTTGGCAGTGATTTCTTGGATATGACACCAAAAGCACAGATAGAAAAGGAAAAAAATAGATAAATTGGACTTTATCAAAATTTAAAACCTTTGTGCATCATAGGATACTATCATCAGAGTGAATAGGCAGTCTATGTAATAGGAATTAATGATCTCATTTATATGTGGAATCATATACCTGCTAAAGCATAGATATCCAGAATATATAAAGAACTCTTACAACTCAGCAGCAAAAACCCAAATAATCTGATATAACCCAGCAACTCTAACTGGAGATGGAACCTCTACAGAAGTAATTTAGGTTAAATGATGTTCTAAGGATGGGACCATGATCTGATAGCGCTCATGTCCTTATAAGAAAAGGCACCAGAGTGCTGACACTCATGCTCTCACTCTCTTTCTCTCTTTCTCTGCAAGCCTGCACAAACGAAAGGAAAGGAAAGTCCGTGCAAGGACATAATGAAAAGAAGGCAGAAAGAGAGCTCTCACAGAAACCAACTATGCTGCAGAGTTTCATAGACTTCCAGCCTCCAGAACTGTGAGAAAATAAATTTGTTGTTTAGTGCATCCAGCCTGTGGTACTTTGTTATAGAAGTCCAAGCAGACCAATACAGCACAGATGTGAAGAAATCAAAAATTTCATTGCTGCTGGGAATGTTAAATAATGCAGCTGTTGTGGAAGACGGTATGCCAGTTCCTCAAATAATTCAACATACGATTACCATGTGATCCAGAAATTCCATTTCTCAAAAGAATTGAAAGCAGGATATGAACAGATATTTGCACACCAATGTTCATAGCAGCATTATTATCAATAGCCCAAAGTGGAAACAACCTAAATACACAACAGTGAATGAATGGATACAAAACAGGTGATATACACGTACAGTGGACTATTATTCAGCCTTAAAAAGGAGTAAAATTATGGCATGTGCTACAACATGGATGAACATCAAATGAGGATATAATACTAAGTGAAATAAGGCAGACACAAAAGGACAAAAATTGTATGATTCCAGTTATATGAGTGAGGTATCTCGAGTAATCAAATTCATAGATAAAGAAACTAGAATGGTGCTTGCCAGAGGCTGGGGGGAGGTAGAAATGGGAAGTCATTGTTTAATGGGTACAGAGTTTGGGAAGGTGAGAAGTTGTGAAGATGTATGATAGTGATTGCTTCAAAACAATTTGAATGTAGTTAATGCTACTGAACATTAATACTACATAATTTTCAAATAATTAAAATGGAAAATTTTATAAAATATATTCATATGTGCATATCCAAATAATTATTATGTTATATATATTAAAATAATTATATATGATAAATAAAAAAATAATATATGTATATATTTTACACATATATACATATACACATATAATTTTACCATAATAAAAATAAACTAGGTAGAAGAGATTCTCTGTATTATAAGGTACTATTATTTTCATTCTTTACACACATTAGAAATGTAATTTATAGGTGACATTGATGTTTTATGATTTTGTTAATTCCCAAAAGTCCAAATGTATAAAAAAGGAGACTAAATAGTTAAGCAGCTTCTCTAAGCTATCTGTTGAGGGAATCACATTTCCATATGTTTCAAATTATAATAGGAACTCAGTGGGTCAAGTGTAAGTTTGTGAAAAGTAGGTAGAATAATTTTCTCGGTCACCTATTTTCCACACATGCTTATAGTCATTTAAACAATGTGTATATTTGCAAGTACGCAGGTTACCTGAGTGTAATGCTCAAATGTTATGTCATCATCCATTGATGTCCATTTCCCATACTTGAAATATTTAGATTCATTGTACCAGATTTTAATTACATTTGACCATGAGATAGGATAAGTTGTCAAATGCATATTTTCTCCACAAAAACTATCTGAAAGGGAGAAAAAAAGTCTGAGTCATACTTGAAGAAACTTCGAAATATATTACAAGGATATTTTCCTCATTTTCATCTTACAAATATTTCACTGGTCATCCAAGCAATGTCTTATAAAAGTAAACAAACTCAGCTGTATCTCTGCTGGCAATCATCTTTTTCATTGATGAGTGAACTTGTGGTACTTAGGTTTGGTGAGAAGTTGACAGTAGGAGATGATGTACAAGCTTGGAAATCAGATCAACATTTCAGTCTCTGCCACTTCCGAGCTGTTGAGAAGGGTGAAACCCATCCAAGTAGCCAATGGGTTGTAACAGGACCCATGACTTGAAAACAGCCACAGAAGTATTCATTAGGCAAGAACCTTGAAATAAACATTTGCTCATTTAACCATCCATTTGTGAGTTGGGTTCTTGACCAAAAATGAAATTTAGGAGTGATCTACCTTTCTCTGGGGCAGGAAAGGCTCACCCTGCTAATTCATGGGTCAAAACATTGGGCAAAAATGCCCAATAATCTGTAAATATGGAAGTTTCATTAGTATTTTAAAAAATATTTTGTAATAAACAAGTATCTCAAAAATGTTAATAATGTCTACTTGTGTAGGAAGTACTAATAGATTTTCTGGAAACTAGCCGTGATCCACCTAATATATATGCCATGAGATGGACTTATGTATGAGCACCTAAATTTGTTCTCATGTATAGCTCAGTAGAGTTGAATAGAACTCACCTCTCAACTGTATTAGTATTTCAAAGCCAAAGATATCCCTAGGGTGATACTGTGTGTAGCTGAAATAACTATATAGAGTGGAAAGCTTCTAGCTATCCAGCTCTCCATCCAGTTATCATTGTATTACTCAACTGTTCTGTAATATTGAGAACTTTGATTCTTATTTCTGATGATCAGCAATTGGAATTTGAAATTTGAATACCTAAATTTAAAAATTAATAATAAGAAAACAGTGTGGTAGGCCACAATCCACTGTCATTTATGGGTCCATATCATAGACTGAATGACTTAACTTACCCTTGCCAGGTTACTTAACAATCCCTAAGGACTTCTGAGTACAGAGGTGAGTCATTCAGATGTATACCTACTTGTAATTCGTCTCTTAATTGAGTTGCTCTCTCTTAATTCACACTGCTTTGACAACATTCTGGCATTTTGTGCAGCTTCTTCACTCCAATCCTACAGTGGAAGAGTAAAATATAAGCATTTGGTCTTATTGGCATTTCCATGATAATATTCTAGTTTATTGTTTCCAAAAATCCAAGGCTAGCAATATCCTCAATTTTATAAGCTAACAATTTAAATAATAATATTAAATGTTCTGGTTGGAAAAGGAAACTTTTCCAAAACTTTTGACTCACTATGTTAGCCCTTGAATTAACAAAATCAAAATTTGGTAATAATGTTCAGATGCAGCTTCTCTCTCAGAAGTGTGTAAATGCTTTCAGTAAAAAAGATCAGGGTTAGAAATCCATTCCATTATTTATTAGTAGTTTTATCTCTGACACATTATTTAATCTTTTTGAATATGTTCTTCATCTATGAAATGTGACCCATCGTTCATGCCTAATAGTTTGTTCTAAAGTTTTAATGTAGTAATTCATGCAATACAATTGTGATATGACAAATCTTATACTATGTGCTCAATAAATAAACAATGGCTATGTACAGTGTCACACATCTCCATCTAAAATTATAAATAATACTAAAAAATAGTAGCTAATACCACATGCCGGGATATGTTACCAGTTCTGTACATATATTTTCTCATTTTGATTCAGAACAACTCTACAAGGGAAGTACTATCATTAGCCCCGTTTGTAAATGGGGAAACTGAGGCACAGGGATGTTGCATAATTTCTCAGGATAACACAACCAATAAATAGCCAAGAAAGAATTAGAATCCAGGTTATTCTGTCTTCAGAATGTGTGCTCTTAACTCTTAATGTGTGCCAATTGTGCTGAATTGAAGCCTTTTGTCAGGTGTATCTCCAAGAAGTTGAAAGGAGGCAGGAAGTCTATATCACTAATTATGGAATTTGACAAATGTTCTCCTTAACACTCCTTAATCCTTACATTGTGTACATCCACTTAAAAGACTCCCAATATCTGAATGCAACACATCACCAACAAAAGTTGTAGACTTCATTTTTTACTACAGGTTTTGACATAAATCATTCACTTACTCTTTAGAATAAGTTTTGGATGACACCTGACTTAGATTTTCAACATTTTTCTTGGTGGCAAAGAAGTTTAACTGTTATATGTGTATGCTTCCATCTGTGTTAGTTTTACAGAATTGCCCTTCAGGTTGAAGGAATTTACTAAACCTTGAAATGAATTAAGTAAGTCATTAACCTAGGCTCAAAGCAAAAACATAGTTTTGCTCAGCATAATACCCTCCAGTTCCATCCATGTCATTGCAAATGGCAAGATTTCATTTCAAAAACTAATGATGTAGTGTATGGTGATTAACATAACATAATAAAAAATTGTCTACCTTAAAAAACAACAACAACATGGTTTTGTAAGGTTTGATTGTTTCATGCAAGAAAAGTTGTATTTCAGTAGTGGATACATCTACCTGAGGTAGTAGAGATGATACAACACATCCTGTTAGGACATAGGATCTCCTGGCAGTGGGAATATCATCATTGTAAAAAAAAAACCTTAGTAAAAAAAAAAAAAACATGCCTATTATGACCGGGTTATCAAGTGATTAGGACTAGAATTTATCTGGGTACTTTACAGCTCATTGCTTGTTGTCTATGCTGTGATGTACAACCAGGTCACTTTCTGAACTGAAGCACTTATTTCCTCTTAAGCTGAGAGTCATGTCCACTGACAGCTCTACTGTATGTCCTTTCTAAAAATTGTCCTGCATCCAGGAGCATAATCCCTTCCCTGGGGTAATCCATACCCAACATCTGGTCAATGTGAGAACTGTAAATTCCAAGCCACTTCCCTCCTACTCAGGACAACTACAAAGGGTTGTCTTAGTTGTACAGCTTCCAGAATTATCTGAGCCCTCTGTTGTGACTACATCATAATCCAACTTTTCCATATGTCCACTGCTGCTTCTCTCTCTACCTCCACAGGTAGGTGTCAATCTGGAGATTGTTCTCCAATAAGCATTCTGCTTGCTAATCTCCATCTGAGTATGCTTATCTTGTCGCATAAACCACCTGCAACATTCATTACGTACAGTCTGTGGTTCAGACTTCTTTGAGGAAGCTGTCTAGGATATTACCTCTGATTCATATTGGTAAGATGCTCCTTTCTTTTTGTGATAGATCCATGATTAAAATCACAAGTGAGTATTCATGGTTATTGCACCAAAACTATGAATTCTGGCTTTAATATATGGTTCCATTTAATCGGTTTCTAACCTTATGTATGGAAACTTTTTCAGAAAATCTCTGCCTGACAGTTGTGATTGGCCCTTCAGCCCTGCTGTAACTCTATCAGTTCCTTTCTAGCCACATCCAATGCATTGTTTCTGGAACAGCTCAACTCTCATATTCCTTTGAAAATATGATTCAGTCTTACTGGTCACCTAATTTATACTCTTGTTGATCTCTCGTACCTTTACACTTTAGCACTTGAATGTATTCATTCTTATATTACGTTCTAAAATTCCCTTTGTATTTGCCTTTAAAACCTCTGAATCAGTGGCTATATTTTCCATTTACTCTAAAATTTCTTTAGAACCTCCTAGCTAAATGTGTTTGCTCTTTTGGAAACCAAGGAGTTTAGACCCTATCGGAGTCCAGTGAGTTTGGACCCTAAAGGAGGTATATAGGTAAGAGCAGGTGCCTGGAGCTGTGCCATTTGCATTTGAATCTGCACTTATTCAGTACTTATTACTTTGGATTTTAACTAATTTCTCTGAGGTTCAGATTCATTATCTGTAAAATGGAGATGATAGTATTACCTGCATCACAGAACTATTGATTTAAATGAGTTAATGTAATAAAGTTCTAAAAGAGTGCCTGTCAACAGTAAGTACAATATACATGTCAGGCACAACACTCACAATGCAAGAAGGTCTATGATAGCTATTGATTTTTATTGTTTTGTTTAAATAACATTTTCTATTTTAAGCTGACCAAGAGATAAATTTCAAAATAATGTTTTTATTCACTTGCTTCCCACCCTTTGTCATTTGTATGAGGAAGCTGTCCCTTAGAATCATTCTCCAGAGCCAGCACTATTTCTAATTCTTGTACTCTAGACCAGTCCAAGGTTAAAAGGACCAGGATAAGGTTGCACAAAAACCTGAGTGATACTTCTGGGAGATAATACATATGCAGCTAATCACCTCGTACACTTGAGACTTCCCTAAATTTGTTTTGTTTTATAGCACCTAGTGTGCACACACACCAGCTTTATAATGGAGAGACAATTCTCTTTTTATGGGATGCAAGGGAACTGGGAAATAGGTTTGTCAATATTGGCTTATCTGGCAGCACCATCTGACTTAGAATCTGGACATCTTGATTCCCAGATGAGTGCCTAGCCTTTGGGCTGCTGCCCAATGAAGACAGTTATGAATTGCCTCTATAACTTAAAGCTCGCTATGCTGACAATACTGGTCAGCAACTTCAGCTTCAGCTGGGAGCTTGCAGGGGTCTCCACCTGAGACTTTCCAAATCAGCATCTCAGAGAGTGGGGCCCAAGAACCTGTGTTTTATCAAGTTTTTCAAGCAGTTCATTTAAGATTGAGAAGCACTGTCTTAGGGTACATTATGAATGAAATTAGACTGAGTTGGGATTGTTGCTCTGTCATTTAATAACTGTGATTTGGGGAAAGTTACTTATCTCCTCTGTGCCTCCATTTCTTTGTCTCTTTTTTTGAGATTTATTTATTTATTTGAGAGAGAGAGAGAGAGCACACAGACACAGAGGGAGAGGGAGAAGCAGACTCTGCTGAGCAGGGAGCCTAATTCAGGGCTCTAACCCTGGGAACCTGGGATCATGAACTGAGCTGAATGCAGATGCTTAACTGACTGAGCCACCCAGGCACCCCTGTGCCTTCATTTTTCTGCTGCTAAGTCATAGGTTTGTTTGGGAAGACCAAACTTTGAGTATACTGAAAGTGAAGAGAACTTAAAAACTCAGTAAACACTATTACTATTATTAACATCGTTGTTGTTGCTGTTTAATTAATCTTACCATCTTCAGCATGTTTCTGGCTGATGGAACTACTCCTCTTCTGAGGGTGTTATGTACAGTAACGATTTCTTCTTGGACAGTTGCCAATTCAGTGAGGAGTGTATTATATAGAACATATGGAACTGGAGCTGGTTTTGCCTGTGATCAGAAAATTATTAATTAGTCTTACTTCTTTTATGTGTAATTCATCATGCATATTATTTGCAGACCTATAGCAATATGAATTTGTAGTTTATATTGAATAGACAATGATCTAAGAATTTTAAAATTAACAATTGCTCAATAGATTAGTTCCCGTTTCTGCAGTGCTAGTCTTGTGGATTTCTGAATGTCATCTGACATTATACAAGTGTATAACATAATGCCCTGGATATCCTGTGATTGGGTTTTTCCAAATTTATGATTGGTACTTTGGGCCATGTTAAAATACTTTTTATCAGGCAATATAAAGCATAGTGGAAGATATTTTGATATCACACCTTTATTGACTGACTTCCCTTCCTTGGCTCCTATCCCACCCCATTTCTTGCAAGTGTTCTCTTTGCTTCTTAAATAAACCGCTTGCACTTACTTGAATGCTGTCTAAAGGATGTGTCTAATCTAAGATATTAATTATTGAATACAAAGCCTCCAGTGTCTTCAACTCAGATTCTACCTTTTTGTCTTATGCCTATGAAAAAACATTAGCGTTTGCATACATATGTGTAAGTATAACATATAATTAAAATCAGCTACAATCCAGAATTAATGACTATTCTTTTAATTTATCTTGCAACTAAGAAGAAACTAAACAGCTTTAATATTTTAGGCTATCATTAATTGCTATAAAGAGCAGCTTCTTTTGTGTGTGTATTATATATCACATGCACTTCATTCCTTTTGTTTAAAAAGTGGCAAAACATATGTAGTATAATTTGAGTAGTATCTCTTTATTCCTCAAGTACCATAGGACTATTAGCATTTTCTGAATGGATAGGATCCAACACCATACCTTGCTCAAATTTCGTAGTTATTTCATTTATTTTATATCAACATAAAATTGGAATGGGGAAAAGGCATAGACATGGAACCCAGAAGACCCCTCGAGAGACTGTCCCCTGTGGACATCATTTCCTCAAAAGCCCACTCATGTGTTACTATTTTCCTCCATACTTTATTTAGGTAGCTCTTGTCTAGACTAGAGGAAAGGTGGGGAACCACCAGAATCCCTTTATCATAACCAAATCAATTTTCCTTACTCCTCTGAACTCTGCTCCAGTGAAACTCATGACATATTGCCTTACCATCTCATTTTTGAACATTTATTTTCTGATAATGTTTTCCTATCACTTCCTCTCATTCATTTAAATTGGGCCTTCTGGGTTGTTTTTTTTTTAAAAGATTTATTTATTTATTTAGGGGAGAGAGAGAGAGAGAGAGAGAACGAGCTGGGGCAGGGAGGGGCAGAGGAAGAGGGAGAAACAGACTCTTTGCTGAACAGGGAGCCCCATGCGGGGCTTGATCCCAGGACCCTGAGATCATGACCTGAGCCTAAAGCAGATGTTTAACTGATTGAGCCATCCAGGTGCCCTGAAATTGGGCCTCCAAACAGGCTCTCAAGGGCCTTCTGAAACGAATTCATCCTGTCCACCCCAACTTCTGCAGTCAACACAAAGGACTTCAGCATTCACATGTTTGGTTCCAACCATCTGATATCTCAGGCCCTTGAATTCTTCCTCTCTTAGACCTCTCCTCCAAGTGTCTTTAGTCTCCATGATGATGGTCACAGTCTATATCTCATAATCACTCCAAATGCCAAATCATCCGGTCAAACTTTTCCCTGCCTGATCAGGATTTCCTGCTCTTCCAGATTGCTAAGGTCAATCATTCTGACTATTTTCAACATAATCTAGTCTTTTAGCTCATTCTTCATTTTCTCTATTTTCCCTCTCTTTTCTTTTCTTTTTTTCTATTCATGTTCTCTTATTTCAACAACTTTCTTGCTAAAATATTGAATCCTTTCCCACCCATCGTCATTTAGGAACACCCCCACTTTGGATGGGACCAAAAATTTCCCTGCCTGCACAGAGTCAGATGAACATTAGCAGAAAAATACTCCACAAAATGCCAGATATTGGTATCATCCAAAATCTTGATGTCTAACTTCAAAGAGTGCCTTAATTTGGTCATCAATTCTACTAATTTACCTGGTTAATTCACTTTGTCTTTCTTCATAATGTTATTGCAGAACTTGTGCATTCTACCTCAATCACATTGACCTCTCTCAATAGAATCTGGTATGCCCTACTTTCCTCAGTAAAGAGGCAGCTATTTCAGCTTCTCTTCGTCAGTCTACCAATCTGCCTCTATTTGTTCTCATTCTTTCCTCCTTATTTCTTGTGGTACTACTGAACAGATCATACTTTCCTGCTTTTTTAAAACCATTTTATTGAGGTATAATTGACATGTAAAAGCTATACATATTTAATGTATACAATTCAATGAGTTTGGTAAGTATACACTTGTGAAACCATCTCCACCATCAAGACAAACAAACAAAAGAACACAAACATGGCAATCACCTCTCAAAGTTTCCTCTTTCCCCCTTTACTGTAACTATTGTTATTATTTTGTGTATCTTGTAAAAGCATTTAACATAAGATTTACCCTGGATTTAAAACTGGATGTCCACATGCAAAAGAATGAAATTAGGCCCTTATATCACACCATACATTAAAATCAACTTGAAATGGATTAAAGACTTAAATATGAGACCTAAAATCATAAAAGTCCTAGAAGAAAACATAAGTAAAAAGTTCCTTGACATTGGTCTTGGCAAGCACAGACAATAAAAGAAAAAATAAGCAGGTAGGATTGTATCAAACTAAAAAATTTCTGTACAACAAAGGAAATAATCAAAAAGATGAAAAGGCAACTTAATGAATGGAAAAACATTTTAAGCTATATATCTGATAAGCAATTAATATCCAAAATGTAGAAGGAACTTGAATAACCTATGAGCAAAAACAAAACAAAACAAATAAGCTGATTAAAAAATACACAAAGAACCTAAACAGTCATTTTTCCAAAAAAAGGCATATAAATGACCAACAGGTATATGAAAAGGTGCTTAACCTCATTAATCATCAGGGAAATGAAAATCAAAACCACAATGATATATCACTTCATACCTGTTAGGATGGCTATTATTAAAAACAAGATTTCAAGTGTTGAAAGGATGTAGAGAAAAGGGAACCCTGATATACTGTTGGTGGGAATGTAAAATGGTAAATCCATAATGGAAAATAGTGTGAGCGTTCCTCAAAAAATTAAAAACAGGCTATTCTTTCAAAAGCTATTTCTCCCCAGTGTTATTTACTCCATTCTCTTCCACATTTCCCCCAATCTCACACTACTCATTATCTTTCCATTGTATCTTCAACCAATTCTTTTGTCCTTCCCACTGACATTTATTCATTATCATGTTGCTTGTAACTTAAAATAAACAAACAAAACGTTTCATTTATTTCAGTTCCCCATTCAATCATTGTACTTTCTACTTTCCTTCCCTATCAAAATTCCTGAAAATGTTGTCAGTACTGGATGTCTATAATTTCCCACCCTTTAAGCAATATAATCTTCATTCACCTTTCCCCCATTTATTCCACTAAAACAAGGGTTCTATACCAGGAATGATATACCCCCTCCTTAAGTCCCCCCTTCCTTCCCCAGGCATTAAACACTGTCTAGAAAAATTTCTGGTTGTCATGACTGAGTTGGAGGGCGTGCTCTGCCATCTTGTTGATAGAGGCCAGTGATTTTTGTTAAACATCCTAAAAAGGCTCAGGACAGACCCTTTTGAAGAAGAATTATTCCATAACAAAATGTCAGTAATTCTGAAGTTGAGATACTTTACTTTGAAACAACTCCTATTAATGTCACCAACAAGCTTAGGGATGCCTGGGTGGCTCAGTCAGTTAAGCGGCTGTCTTCGGCCTGAGTCATGGTCCCAGGGCCCTGGGATCGAGTTCCGCATCGGGCTCCTTGCTCAGCAGGGAGCCTGCTTCTCCCTCTCTCTCCCTCTGCTTGTGCTCTCTCTGTCAAATAAATAAATAATCTTAATAAAAAAAAGGTCACTAACAAGCTTAATTTGTAAATTCAATATTTTTTTAGTGTCTTTGTTCTACTTGATCTATTGGCTGCTAACTCCCCTGAGTAAATGCTCAGTGTAGAAGTAGTCTTGCCGTGTAAGGGACAACACATTCTCTTTGTTTTTCTCTGACCTCTCAGACTTCTCTTTCTTCACCTGACTGACCTCACAGCCTTCAAAAACACCCTATCACCTCTATATCTCCCCTCCCACTCCTCTAATCCAGTCTTTCACAATCCATTCTCCAGTCATCCACCAGAGTAAACATTTCAAAACACTGACACAATGGAGTCCCTTTCCTGTTAAAAGTCTTTCAACAATTTCTTAGAAATAAAAACTAAATTTTTTACAAGGCCTGTGAAGGCCCTGCTGACCTCTCACCCTCTCTTTAAGATATGCTTCCTTACTTTTCTCTTCTTTGGTCTCAATGATTTTCTTTTAATCATTGCAATGAGCCTGTTTTTATTCTACCTTAGAATATTTGCCCAAGCCTGTCTCTTCATTAGTATACTCTGTCAGCTTGTTCTACCAAGTGATTCCAGTTTATCCTTCAGATCTCAGATCTATCATGTCCTCCTTACCAGAGAAGTCTCTAATTACCTCAGACAAGATCAAATCCTGTTATTACCTGATCGCAACTCCCTGTACTTTTCCTTCAAAGATCTTTTAGTGTAACATCTACTAGATTCTCATGGAAAATTCTGTATGTCAGTAAAAAGTGATTTCTGTCCAATTAGATGCCTAGTAGCTCAGTAAACTCTAACATTGAAGGGGAGTTTAAAATAAGATTCAGGCCTAGTCGTTAGTCTATTTGCTTTCTAGCTGGAATCTAAAAAGAATATATCATACTGTTTTATTTTTATTGGACAAATAGGAACAGTTTATTATTTCCTTTAACTAGGATTCATGTTTAAAATATGCAGTGAATTTGTGTTTGGAGCTTAATTTGTCTTATGTTGTTTTCTGTTAAAATTCTTAAGCCTTAATTTTCTGAGCAAACTTTCTGTAAAATTACATGCAAATGTTCCAGTAATTATCTGTCTATAGGATGTATACATGTTGTTTTATCAGTGTCCCTTCATAATTTTCCTTTGTATTCTTGGTCAGTAAGTAGATGAGGCTCTGGTTCCCTTGACTGGGAGGAGTTCTTGTTACCTACTTTTTCACTGGGACTTTTAACTGTGATACTGATTCCTTTTTTCCCATGGCAGCCTGGGCCAGGCTGTCTCCTAGAACATGGACTAAGTGACCTAGACCAGCCTAGTACTGATCAGGTCTTAAAGGCAAAATTTGCTTTCTCACTCTCTTTCTCCTTTCTCCCTGATGGTGGCTATGCTTCATTCAGCTTAGCTTTTCCTTACTGTGAAGTGTGAAGGTTCCCCCCTCCACACTGGGGGAATAAAATGGGAAGAGAACCAAAGGGGAGGAAGGAGAACTCTTTTTAAGACTCTACTTCCAGCATACTGGAGAATTATTGGGTATTGGATGAGAGCTGTACCTGGTTCCTCTTTGGGGAAAAGATGTGAGTGATGAGACCTAAATCAGCACCCCAATTGTCTGGTGTGTATGGATTTTCTTTCATTTATAAGATTAAATGCCTTCCATTTTTGATTTCTCCTATGTAGCACATGGAAACAAAAATCATTCATTTTCTATAATTCAGTTCATAATAAAAATATTTTGGGTACATGGGGCGTCTGGGTGGCTCAGTCATTAAGTGTCTGCCTTCGGCTCAGGTCATGATCCCAGCGTCCTGGGATGGAGCCCTGTATTAGGCTCCCTGCTCCATGGGGAACCTGCTTCTCCCTCTCCCTCTGCCACTCCCCCTGCTTGTGTTCCCTCTCTGTCAAATAAATAAATAAAATCTTTAAAAATATATTTTGGGTACATTAAAAATTGTAATTTTTTTATATCATTGAGACTATTTAGAGGCTCATATTATTGGGTGACCATAAAATATTAAGGACTTATTCCTTATACCATTGAGTGTTTTGTTTTTATTTTGTGATTGTTGAAGTTCTTGTCTTTAACAAGTAGTGAGGTGCAGGCCTCATATATTGACTCCATTGCTTACAGTTCCTCACACTTCTCTTCTTGCTGTTCACACCTTGCATTTTATATTTAATTTTGATGTGTTAAATTCTTGTTATAGTCACATATCAGATAGTTCAATTGGGATATTGGTAAAATACTTGCTTTTCTGGGTTAAAAAAGTCCAAACAATATTTTCTCCCATTTAGTTATGGAGAATGCATGGTATGTTATAAAAAAGTAATTCCTGCTCTACATTCTCAGCTTTTTGAATCATCCTGAGGAGTTATAATGAAATTGGCATAAGCCCATGGAGCCAAACTGGTTAGATTTACTTTCAGGGTCTGCCACTTCCCAGTTATCTGACATTGGCCACATGACATCACCTCCCTATGCTTTGGTTCTTTTCTCTGCAATGTGAAATTAAGAATAGTACTTGCCTACTAGAGCCTATGGTGAGACCAAGGTGAATAATTGGCATAGCGTCCTCACAACAGGGTCTGTAACAAAATGAATTCTACAGGGGTATCTCTTATCCTTTTCTGGAAAGTAATTATGAAACATACAATCCTCACATACTCTTATAATCAAAATAGGCAGGAAACCAACAGCAGCAGCCAAATACAAGTAGTATTTCATTGTCATCCCTGAAAAGAAAACATAAATTTAGATTATTATCAACTCCTGGGATTATTATAACCCTGTTTTATTATAACCCTGTTTTCAAACCTCTTTTGCAGTATATTTACATTTTCTGCAAAAAGAGACCCTCAGGATCAAAACAAAGTTGGATATGTTAGTCAGTGGAACCAACAAAGGAAGACAGAACTGTAATTGGAAGAAAGATAGATTTCATGTCTTAATCACCAGAACCTTTGAATATGTTACATTACATGACAAAAGAGAATTAAGGTAGTAGATGGAATTCAAATTGCTAATCAGCTGGCTTCAAAGTAAGGAGATTGGGGCACCTGGGTGGCTCAGTTGGTTAAGTGTCCAACTCTTGATTTTGGCTTAGATCATGATCTCAGGGTCCTGGGATAGAGCACTACATTGGGCTCTATGCTCAGTGGGGAGTCTGCTTAAGATTCTCTCTCTCCCTCCCCTAACTCCCATGCGCACAAGCACACACACACACTCTCTCTAAAATAAATAAATCTTTAAAAAAATAAAAAAATAAAGGGAGATTATCCTGGATCATCCATGCAAGTTCATAAGGGTACTTAAATGTGGAAAAGGGAACCAATGTCAGTGATGGATCATGAGAAAAACTGGACCCATCATTGCTGACTTTGAAGACAGAGGAAGGGAACATGAGCCAAAGAATGTGGGCAATCTCTGGAAGTAAGAAAAAGCAAGGAAATGGATTCTCCTCTGGTGCCTTCTTGTTGAATCTTGATTTTAGTCCACTCAGTGAGACCCATTTGGACTTTTGACATACAGAACTATAAGACAATAAATTTGTATTGTTTTAAGACACTAAATTTATAGAAATTTGTTACAGTAGCAACAGAAAACTTATATAAAAACACAAGATTATATCTGAGTTCTCTATTGCCTATAAAGAAGACATGTGATCATAGCCCTAGTAATTTATATACATGACTTAGAGATATTCTGTATATATGATCACTCTGCTAAGAATGGTTATCATTGTGAGTCAGGCAAATCAGAGCTAATATACCCTTTTCTTTATTTCTGTTTGATAAGGTTGCTGACTCTAGCATATTAAATTTATTAAATATAGGTTATTAAATTTGGTTAGCACCTTCTTTTAACACTTATTTCTGAATTCATCCTGCTGAATGGAAAGCATTAAAAGCCAACAGTTTAGTTCCTATTTTAAAGAAAAATTTCAAAGAACTGGTTAAATGACTAGTGCTGAATAATACACGTAATGTGATTTGCCATTGCTCTCAAGCTTCTCCTGCCCACTGCCAAAGAGGGGAATTCTGTAAATCAATTCTTTCAGGAAACATGAACATGCAAACAATCTCTTCTTTATCATTCTTTTTTTTCAACTCTTTCTTTCCCTTCCTTTCTTTTTCCTTCCAAAATGTCATGTACCCCCAGACCTTCAGATTTATAGTACTATAGCAACATAGATGATGAAATATGAATTCCATTCTTTTACTTAAGCCTCAAAAAATCCAGTAAAACAGATATTTTCCACCTGAGTTAATGGAAGAAAAAATAAAATTAAAGAGTTCCCACAACATAGTAGATTGATATATATATTTATCATACACACATTAATATTTATACCCATTCACACTGAAGTGTTGTTATTCAAGTTGTTCCCCATTATGAAGCTGTCTATAACTTCTGTTGCATTTTCTGACCGGAAATATTGGGTGATGGTGTGTATGTTCATTGCCTTAATGGTTACAATGCTTTCTTGAGTATACACTAACATGTACCTTAATTATACCTCAAAAAATCTGTTATAAAATGTTTAAGAAATAGAAAGAGTTACCTATTTCACACAAATCAAACAACTGGCACTAAAAATTTAGATTTTGTCTTTCAAGTATTTTTTTCCTTATATCCAAATTTAGTACTTAAATTTACACCTAAACAAATAATTTATATAAAATATTTTATCCTATTTTTCCCAGAATTTCTTTCTTTCTTTTTTTTTTTTTTTTGAGGACAACTTTTATTGCTACTAGAGGCTTTTATCATCAGTACATGGTTCTGACTGCAATACCATCTTCAGACTGCACAGGGAGCTCAGGATCCAGAAGTTATTAAGAGAAATACAGGTAGAGTGAATAACTTTCATCAAGAAAATACTAATAGCTTAACATAAATCTAAGGTACTGAATTCAGTTATTACACGTTACAGACCCCAATTATAGAGCTGCCCCAACATCTAGACAGTCTCTCCTACTGATTATAAATGAGTGAAAACTGATCAGTTACCAAAAACAAAACAAAAAAACCAAAACCTTAGTTGTTACATGGTTGTTTGGTGAGCACCTGGATATATTTATCACAAATTCTTTTATACAAAAGTCAAAAATGCTTTCAACAAATCTAAGAGTGTCCTAATTACATGCCACTTTTAAGTTCCAATTTAAGATAAACAAAAATGAAAACAATAATTTTGTTTCCAACCTCCAAGAATTGAAATGAGACAAACACAAAATCAATGTGGTAATGCCAGTCCTTTTTCTATTACCACCCCTCATTCATATGGGGCAATTCTGAAGTACCCTTTTTGGATTAATTTGAATCCTGGATTAAACATGGCTGTCACACTGAAATAATTTATTCACTAAATTGCTAAAAAATGATTTTGAGGGTTTCCCAAATCAGTGGAAGTCAGGCTATAGATCCATATGCATAAAGTTCATTAAGTATTCAATAAAGAAGCAAGCAAAAATGAGGAAAATTAAATCAGGACGCTGGAGACAGAGTGTGTGCCAGCTATGAATTTTGGAACTTTAAAAAAAAACTGAATATGAATCTTTGAGATGGGTCAATCTCCGTTACATTTTAGCAGAGAAAAGGGTAGAACTGACAAACACTACAAATTTTTGTTACTTAAAAAAATATTTGGATCTTTTGAATTTCACGCTTTTTTTGGTCTTTAAATGCTTAAATAATATTGATTATAATTTGCCACACAAGCAAACGGACTTTTTTTCTGGCTCACTTCAAATTGGCCTGCTAAGGTATACACCTGTATATAACCTTTCCTGGTTTTCCCATGTTCCCCTTCCCAGAGTAGTCTACCGTAGTTTGCACTTGAAGGTAACACTGGAAGCTACATGACAGAAACCGGCTGCAAAGGTGGACAAGGAGAAGCATGTCCCTCTTGCCTTGATAAATCAGTGCCACATACAGAACCCACATTTTCCGAAGCATTATCTTCATTATAGAGCCGTTTGAGTCTATCATAGAAGTCATCCACTTCCATCTCCTCTACTTTGCGTTTAGCAGAGGTAGGCTTGCACCCACGGGCAGCTGGGGGCTGATGGCAGAAGGCTGCCGCACCTCTGACTGGCACTTCCGGTTAGCTGTTGTCCTTGGAGAAATCTAAATCTGCGCCTGCGACAGAGGAGGGATATAATCTGAACACTCCTTTGTCACAGGTCACCAGGGTGTGCTTGAGGGGACGGTAGACATAAATGGAATTTAGAGGCAGGGAAGACTGCAAAGAGAGGTGATGCACCACAAGCTCCCAACAGTAGATCTGCTGGGAGCTCTCCATCTGTGCTTTCTGAAGCAGTTCAGTTGTAAGAGGAAGCCAATCAGGAATAAGTTTCTTCATTTCCAAACTAACCATGGCCAGAGCAAGCATGGATTCTTTGAATTGTAGAAGTTGGTTGCAGGCCATACAGTGAAGGAGTTGCTTGGTAAGGACTGCCAAATGTTGAGAGGGGCTCAGTTTGGGCAAACTGAAAAGTAACTGAGGCCTAGTTGACACTGCAATGGCATGGAAAATGTGAAGGAAATCCAACGGTGTAGCTGTGTGAAGATCCCAATTCAACTTATCGAGAATAATCCTCTCCATTTTCAGAATTTCAGGTGAAGAACATCCACATAAACTGTCTCCTGCCAACACCTTCAGTACTGGAATTTTCTCATTCTCCCCAACAGTCTTGGCAACTGGGAAAAAACAGCTGATTGCTATACGACTCAAGTATTTTGGATGGGCCTTTACAGTAGCTAAAAACCTGCCCAAAAGACTGCTAGCCAGAGCAAGTTTTCTGGGTAAAGATTGAATTGGTACTTGAGTTTGGCCAGCCACTGAATCACTTCATTTCTCTGGGATGGAGAAACATTCTGATTTGTAGGCATTTAATTTCAATTATTATAGTGTACTTCACTATTATTGTTACTTATGCATATTCTAACACAAACACCAAGCCATTTTTAGGATTTTTTCATGAATAACCATAGGATTTGTGCTTCAAAATTGAAATCAGTTGAAATCTTTAGACTTTTACTTAAGATGACATAAATGTAATTTTATTTCTAAGTGTAACTGATATATAATAGTGTTTAATAAGTATTTAATAAATGAATTAGTTTTTGTACAGTTGAAATAATTGGTTAATTCAGACACACACACACTCACATGCACATGCACATAATCTGTTTATTCATTATAGTGCAATATAATAAAACTCATACTGATCCTGGAGTTAAAACACTACTGTTTTATCCTAGGTTCTCCTATTATCCATGATGCTGGCAAATACACAAGTTCTCTGGAAATCAACTTCCTTTTGTTTAGAATGAAATCCAATATGTTGGAGATACAAATGGCATATCAGGAATATATAACACAATCAGATCTTTAGTGTTTAATTTTTTTTCAAAATGCTATAATCTGCTTAATGGGCTTCATAATCCAAGTTTAAAAGCATATCATATTTTATAAATGGAATCTAATTAATTCTGGTAGAAGTCCTTTGAAAACATACAGTACTGCCCATATTATTGTAAATATATAAATACACCCTGGAAATTTTATATACAAATATAATATCTTTCTTCTGTCATAAATGGGTAAAAAAATCATTATTTTATGACATAAGATGCATAATGAATTTGATACAATCCTTTGTAGTGATGATTTAATCCTAGGATTTGTATCCTATGCAAGAATTGAAAACAATCACCAAATAACTATCGCAACTCTTGAGAATGATTACAAAACAATTAGTGTCAATGGGGATTATAGTTACCCTAGCATTTTTGGCTCCTTCAAAGAACTTTGATTTTTTTTTCAGTAGCATATAATTTATTAATAACTAGCTAAAGCTTCTTGGTGGCTCTGTGTTAAATATCTTCCATTTATTTTTAAATGATTTTTTTAAAGATTTATTTATTTATTTATTTGAGAGAGAGAGAATGAGAGATAGAGAGCACGAGAGGGAAGAGGGTCAGAGGGAGAAGCAGACTCCCCACTGAGCAGGGAGCCCGATGTGGGACTCCATCCTGGAACTCCAGGATCATGACCAGAGCCGAAGGCTGTCGCTTAACCAACTGAGCCACCCAGGTGCCCTATCTTTCATTTATTTATTGATATATAATTGACATACAATATTATATTGGTTTCAGGTATACAACATAGTGATTTGTATACATTGTAAAATGGTCACTATAATAAGTCATCTTACAAAGTTAATACAATATGTTAACTGTATTCCCTCAGACTTATTTACTTTATATCTGGAAATTTGTACTTCTTACTCTCCTTCACCCATTTCACCCTCCCAAGCTACCCCTGACCACCTCCCCTCTGGCAACCACCAATCTGTTCTCTGTATCTATGACTTTGGGTTTTGTTTTGTTTGTTTTGGTTTTTAGATTTTACATAAAAGTGAGATAATGAGGTATTTGTCCTTCTTTGACTTATTTTACTTAGCAAAGTTAAGGGCAAACTAAGGACAAAGTCAAATTTAAGGACAGCTAAGCTGGAGGGTAAGTGCTAAAATAGAAACCTCAGCTCTTTGAGTCCTAGTTTTGGCTTGAGGTTTATGAACAGGTAAAATATGCACACTCCACCAAAATCTCCTCAGAGAACATAGGCTATAAGGAAAATAGGAGGATACCTTTGTTTATTTAAGAGTCAATCATACACTTGGAGCAACTGAATCAAAACATGAAAGTAAAGGTTAACACTTGGGCAGCAGTAGTGTGTTAAGCATTTTTGAATGAGGATTGAATCCAGGTCATTATGAAGGTATCTCTGTTGGCCAAGAATTATTATGAAGTATTTTATCATAGTTTTTAATTTGTATTTGTCTAATTACTAATGATATTGAACACATTTTTTTGTTTTGTTTATTTATTTATTTTTAAAAGATTTTTATTTACTTATTTGAGAGAGCGAAAGTGAGAGAGATCACAGAGGGAGAGGGAGAAGCAGACTTGCCACTGAGCAGAAAGCCTGATGCAGGGCTTGATCCAGGACCCTGAGATCAAGACCTGAGCCAAATGCAGATGCTTAACCAACTGAGCCACCCAGGTGCCCCCCCCACCCCACATCTTGCAATACTTTTTTTTTATTATTGAAATTAAACTAGCCAACACATAGTACAGCCTTAGTTTCAGATGTAGTGTTCAACAATTCATCAGTTGCGTATAATACCCACTGCTTATCCCATCCAGTGCCCTCCTTAATGCCCATCACCCAAATACCCCATCCACCCACTCACCTCTCCTTCAGCAACCCTCAGTTTGTTTCCCATAGTTAAGAGTCTCTCATGGTTTGTCTCCCTCTCTGATTTCTTCCCATCCACATTTCCCTCCCTTCCCTATGATCTTCTGCACTATTTCTTATATTCCACATATGAGTGAAACCATATGATAATTGTCTTTCTCTGATTGATTTATTTCACTTAGCATAATATCCTCCAGTTCCATCTATATCCATGTAAACAGTAAGTATTCATCATTTCTGTGGCTAAGTAATATTCCATTGTGTGTGTGTGTGTGTGTGTGTGTGTGTGTGGTGTGTGTGTGTGTATATATATATATATATATATATATATATATATATATATATACACACTTCTTCTTTATCCATTCACCTGTTGAAGGACATCTTAGCTCCTTCCAGAGTTTGGCTATTGTGAATATTGCTGCTGTGAACATTGGGGTGCAGGTGCCCTTTCATTTCACTACATCTGTATCTTTGGGGTAAATACTTAGTAATACAATTGCTGAGTTGTAGGGTAACTCTATTTTTAACATCTTGAGGAACCTCCATACTGTTTTCCAGAGTGGCTGTACCAGCTTGCATTCCCAACAATAGTGTAAGAGAGTTCCCCTTTCTCCACATCCTCACCAACATTTGTTGTTTCCTATCATGTTAATTTTAGCCATTCTGATTGGTATGAGGTGGTATCTCATTGTAGTTTTGATTTGTGTTTCCCTGATGATAAGTGATGTTGAGCATTTTTTCATGTGTCTGTTGGCCATTTGTATGTCTTCTTTGGAGAAATGTCAGTTCATGACTTCTGTCAATTTCTTGACTGGATTATTTGTTTTTGGGGTGTTGAATTTGATAAGTTCTTTATAGATCTTGGATACTAGCCCTTTATCTGATGTCATTTGCAAATATCTTTTCCCATTCTCTAGGTTGCCTTTTAGTTTTGTTGACTGTTTCCTTTGCTCTGCAGAAGTTTTTTATCTTGATGAAGTTGCAATAGTTCATTTTTGCTTTTGTTGCTTTTGGAGACATGTCTAGCAAGAAGTTACTGCGGCCAAGGTCAAAGAGGTTGCTGCTTGTGTTCTCCTCTAGGATTTTGATGGATTCCTGTCTCACATTGAGGTCTTTCATCCATTTTGAATTTATCTGTGTAAGAGAATGGTCCAGTTTCTTTCTTCTGCATGTTGCTGTCCAATTTCCAAGCACCATTTACTGAAGTGACTATCTTTTTTCCATTGGATATTCTTTCCTGCTTTGTTGAAGATTAGTTGACCATAGATTTGAGGACCCATTTCTGGGTTCTCTATTCTGGTCCATTGATCTAGGTGTCTGTTTTTGTGCCAATACCATACTGTCTTGATGATCACAGCTTTGTAATAGAGCTTGAAGTCCGGAATTGTGATGCCACCAGCTTTGCTTTTCTTTTTCAACATTCTTCTTGCTATTCAGTGTCTTTTCTTGTTCCACACAAATTTTAGGATTATTTGTTCCTGCTCTGTGAAAAATGTCGATGGTATTTTGATAAGGATTGCACTGGATGTGTAGATTGCTCTGGGTAGCATAGACATTTTTGCAATATTTATTCTTCCAATCCATGAGCATGGAATGTTTTTCCATCTCTTTATGTCTTCCTCAATTTCTTTCAAAGTGTTCTGTAGTTTTGAGAGTACAGATCCTTTACCTCTTTGGTTAGATTTATTCCTAGGTGTCTCATGGGTTTTGGTGCCATTGTAAATGGGATTAATTCCTTAATTTCTCTTTCTTCAGTCTCATTGTTAGTGTATAGAAATGCAACTGATTTCTGTGCATTGATTTTATATCCTCCCACTTTGCTGAATTGCTGTAAGAGTTCTAGCAATTTTGGGGTGGAGTCTTTTGGGTTTTCCGCATAAAGTGTCATGTCATCTGGGAAGTGTGAGAGTTGACTTCTTTGCCAATTTGAATGCTTTTTATTTCTTTTTGTTGTCTGATTGCTGAGGCCAAGACTTCTAGTACTATGTTGAACAACAGTGGTGAGAGTGGGCATCCCTGTTGTGTTCCTAACCTTAGGGGAAAAGCTCTCAGTTTTTCCCCATTGAGAACAATATTCACTGTGAACACATTTTTATGTTTATCAGCAACTTTGATATCATTTTTATATTATCTTTTGTGAACTCTCTGTCAAATCTTTTGTCTGCTGTTATAATTAGGTTGACTGTCTTTTTTATTATTATTTTGATTGATTTGTAAGAATTCTCTATATGTTCTTGATATGAAGTATTTGCCAAATGTATGTGTTGCAAGTATCTTCTCTTAGTCTGTGGCTTATTTTTCCAACTCTTAATTGTATCGTTTGTTAAACAAAAGTTCTCAATTTAAATATGTCCAGTTTGTTTTTTCTTCTTTATGGTTCATGTGTGTGCATGTGTGTGTGTGCATGTGCACACGCATGTGAGAAAAAACAGAGATCCTATTTAAGAAATTTCCATCATCCCAAAGTCCTTAGTCATGAAGCTATTTTCTTCTAAAAGCTTGATTCAACACTGATGAAAATATTGAAGACAAACGGGAGGATTTATACTATCAGATATTAAGATTTACTATAATGCTATAGTAATTAAAACAAAGTACTAGAGTTGCAAGTACAGATATGGACCAAAGTAATATAATGGAATACACATACAGATTCATGTATACACTTGCCTGACTTATGACAACCCAGGAGATGCCTGGTGACTCCCCAAAGTAAAATTTGAAACTAGCCTGCCTTCAATTAGAAGAGAGAGAGAGGGCCACTTCCTGCTTGAGTATGACTGGCTAGTTATTTTGGTAGCGGTGTCATATGATTTCTGAAATAGAAGATACCTATCTTGGTACTTTAGAATCTATGTAACTACATGGTAATCGGACCTACATGAAAAATAGTTTTTCTTCACCCTGCTACAAGAAGTTTATGAGAATGATCTAAATTATTAATATTACCTTACATTTGAATGTATGTCTAAGTTTATTAATTCCCTTATTAAAAGCACAGAAATAACAAGCATTTACTTTTAGATTATAATGGATGGTGTTAAGGTAAGACCATATATAATCTCTTATTTAATATTGTGACAATAGGATTAGGTACTCATTTATCATTAACTTCACTTTTCAGATAAGTAAACTGACACATAAAGACATTATATAACTTACCCAAGTTCACACAGTTTGTAAAATTCAGTGTCCTGAATGAGAACCAGATATTTGTCTCTGTGGTGTGCTCTTGCCTTCAAACAATACTCTGCAGGGAAGATTTGCTCTATGAGGAAGTCAGTTCAAAGAAAATGCTTACAAGAGTTCCAGGAATTTACAGCAGGCAAAGGGCATGAGTGCATAATAATCAGAACAAATCTAAAGACTGTGAAAAGATTGCAAGTCATGATTGTGGATGCATTTCTAGTTTAGGATCTGGAGAACGTTATCAGTGGACCTCACCAGTCTTAAACTTCCACATGTTGAACAAGTTGCAAAGATTAGCTGCATGATTCAGTGGAGCTACAATCAGATAACAATAACACTGAAAAGGAAGGTGGCCCCATGGCCCAGTAAGGGAGGCAATTTATCAGCCTTATTACATGCATGCATGCTATCATTCAATACATATTTATTGAGGTATTACTAGGAATCACACCTTCTTGTACATACTGAGGGCACATAGAATAACCAAATTTAAACTGCACAATCTTATGAAGTTTGCACTCTAGCCCCTGCATATGGTACATTCAGTGTGTTTATGGCAACTGCACTATAAATGCCAGGCACTTTGAGATTGTGGGAATGAAAAGATAATCTGTTTTCTTCAGGAACTTCTTGTTCAATAGGAAAACCACCAGCAATATGGGAGCATTCTATTAGAAATTTGTCCAGAATTTATGTGGAAACAACTAACTGAAAAGTCTGGATATAATATGTCATATTATACTACATACTAAATAGTAAAATATGAAATGCTTCAGAAATTTGAGCTAGATGACAATAAATAAATAAGACTTTAACAGCAAAGAAGGATGGCACAGACAGAAATCATCCATGATTGTAGAAAAACCACTCTGAAACTAGGTATAATCAAATGTTTTTGATTTATTATTCTGAAAACTTGGGAAATGTCTGTATTTATGAGTGTGTGGCCATTTATATTGAAGTCTCTATCTACATGACTGACTGGTATCTTTTTCTTTTTTCTCTTTTCTCCCCATTGTGGATTTTGCCTTTGTTCTCTAGGGGAAAGGAGACATTATTATTCAATATTAATGTTTTCCTCAGATCTTTCCTGAGAAAGGCCAGTTGAATATCTACAGGGAACAAAATAAGGTAAAAAGTGTGTAGTCATGAGTTATTTTGTGTTATGTATTGAAGTGGGAGTTATGAAATAAAAAATAAAAGAGATTGGAGGCAGAATTTTCTGGTCTCACCAAAGAGTTCATAATGACTACTTGGAAAACAGTCTGCAAGAAAAGGACGACTAAACATCATTCAAAAGTTGCTCACTGTGGCCATAAGAATATTTCTGTTGCTGTTGATGGGAGATGGTATTAAGCTGGAAGCATGCCAGAGCTCATCTATAAATCCTTTAACATTTTGCAGACAGAAAATTTCACATGACTTTGAAGTAAAGCTCACAAATGACTGAGCAACTTTTTTTTTCTCCCACATTGTAAAAAGAAAGCTGGAAAAGAATTCTGCTGCTTCATCAAACCAACATGGTTTATATATTGGAAATGTATAATTTGTCATTTATGTCTTGCTACGCTGTTATTTATAAAGAAGAGTGTTGATTCAATGGCAAGTGTTTATGGAAACTTAATTGCTTTGGTTTTATCTGCTGGTCCTGTCAATTCCTGGCATTGCTCTACCCAACACAATGCTGTCCGTATTTATATCACTGACGTCTTCATATAGAGTTGCTAACCAGCTTCAAATATGGTTTTAAAGGAATTTGGGAAGTGTTAGAAAGCAAAGAATAACTTAATTTGCATGTGAGCCCCAAGCATGGATGCCAGTTGGCTGCTTCTGTTCACATCTCTCCTATTTTCATACATTGTTCTTTTTCTGTTTAAGCTTCTTAGCATAGTAAGAAATGATCTGCAATGACTTTTTTTCTAAAAAAAATCAAGACACATTGGTCTAACATATGATATAACAACATGATGGAATATTTTTAATTGGAACTATCCCAGAAAACCCTCCAGAGATAGATGAAGACTAATGTGTTTGTAAGCACATGATGTTTCTTAAAATCTATGCATTTTAAAAGAACTTTAAGAAATCAATTATTTACTTAGAAAACATAAAACATATAACCACAGAGAAGGAAGAAACTAGGATCTATGTATTAAACATGATTGGAAAATGTTGTACCAGCCTGAGGGCAAGAGTTGACCTAATAATATCTCCTGTGTGATTTATGCTGCTTTATGCACACACACACACACACACACACACACACACATACACACACACACACAGGGCATTTCCCCTCAAAGACTTCACTCCCCTTTTCCACTGGACCCAGATTTCCTCTTCTTCTCTTTCACCATGGTTGAAATCTTACGAGGCTAATGGCTTCTTTGCCTCACTCAGGAAAATTGTACTTGTGCTTCAAAGTCTTTTATGTTGCAAGGCTTCAACAACTCTAGACTTGCCTGGAAACTTGGGCCCACCCACTCAAAATTCTCTAGACCCCATGAAATCCAAATATGTGTTATACAGAATAACTCGTTAATTTTTTTTAATTTGATTCTAAGGAACTTTTTTTATGTCATAGCCCTTTGAACAGTTCCCGCTCTTGTTTTAGCTTCTGTAGGGGTGGAAAACTTCTCCCTTCTGCTTCTTTGATTGGTCTAATAATTAAGTGGACATAAGACAGATTAACAGGAGAAAAACAAATTTCATATGTACTGGAGCCCCATAAAAATATGAGACTCATAGGCAATTAAGGTTTTCTATGCCATCTGGAGCTAAGGACAAAGAGGCAGAAGTCTGGGGTTTCAAAGGGGAAGAAAATTCACGGGAAGATGACAAGAGCAAATATTTGGTAAACAGATGTTTGCCCTGCCCGTGCAAATAAGTCTTTCTGATATAAAAAGTTATCAATGGTAATAGCTTTCTTCCTGCTATAGGTTCTCTATCTAAATTCTTTTGGGCGGTTAAGAGAGACAAAATGTTTTCCCGAGTCTGCTGGGTCTTAATCGCCTTCAGCTCAAAACCACATGACAAAACAGCACATTTTGGGGTCTTATATTCTCCCCCCCCCACCTCCGTAATCTGGAATGAAATTCAATGTGTGTTTTGCTATTCAGCTTCGTTTTAGTTCTTTACACCTTGTAAGAAGTTATCCCAAAGTAAGTGGCTTAAAACAATAAATATGACCCCTCACAGTGTCTGGGGATCAGGAATTTGGGAACAGACTCACTAAAGAGTTTAAGCTTGGGTGTCCCATTGTTGTAGTCAGATGCAATTATCTGCAGGCTGCAGGCGTTTATCTCTCTGGTGGTTTAACTGCTTCCAAGTTGACTCATTCATATGACTTTCAGAATGTTTCTGTTTGTTGGTGAGAACCTTTAGTAGTTCTACTGATTGGTCTCTCCACAGGGATGCTTGGAAGTCCTTACAACAGGGCAGTTACAGGGAGAAGCAGCAATAACTTGTATGATGGATTCAAAAGTCACACACTTTAGTATTCCATTGGTCTCAGAGACTAGTCCTAATTCAGTTAAGGAGCTTGCACAAGGACATAGATAACAGGAGAAAAGGTTTGTCAGAGCTATCTTGGAGGTAACTGCAATAAACCCCTAACCCCATCCCCTTTCTAACTCTATATCCAGGTTTTCCATCTCCAACTTAAAGGTTTGTAATTTCTCTCCAGTTTTCAGGAAAATATCAGTAGGAAGCTAAAGGTATAAAAGTCTGTCTCTTCTTTCTCAGAAGTTAAGTCCTTAAACATTATGCCTTTAACTTAAATGGCAGAGGAAGGACAGATAAAAAAAAATGCCCACATAACCACCTGAAAAACTTCCTAAGCAGTGCCAAGTGCCAAAATCATATGGATCTTTCTGCAAGATTACTATAGAGATTTAGATAAAGTTAATTTATATCAGTCAGGGGGCCAATAGGAAGCAGACGGGATTCCCAAGAAGGCTAATTTGAAGAGAGTTTAGTAAAGAGAATTTCTGAAGGTGTGGGTAGGGTGAAAGGAGACCACTATGGACAGTGCAATAACCAGTAATGGTAAGTAAATTTATCACACCTAGACTGAATGGTGGAGGGAAAGTGGAGTTATAGGAAGCCAGAAAGGGAGAAAGAGAGCCATTGGAAAAGGGTTACCTTACAAGGAGTTGTAGCCTTGGGCGTAGGAACAAAGCCAGCCTGAGAAAATGCTGCAGAGCAGGAGATGAAATAAACATCCCCAAATTTGGCCAACTCAACCTGAAGCCAAGTTCGAGAGAGACTGTTGATATAGGAATTACACAAATATGTGTGTTTTAATTTCTCAACTTTAGTTCTTTGTGAGACCCAGTCATATTTCCTGTCCTTGGGTTATGAAGGGAATTATTTTCTGCTTCAAATCAATTCCCAAATTGTGCTTAAGGTAGTCTGTGTAAACTTTAGTTTGGGTTCCCAGCAACAAAACCGTCTCTGCCTAAGACATACGTCAACATCTATTCTTTGACTTTGACTCAAACTGTATACAGATATATTTTGCTAACGTGGAACAAGAACTGACACAGGACCTAAAGGATATGGTTATCAGTCGAGTTGATGATGGAAGTTGTAAGGCTTACCAGGTGTGTGACAGGAAACAGTAAGACTGTGTTATGAACCATGCAGAAAAGAGCCTAGTTCTGCCAAAGAACGGAAGTTTTGGAGAGAAGAAGAGTTAAAGGTAGACTTCAACCTGAAATTAAAGGGTTGCCTGAAGTAGGTCCAGGTGCTGAAAGCCTGTAGGGTAGAGTGGCTGAGAAGTAAACTATGGAGAGAGGGTGGCTGGGTCTAAATCCTGTGGATGCTTTTCACTAGGGATGATTGTCACTCAACATCTCTGTGCTCCAGTTTCCTCATTTCCATAAACAGGTAATCTTAATGCCCACTTCTCAGGGTTTCTCCAGTGATCATTTTAATGTATCTGAACCATCTTGATGGGTTTCAAGCACTAAGTATTAGTTATTTTCATTGTCATCATTACTATAAATCTAATATCCATGAGAGGGCCTACAACCTGAAAGAAGAAAGATATCAGGAAAAATACAGGAAAGTTTAGTTTGAAATGATGATTACATACCATGAATCGGGAACCATGACACATGTGTATTTACTATGTAGAAACAGGATCTGTTGCCTTCCTTCCAACATGACGTATTCATTCATTTAATGAACATTGATTGAGAGCCAATTCTGTGCCAGCTGGTGTACAAAACAATGAAGACATGGTTGTGAACAGAACAGCTGCCCTATGAAAATGGAGACTGCTTTGCAGTGACTCCATGGCTGCAGGAAATAGATACAGTTGTGAAGACAAAAAGAAGGATGATGCACAGGAAGTCAATAAGATGGGGTGATAATCCCTGTTGAAGAACAGGAAGTGGCGTTAGATTACCAGGAAATTGTGAGAGCATCCTAAAACAATAAACTCAAAATGTTTTCTTTACTTAGGGAATATACCACTTAAAATGGTTCCTAAATCTGTGTGCTCAGACTTACAATATTTCAGGATGAAGTTTATACTATTCAACAGCAAAATGAGAAACAAGTAGGGACAATGTATTTAAAACTAAATTATGTTAAATATAAAAGAGTGTTCTTTTTCCTAATATGTCTGGCTTATGTTGTTGGCGTTAAATTTTTTTTCTGTAATGGAATTATCATAATAGTAGATGGAAGGTTTAAAGTTGTTTTTAAAGCTTAGTAGACACAGTTGACAAAATATAAATTTGGCAACCCACATGATCTCCAGATTTCATTTCTCCAAATATTTTAATTTCAGTGAACTGAGCCATTAATGTGAGCTATTAATATATTTCAAAGGCTATTATACTGATAGCCACAAGCAAATACCTTTTTATGACTTGTCTCCTAATTAGCTGGTTGGCTTAAATAGACTTTTGTTTCCTTATCTTTAAAATAAAAAAGTTGAAATATATGATTCCCGAGTGTTCTACTTAAATAATATGCCATGTTGAATTTTTAGCATTTCCTCACAGTCCCAAAGTTGTCATGTTAGGAAAAAATTAGTGAATGAAGGGGACACACTTCTAGTTTAGCAAACCAGAAACTAATGTACACATATTACTATCAATGATGGAGCATATTATTTTTCAGCAGTTATTAAAAAATGAACATGGCTATTCCAATGTTAAAGCTAAAAAAATTTCATTTTTTAGGTAAAAATAAGGCAAATACTAATGCTCAGTGCTATACATTATTTTTTAATAAACCCAACTGATTACAGATAATTGGAAACACTCAAAAGAGTTGCATTTTTTCTTTGTGTTCTGCGAGAAAACTTCAAACTATAAATGATAACCTTTGAAGCGTAATGACATTTGATTTTGACTATAAATATAAGGAAAAAAAACCTTCCAGTTTTTCTATACTTTAAACAGATCTGAGCCCTTTCTTAATTCACCTCTTGCTTTTCGGCTTTTACAGGATTATTTATTGTTCCCTTGTACTTCCCCAGTTGCCTTCACTAAGCCTGGCAAATGGAGAGATTGTCCCATATGGATTACATAGCAGGAGTATCAGTACTTCTAGAACTTAAAAATCTGGAATCTAGATGAAAATACGGTCTCTAACTTCTACAAGAAAGTGACTTAGAAGCCAACTGTGACTGATTTTAAGCATTTGGTTTTTCTCAGGATGTGTATTAGAAAATCATGAAGTAAACCTATAATGTGTTTGCCTCACTAATGTCAATACTTCTGAATGCAATTTCTCCACTATCACGTCCCGCATGGAATCCCCCCGTGGATCTTCATGGCTTTTATGATTTGTTCTATATCATTAATTAACAAATCACTTCCTTCAAAATTTGGACCTGCCTACCCCTTTGCTTGCATTTGCATTTGTAACCTCTTAAACCTCATTTGGAAATCTCTGCCGTTGTGTTTGTTGAGTAAATCATTTCCTAGCTGCTTCTGGTAGGGGTGGATGAGATAACACACGGAATATGTTTACATAACATGTAGTCATTTTTCTCCATTTCTTAAAAAAAACTGTAAACTGAATTGGCTCTTTTTACTTTATAATTACTTTCCTTGTTTGTTGGCTTTGGTACCTTTTATTTTCATGCTCAAAATATTTGCTGATCTACGGCTGTCAGCTCATATTTGAGAATGAAGCCCTGCAGACACTAACTGGAAGTGAAATATGTGGGGGTGGGGCTTAGCCACCAGTAAACTTGACTGTAGAGTAATCATACATCAGAGTGGCTTTTATTTTAGAGACCACCCTGAGATACCTGATACCTGGTGATTTATCTGTCAGAGTTAGGTGAACTGTGTTGATGGAGAAGGGTATCTCATAGGATGCTTAAGTCCAGGTATGGCTTCTCTTCATTTCCAAAGTGAATTCCAAACAACAATGAAATTTTAACGCTATGATTCTCTTTTTACTCTTGCTGTTTTCCTCCTTTTTTCTGATTTTTTGGTTTCTGATTCATGCACAACCAATAAATTATTCCCCATTAGTGGGTGGTAGCAATAACTGAGAATTCAGTTTTCTTGTCTGACCATTGGTGTTCTTGGTTGATGGAGGACAGAAATCTGTTCTCTACTAGGTGAGAGATGATGGAGAATCCAGTTTGTTAGTCATTTTCATTTATTTGTCTATTTGCAAACTCAGATAAGTGAACAATTTCATGCCTTCTAGTGAGGAAATGTGCAAGTTTTTGTGTTTGTTTACTTGAAACCTGTGGCTGAAGCTGTTGAGCTGAAGCTATAAACTCTGGATGTGTTTGCACGTCTGTGAGTCTGTGTCTATAATCAAGAAAAGCATTGACTTTCATTGTGTGAGTATGAAATGTTTCCCTACCTCCAAAATTATTAGTAAACTGTTATAAAAGGGATGTACATGACTATACGAAGTGTGCTATGTGAAAGACAAAGGCACAGAACAATTAAAGAAATAATTTTATTCAGTCTATTGCAATAAGGAAAGAGGGATAGGGAACATCTCAAAAAAAAAAAAAGGATGAGTCTGTGGTTTTAGAGGCAAGTAAACAAAGGAGTCATAAATGTATGAGATTCATGAGGAAGGAGGGAGAATTGTCGTATCTCTAGATATGTGCGAGCGGGATGGTCCTTTGTGATTAGCCTTTTCTCAGAACACAGAGATTGGGGGTTTCTGGATTGCTGTTGTTTTTTAGGAACACACTACTCAGATAAAATTCAACATTGACAGTTACATGTATTCAGTTAATCTCTCAACATGTTTGCATATGACACTCAATTCTTATTTATACCTTCCATGTTTTTCTCCATACAACAGAAGTAAAGTTATTTTGATTAGAAGTTATAAATAATATTGTTAGTGAAGTTTATATAAAGAGCAACACTGACAGAAATGTGTGTGTGTATGTTTTTTTTTCAAAGAGGAATAGAATCATTTTATCTTAAAGTTTCAGTCTGTTCTAGAATATGAAAGCACATAGAGCAACATACAAGGAAAGGCAAAACTATTCTATCACAGCTGGATCTGAGAAGAAGCCATGACATAGATTAATGTTTTTACAAAGTTTGCTTAGTTCCATGGGCTTCCTCCTTCGTTTTATTGGTTAATGCCTTCCTCTCCATTAGGAAAGATTATTCTTTACCTTCTGCGAAGTGTGCCTAGATAAGAAAGCTTCCTTTTCTTACCAGAACTATTTTTAATTATTTCAAAGGTGATAACACCCTTATTTCCCTGTTTCTGTGAGAAGTAGGGGCCTAATTGTGGTGGGGTGCCTTGATCCAAGTTATAATACTCCTTTCTGTCATAAAGATATGAGAAGTTTATTTTTATTTTGGGAAAAAAAAGCAATTAGCAAACAGAGACAACCTATGACCTCCCTCCAATCTTGTCTAGGACTTTTCTTCTAGCTCACCCCAGACCTTAAAAATCTTACAGCTCTCCACTTCAGAGTAATTGAGTTGACTTAGTTCTGGTCTCTCCCCTATTGCAAAAATCTCTTTCCTCTCTTATAATAGTCTTTTTGAATAAAAGTCTGTTCTTACTAAGTCAAGATTTGTTTTTGATTTGACAAAATTACATTTGTATAATAACCATGATTTTCTCTTGAAAAAATATTTAAATATCTCAAATGTCAAACTATGGGAGGCTCCCCTACCCAAGGGAAAAATACTCTTTTAATTTAAAGAGTAAGTGATAGAATTGGCTGCTGGTATTCTAGGATCAGTGAGGAAGATTATAATTTAGAATTCTGATTTAGCATATAGAGATTACCATGTAACATCCTTTTTTAAAAATTTTTTCTCATAATTTATCCTTGCTCTATGTTGCATTTTGCGTCCCTGAATCCAAAGCTTTTTTTGTTCAATTTCTCCAAGGTATAAATCTCCCATTTTCCTCAGGTGGGGGGCATCTGCCTAGAGAGAGAAAGAAGGGCACTGAAGAAGGGCTGGAGGGGGTTAGCTCTTCTAAAAAAAGATTTTATCAATTATTCTATTTCTTATATACCAAACATTTATATACATTTATGTTTTCCAGACTGGGTTATAAAGTCATGTTTTAAAAATATTGTCTTTCTCACTGATAGTAGTAGTGCAAAACTTGTAGGCATATTTGTTTGTTGATCAAATATGTGATAAGCTTATAGTCACCATATTTGTTTACACCTATAAGTTGCAAAAATCCCTGTTTGTTATCTTTTTTTAATTTTTATATTTTTTAAGATTTTATTTATTTATTTGAGAGAGAGAATGAGATAGAGAGAGAGCATGAGTGGGGAGAGGGTCAGAGGGAGAAGCAGACTCCCTGCCGAGCAGGGAGCCCGATGTGGGACTCGATCCCGGGACTCCAGGATCATGACCTGAGCCGAAGGCAGTCGCTTAACCAACTGAGCCACCCAGGCGCCCTGTTATCTTCTTTTATATGTAGTAAAATGTTTTGAGTTTTTAAAATTATTTATTATTATTATTATTTTAAGGACAAACACCATCATTCAATTATTGTTATAATTGCATTTGTGGAGTTCTGCATTTCTGCTGTGGCAAACCATACTGAATTCCCCCCAAATTAAAAAAAAAAATCATTAATAGTTAGAAATTTTTAAGTGTGAGAAGAAAGGAATTTTAAAGTGAGCCTTCTACATGTCCCACAAAGGGCTTCCCTGAATCTAAAAGGAGAAATGACTCAGGAATTCCTCTGTTTAGGAGTAGAGGGGAAATGTGTTGTAATTTTAGCAGCGCCAAAGAGTGGTACAGATGGGATGCTGAGATAGCCAGGCAGACGGTGTCAAAGCAAGAACGGCAGCTGCCGGTGCACGAGCGCGGAGCAGATGGTACACTGACAGGCCACGGCAGCTATCAGCGTGAGAAGTACAAGTTCACTTTGGAAGACTCTGCAACAGCTGTCCTGAACCTCGTACAATATGAAGTCATTAATTTCAATGATCATTTGTTCGTGTGCACTGGTATGGAGTGTTAGATGAAGACCACTAATGGTCATTGATCAGAGGATATCTCTATAAGAAGAGTCATTGATTTCATATTCTCAATAATCCTATTGAGTTAAGCCATTATTATTTATTGCACGTATCCTTTCAGGAATAAGGAGAGCTAATATTTGCACTAGGCATTATTGTTGATGTTTTTCAAGCACTACTGAAACATGTAATTTCTTAATCCTTAAAGCTAGTTTTCCTTAAGGTATGAAAACCTTCAGATGTATAAGAAACTCACAGGATATTGGTTTAAAAAATGCAAATTCCTGAGTTCTTTCCTGAAAGAGTTACATCAGGAATTCTAGGAGTAAAGGCATAAATCTGTCAATAACAAGCTTCTCCAGGGATTCTTACTCACACTACATTTAGGGTCCCCATCTTGAGGATATTTGAGGGAAATTAGAAACAATGAAAATCTGTATGAAATATAGTATAGTTGCAAATGAAAGAAATATATTTGTCATCTGCATATTGGAAGTCGAATGGGATGGTTTTGACTCTGTATATATCTAGATCCAGAAGCTCTGATGCCTTTTCTCCTTCTCATTCACCATTTCTCGGGTCACCTTGTCTCTGCTGGGCCTCTCTCTGCGAAGTAGGAAGGTTTATCTTCCCAACAACTTCTTTACTCTTAATGGGGTTATTGTCTCATCCTGGAAAATAACAATCCCCAGGTCTGTAATAGGGACTTTTTCTTTGGCTGGCAAGTGTAATGACTATGAGGAGAAGTGTGTATGGATCATTTGAGAAATTGAATACAGCTTGATTGAACCTAAAACCAAGATGGGGATCGGCCTGATCAAAATAATCAGATGCTAAAAAGTTTCAACCTTATTATCAAGGAAATTAAAACGTTGAAAGATTTACTCAGGCAAAAGACAGCTTTAGAAAAGAATCACTTTAGAAAGATCACCTTGATCATTCAATATATTCTTAGGTATAAATATTGTTCAAAGACTCCCTGAAATCTCAACAAAGGAATATTAACAATGGATCTCCTCCTACATGTCCAACTTCTTATCTTTAAAATTGACAAGGGACAAAAAGCAAATATTTTTAAAAGAATTTCCTATGGGACCCAGAATTTTTAATTCTGCAGTGTTTTATTTCTAGGACAAGAGTAGTAAAGTGTTTTGACCACATTAAAGAAGAAGAAGAAGAAGAAAGAAGAAGAAGAAGAAGAAGGAGGAGGAGGAGGAGGAGGAGGAGGAGGAAGAGGAGGAAAGAAAGAATGCTATTAATGTAAAGAATTTATATCTTTGTGCCATGCTGGCTAACTTGATTATATCTGATTCTCTGTGATATGAAAATGTGCCATCTAAAAACTGATTTTCTCTATGTCCCAACCTAAATATTAAAAAAAAAAAGTTAAAGATTAAAAGTTGTCAAACAACTTGGGGATTTTGATAAAATAAGAAAAATAGTTCTCCATGATTAAATGCTTACAACATGTTAAGAACTTAACATGTAATGTCACTTGATTCTCACTACAATTCTATAAGGAGGTACTAAAATAGTTTCCATTTTTCAGACGAAGGATTTGAGAATGTAAGATATTAAATAGCCTGGCTAAGATCATGTAAGAAGTAAGTGGCAAAGAAAGGACTTGAACGTTTTTCTGTCAAGATATAGATTCTTAATCACTGTGACCATCATGCCAGTGGCAACATTTTATCCTCAATTTCCTAATTCATAAAATGGATATAACAGTACCCCATAGTGTTATACCCGAGAATATTAAATGAAACACACATACACATAAAGTGATTAAAGCAGTAATTTAGGTTTATCATCTTCAATGTGTGAATTCCCAAATCATGTGGCTTTGGAAGAAACAGTTGGAGTATTGCTTACTAGTATGTTTATATTCTGAGGGCAAGAAGTACTCATTTCACATTTGCTCACAGTGTAATGACTGGAAATGTATGAGGGTTGGGAACTATGGAGAAGTAGATGGAGTATTTGGTGAGCACCATTGTTAATGAAATACAGCCAACAAAATCATGTTCTGATTTCAAGAAAGGATTGTCATGATATAAATCTTAATTTTGCCTCAAATATCACATAATTATAAGAAGTATTTAAATGGAAGGGGAAATTTTGACCGAATTTTCAAACACTTTAAGCTATATAATTTCATCCTTCATAATCTATTTTAGTTTTTTATAAGAACTCTCACTTTCTAAATGGTCCTCAAATCACAGATTTTTAAAAAAGTAATTCTGACATTTATATGTCTTTATTTTTTAGGTAATTGTTAATTATTCTGCTTTTCACATAACACAGTGAGACTTTATGTTCCTGGTTTTAAAATATGAACAATTGAACTAGCCACGTTAGAGGGGGACATTTCTGCCTTCTTTGTCTCTAAGAACCAGGTTGTAGTCATATCATGACTCATAATTAGTGAAATGCCAGCAGAATCCCCCTTTCTCATGCAGAGTCTAAATAAAGAATAGCAAAGAGTCCCTTTTTATTTATGATATTAAACACCCTAGATAATACACATTCATGAGAATGTTTTCCTTGCCTCTTACTTATAATTCTGAGCTTTTCTTATGATTTCAAGAGCACATTATGAAAATATGGTTAACATTTTACAAATATGTAATGATTTGATTAAAAGTTTATTTTGCCCACAAATTTTCTTGCTTCATTATTTTCTATCAGTACATGATAACCATAATGAAGGAAATAATTAATTTGAAGTCTAGGAATTCCTATAGGAATAACTTATTTTCCTGGCAGTGTTCATGAATACTTGCAGATGTGCCAGAAATAAATCATGAGAGAGTGCTATTTGTCAGGATACTAGCTCCAAAATGGGTCATTGTCAGCATCTAGCAGATGTGAGGTGATGACACAGTGGCAGGTCACATTCCCAACTAGACTTGGCAGTCCTTTGAGTAATAGAAGCCAAGGCATGTTAACCTTGACTTAGGCTAAAATATCCCTCTAAAATTTCTGTTCTTCACTAACCTATAAGGAGTCAAGGTTTCTTGGCCAATGAATATATCTAATCCTAAAGGTAAATAACCAAGAGTAGGCTGGATTTAACCCTGTGTTATGTGTAAACCAGCTCTTTATTTTTTTTAAAGATTTTATTTATTTATTCATGAGAGAGAGAGAGAGAGAGGCAGAGGGAGAAGCAAGCTCCCAAGGAGCAGGGAGCCCAATGCGGGACTCGATCCCAGGACCCTGGGATCATGACCTGAGCCGAAGGCAGACGCTTAACCATCTGAGCGACCCAGGCACCGTAAACCAGCTCTTTAGAAGATTTATAGACAAAGAAGAAGGATCTGACTTGATGAAGGTGAGGTTTATTCTAAAGAAAACATTAAACTCTTAATTTTATATTTTATTTGGTCCCTTTACATCTAGTGGATCTGTGTCATTGTCATGACGTTTTAATTTAGAACTTGTTTCTACTTATTTTCTACTTATAAACATATAGGCATGGTCATAAAAAGCCCACTTATGTTAGGGGAACTCATTCTAAACTACTTTTCATAAAATATGAGATTTTTCCTATGCTTGAAAAATGGATTCAATTCACCATGTAAAAACATCAATTAATTTGCTATAGATATTTACGTTTTAATAAAATAAAAGAATTGAAACCAATCTACTCATATTTAATGAGTAGATAATCCAGAAATGACATTGAAGATTTATTTTTAAGAAAGCCCTATGAAAAAATTATGTGACATTTGTTCTTGTTATAATCAACCAAACTTTCCCTATCTATTCAGAAGGATTTTCTTGTTACCAACTTTCTAAAGTGTTTTTCACTCTTCATTACAGGTAACTCAGAAAGCATGTTAATAATATAATAATATATATAATAATATCTGAACCTAGGTTGTAAGGTAAAGACTCATTATTTTACATTTAGTGTTAAGAACCTGTTTTTAAGGGCACCTGAGTGTCTCAGTTAAGTGTTCAACTCATGATTTCGGCTCAGGTCATGATCTCAGGGTCATGAGATTAAACCTCGTGTGGGGCTCTGCATTCAGCACAGAGTCTGCTTGAGATTCTCTCTCCCTCTTCTCTGCCCCTCCCTGTGCTTGCACTCTCTCTCTTAAAAAAAAAAAAAAAAGAACCTGTCTTTATACCTACAATGTAAAGGCTTTACTCTTCAGTCTTGAATATGTAAGAGCTTTGCAAAATGTTTTGCGAGCAAAATACATATTCAGAATATCTCAGTGTCTGAATTTTGAATGAAGGGATAAAGAAATAGCATACACTGTTAGAGTAATTTTTAAGATAATAAGAATTAATATGATATCATCTATCATTTTGTATCTTTACTGCCAAATTCTCAGGTAGCCACTTTATCTCTAACTCTAATAACAACCCTGGAGTTAGGTCATTCACTTTACAGAAGACAAAGAGGTTATGTAGTTACCCAAAAACATATAGCTATGAATGTATGGTGATTAACATAACATAATAAAAAAATTAAAAAAAAACAAAAAAACCCCACATAGCTATGAAATTCTTGAGCTAGAATTCTAATCCAGTGTTTTGTATTTCTCTGCCCATGATCTTTCCAGGGCATGACATTGATCTTATGTACATTTTTCTCAATATTAGGCTTTTTGGTCTATACTCCAGTATTTTCATTAAAATCAAAGAGCCATGTTTTCAGTTAATAAATTAAGAATTGACATAGAAATCAAAACATATAATATTGGAAATGCATGGTTAATTTTGTTCATTGCAAGTGTGTTGAATTTCTTTCACCTAAAGAAATTTATTCTCTTATTTTAAATCAAGTTTATAAAGCACCTTAACACTTAAAATATTTAGTCTCTAAGCAGTAACATTGGTTATTAACAGTGCCCAGATTGACTATGTGAGCACCAACTTTTCATATAATTTTATGCATCAAATTTCACAGAAAGCTTCTACTGTTTTTTGATTTGGGTTTTACTATTAGTGTATTCATCAAATCACGTTATTTCCCAACACAGTATTTGAAATTTGGTTACGCAGTGACACATTTGCATGTGATTTTAACTCTTCCTTCAGCATGGCAACTAAAAGAGAAAGAAATGGCAGGATAATGAATTAATAAGAGTTTGGAGATAGGATGTATTTATTATGAGTGCTGTTTGAGAAAGATAAATATTTATAAAAAGATACAATCTTGTAATGCATTGGAAATGAATTCAATATGACTTCTGAGTCCTCCTCTCCTTTAAAACACCTCCACAAAGTAGTGTAGCCTACAGAAGCCAACAAAATGCTATGATTAACTCAATGGTCTCTTTTATTTCTTACCATCCACCTTTATCTTTCAGCTGAGGATGGGGACCAGGCTTACTGATATGTAAAATTTTTGGATAATGAAAGCAAGGAGGTTAAACTAAATGTAGATGTGTAAACCTTGGTATTTTAAAGGAAAGAACAGACCTCTGAGAAAAATATGGTTAGAAATCTCAACATAACCCCCTTTATAAAAATGTGTTTGTTTTTAAGTAAATAGATAATAAAAGAATAAAATTTGGGGCAACTAGGAGAAATATTGACATAAAAAATCCCTGACAGGGGTGTATTCGGTAGAACACACAACTCTTGATCTCAGAGTGGTGAGTTCGAGCCCCATGTTAGGCCTAGAACTTGCTTGGGAAAAATAAAACCTCTTTCAGAGTCAATCTAAGGAGGACACTGCCTTACACAAATGTGGAATGATAGCAGATGCTATGTGATCAAAAAAAAAGATGGAAACAAAACAAAGTATATTTCTTTAAGTTATATACATATTGCAAAGTTGTTATTAAGGATAGAGCACAGAAATTTAAGGAGAGAGAAAAGTGGGGACAAGTGAGGACCTGGTGGTTAATTGTACTAAAATACAATGCTGAGAGTTCCCAGAATGGAATACTGTAGAATGTGGTCAGTTAAATTCAAAGAGCATTTATTGAATGCCTGACAATTTCTTACTATTGGCTTATATATATATATAGAAATAATCTGTTTCTTATGTTCACTATGAGACAGAAAAATATTTTTTAAAATATCAGATATAATGTAATTATTTTCATGGCTTTCTTGTTTCCTTAAAGTATATATTTGTTCTTACATGTTCAAATTCTTTGTTCTTTACATTTGTTATCTCATTTAAATCATACTGTAAGAATGAATCTTTATGATCTAATTTAGTAAATCTTGATAGAGCCCTACTCATTGAAAGTTGATATGTCAGGTGCAGATGCTCTACAGGATAGAAAATCCCTCAAGGAAGAAGAGGATGTGTAAATAAAAATAACAGGTAATTACTATGGTAAAAAGGGTGACTTATTTTGTGCTCCACATAGAACTTAGCTCTGCTCTATACAGAGTAGATGCCCCAAAATACTTTTTGACTAAGTAAATGGATGGTTCATTTTTTTTTTTATGTATTACCACATTTTCTTTGGAAAACTAGTACAGAAAATTTTGAGAGTTTGGGCACAGTGAAATTTTAACTTAAGTCAGTTTTACGAGCATTGATAAGATTAATATATAAATACTTGTAAGAAATCAATTCTGTCCAATGGAGGAAAAAAATTAGTCTACCTATTTCTGAATAGCATGTATATTTCCTCATTTCATTTCTGCAATTTTAAATTGAATAATAAGAAATTTGATTTATACTATGTTTATTCTGAATATTAATATTACCAATTTAAGCTTATTTTTGTACTGAAGCAATAAAGTGATTTAATGTGATATTAGATTTTTAAAACAACCTTTTGTGTCAAATACTACTTGATACTTTAAGATGTTTTATGGAATAGGATATTTTATAGAGTAAGATATTTTACAAGATAAAGTCAATTGTACTTTATTAATAGCATTCTGAGCATGTCTTTTGTTGAAGACATACATGGCAGGATTACATATTCAAGTCTCATAATCTCTTAAATTATCTATTGATTGATCAATTGATACATTAATAGGTCCTAATAGGTATGTTTTGACATATTAAATTTTGTACCCATGGGCTAAATATATTAAAACTGTAAAATATTCTGTATACCAATCTTAAAAATGATCTAGATCTCTCCACACTTGTATCTAGAACCTCACGCTCAAATAAATACCCTGCTTTTACTTGAGACCTAAAATATTCCATATTTCTTCTGACCTTTGGATTTTGTAGCAGACATATTGTATTATAACACTGTCCAAGTTTACATAAAAGTGTATTTTAGAAAATGCTTTTGGGACGTCTGATAAATATGTTAGAGATAGTATGCACTGAATCCCATACTAAAAACACACATGAAGGTGAAACATTATTAGTACATATTTAAAAAAGCACACTTGTGCTCAAAAGCAGATTAACTTTATCTGGGGGGCAGAAAGAGAATGAAAAAACACAAAATAGCAACTCAGAGGCAAGCTTACAGGGCATCATGATAATTTGCAGTATCTTTGCGTTCAACTCCCACAAGAAGCAGCTCTGACAACATTCCACCCACTGTGGAGGAACAGAGCATGGATTTGCAAATGGAGACTGGAAATAGCTTTAACTCTGGTTAGGATGGAAATAAGCAATATCTCTGGAGTGTCAAAGAAGGGCAGTGACAATCCCACAATCAAGAAGTGGGCCAAATGACATACTAACTCTGGAAATGCATTGTTTATATTTCTGTAAGACACCACCACAGAATCAAAAATATAAAAGCTGGTTTTCATATAAGAATTCTGGGGTCCTGCAAAAACAAGTGCAGAGTAAACAAACATGGAAGAGTAAGTGTGGAGAGAAAACAACAAGCCGGCCAAGAAATCCCTTTCCAAAATATGGCTGTCATAAGAAACATTAATTTAATGGAAAGGATCCCAATAAGAAATTACTCCTGAGGTAACATAAATAAAAGAATAATTTAAAAAAGAATTAAAATAAAACTAAATAAACTTCTCAAAAATATGACTAGCATTCTAAAAATAAACAGAAGGCTATGAAACAAAAACAGTTGGATATGTATCAAGAACTGTTGGAAATTTGAAAAAGAACACATTAGTAATCTCAAAAACAAGGAAATATAGTCACTCAAATGTATGATCCCTCACTTGCATAAGGAATCTTCAGCTCATTCAAGATTGAATGGATGGAGTTGATTTTGTCATGAAAGAGCCTGGGATTTACAGTGTTATTATACACTAAACAACCGTCTGTTTGAATCACCCTCAATAAAGCCTTGACTTTGCCTGGTAGAACAAAAAAATAAAGCACTCAGATTACACGTCAAGATTTCTTGAGTCAGTGAAGTAATTCCCCCCCAAAACAGACTAACAGCCCTTAATGTATCAATGTTCTAAAAAGTCTGCATTGGAAAAATAAGAGGAAATCAGAGAGGAAGACAAACCGTAAGAGACTCTTAACTATAGGAAACAAACTGAGGGTTGCTGGAGCGGAGGTAGGTGGGGAAAGGAGCAACTGGGTGATGGGCATTGAGGAAGGCACTTGATGTAGTTAGTGAGCACTGAGTGTTATGCACTGGTGTATGCAACTGATGAATCACTAAATTTTACCTCTGAAACTAATAATACACTATGTTAATAAAATTGAATTTAAATTAAAAAAAAAATCCTGTATTTGTATGAGCTGCTCTATGAAAACCAGAGCTAGGAGGAAAAAAAAGCAGCATATATCTCAAGCATTTATTTCAAAGTCAAGTAAAATGGCCATGTACTTGGGTTTTCTAATATCTAAGATCTCAACAGTCATCTACTGACAATGGCCATGCATCTTAGCCTTCTGCCTAACTCAGACCATCCATTATTACCTGTGGGGCCCTCCATGCCAATTGGGCCACGACTATTCCAATTAGAAAATATTTCTAGGAAAAGAAAGTCAGTTGACAGATGACCATTGGAGTACTATTTTTCATTAAAGAATGTGTTTATTGCAATAGCTTAAATGGTTACAGAACATTTGTTAAATCATTTTATGCATATGACTTTACTTAATGCTAAATAAAAAGAAAAACATTAAGTGCAGCCCATTTAGGCCCTCGGGGTCTGGATTGTGTGGTATGTTGGAAATGTTCAGTGAGCCAAGAAGCTGTCAGCACCACAGTTGCTGGTGCCAAGAGAGGCCTGAGCAGCCTGCTCAGTGCTGGCACTCTTCCTTCCCTGACAGTGATACTGATGATGAGAAGGACACCACGGCTGTTGTTCCGGTCCTTGTCAGAACAAGGAATCACAAGTAGGTCTATTTGAAACAGCCTTGCAGTATCTTCTAGGAACCAAATACAAAACATCCGTAGTTTGTGTGAGACAGGGGGGATCAAAGGCAGGCTAAAGACTACAACTAAACGTGGTAGATATGATGATTTATCTTCCACAGCTATATTTCTTTCTAATGGCAAATGAGATTAATGGTGTAATGTGCTGATGGAGAGTACACCAAAAGGTACATGAAGGCGTACAAGAAGGTGTGCTGATTCTGGAGGAAGGCTCACATACATTGTCTTCATCTATAATTTCCGGTCTTGTTGCTCAAAGTTGTCCTCTGATCCTCAGCATTAGCATTGCCTGATGTAGAATCTTAGCCCATTTAGATGCTCCAGATTTAGATCATTGAGATAATTATCTCTTCTTATATTAAGGAAAAGTGAGCTTATAAATATTCCTTCTGTATTTCTGGGCATATTAGGGGTGGAAACGTATACATATATGCATACATACATATACGAAACATATACATTGGTTTCTCCTCCTATATCTTTAGGTGACTGAGATGCTGTTTGAAGCAGAGTCCAAATGTTATCAATTTTTATGATATACTGTAAAAGTAAGACTCAAAAATCATCATTTTTCTAGTTTGTCAATGAATTTAGTATGTAGATGACTAAAAACTTATGAAGTAAAACATAGCGGAGTGAAAGAAAGGGGGAGAAATAGTTTATTAAAGTGTCTGAGAACTTGTATTTACACTTACTTATCTTTAGACAAATCTGGCTGAGAACTGGCAGCTTGATACCTGTATCTCACGTAGATGCAACAGACCCTAACGTGAAGAAAGATTCATTGCAGGAAGATATGAATAACAAACGAAGAATGACAGATTAAACTTTACCCTGACCTTGGCAAATAGGGAGTGGGAAAAAAAATTTAGTTAGCAAGTTTCTTAGAGTTGGTATGAAAAAAAAATAAGAATGAAAATTCTCATTAAACTATAACCAGAAACTGGCAATACTTCTCATTTCATGAAGATAGAAGCCTGTCACTTGCACTGAGTTCTGATGGTCTTGATGCATCTGTGCAGGAAGTGGGTGTCTGCATAAGTCTGTGTACGAATGTGTGTGGGTGCATAGAACTTTGTCATGAGCACACCCATTGAAAATCAGAGTTCCACAACCGTGAACTTTTAATCATGGCTCGGTTGGTTAAGTAACTGCCTTTGGCTCAGGTCATGATTCTGGCTTCTCCAGGACCTCTCACTTTTTAAAGTAATATATGATTTCTTCATTTGAGAGTGGTCAAAAGGTTTCTGATTTGAACATAAAAATTCAAGGTTCAAATCCTGGACTTGCCAATTACCCTCTATTTTTCTTTGAACTTCATTGTCTCGTTTACAAAACGATGTTACCATAATAAATGACCAAACCACTTTCTCATCATGAAATCCATGATTCTATGTCCTTAATCTCTATGAAGATTATCTGTAAGAATAGCTGAATCATTCTTTGAGATAAGATTAATCTCAACTAAATCGCTGAATGTAAGGATATGTTTATCCTACAACTTTTGAGGACCCACTCTTTATGAGGTATTGTGGTAAGTCTTAAAAGGGTTTAAGCTTCTAAGTTAAGAATTGTTAGAAGGAGGTGAAGACACACATAGAAACAACTGAAATCTGATTTAAATTATAAAAGTAAATTCTCCTGGAGTTTCAGAGCAAGTCAAAACGACCTTAATAGAGTAGTTAAGGCTGGGGGAGAATCAGAATCTACTTCGCGATGTAGGTTTAACGGAATAGCAGGATTCCAACAAGAGGAAAATTTGGGGAGAAGGTATTTCTAGAGCAGTGAACATGTTGCTAATATAACACTGAGTTTGTAAAACTCAGGACATTTTAGAGAGAAGATTCAGTTTTTCTGGAATGCAGAGTTTGTGCGGGGCTTATTTTGAATATTGAGATAGGCAGAGAAAACTTCTTCTTTATTTGAAAGGAATTATCATTTTAAGCCTTTATTTTTTATTTTTAGAGGAACAGGTTGTTGACAAAGAAAAACTGGTGAAACAGGATAAGTCACAATTTTACTGCATTCTTAAGTGGCTCAAATTATTATTTTTCATGCAAAATAATGGACAAGGTTATCTCTTATGTAGAATACTTTTTATCTAGATCTTCTTTGTGATGTTCTTTGCTGGGGAGTAAATGTTCAGGCTTCAAATTGGTATTGAAGCACTTGAACTCGGTATGGAGTACATCTGCCATTCCAGGAACGGTGGACAGGGAATGCACTGAGTAGTTGCCTTTATCTCATCATGAATTTTGCTGTTATTTATGACTAGTAAAAAAAAAAATAATGGAAAAATATTTCTACTTTATGGTTTTTCCGTGGCTAAATAAATTATATAGAACTCCTAAAAATGATGACATAGCACATTTTTGTTATTAATTCTTTTCTGTTAAAAGAGATGATTTGGAATCTGCTGGGGTTTTAATTTGCCCTTTTTCTTTTCTCTTTCTCTTTTTCTTTTTTCTTTTCCTTTTTTTGTCATGATGATGCTTGAAATTGTGTCACAATACTCATCATTTGGGAATTTCCATATTGCCTCTTCGGGTATTTAATAATTTATCACCTTTGCATCATTACACAAATTCACCACAAAACAGTCTCCTTCCATGGGTTACCTTTGCAAATTGTAAACGGTATCACTGTTTTAGTGGTTTGCACAAGTCATTAGTCAGGAACATTTTAATTAAATATAAAGCGAGAATGTCTTTCATAGGCAAATTCAGTGTGTGGGACCTAACAGACAAACTGACAAATAGGAGTATTGGTTTTGTTGATTTGGGTTTGGTAGTATTGAAGTCTTAAGTGATGGCTCATATCTTCAGAGGAGCTGGAAAGAGTAGGAAAAGATGGTACATGTTGTAGCACATATTCTTTTTTTTAAAGTCACACACCTGAACAGCATTATTTGGAAAGAACATGTCTCCCTTCTTCATGTGAGTCTTGTGTTGGTGAAAGGTGAAAAATTTGGCAATTTTGGGGAAAGAGTCTTCCATCCAGAGTTGGGGTACCAGATTGACGATGACAAGGCAAAATCTCCCACCTCACCTTCACCAGCTCATCTCAGCCAAGCAGAAGCCAGCAGCCTCAGAAATGCCTGCTCATGATTCACATCCTGTGCCTGTTCAGCAACTGGCCTCTGCAGAGACCACCATCAGGGGAGCTAATTACTGCAAGTCTGTGAGGTGGACCCTACCCACTCAGGAGTAGTTGAACTGAGGTCACTTCTTTCACGCTATCCCATATCCCAGCTGTGAACAGTTATTAACCAGTGAGGACTTGTGCCAGGAACGATTGAGTGAGGATTTACATTGGACCTGGTAGTCTCCATAATGCAACCCTGGAGTCACCCAGGTTCCCACTAGTCTTGCTATAGTTCAAAAATGAGATCTTAAAAATCCCTGCAAATTCTTTTTTCTTTTACTGGCTGTATATTTTTACTATCTGTCTGGTCTCCATTTCTCTCTGCATAAGCAGTTTTAGGCATTATTTAAGTGTTGCATTTCCAAGTGTTCATGACTTTGTGCGGGGCTCACCACACATCACTCATGCCTTATTTTACAGGGTGAGTGGGTAATTAGCATCTTTCACAATTAGCCAGGATTTGCTCTGCTAATTTCATTCCCTGATGAAGGTGCTAACTTGGCGTGAAACTGTAATATGTTGGGTGATTTATTAAGTCTCTACTGATGGGTGGAAATCACATGCCATGCCTTTACTGTTGAAAAAGTTAACAGCATCCATTTGTAAGAGATGGTATTTGAAAAGTGATGTTGGTGTGATTGAATGTGTGAATGTATAATGAAGTCAACCCAGATAGCCCTTTTCTGATTAAATTGTATTAAAATTATGTGGCAGTTCCTTGAAAAGAGACTCTTAAGAAAGAAATATGTGCTCATCTTTTAAGAGTAGCTGTCAGTCGCTGTCTGTCACTCAGGGCTATGGAGGAAAAAGTCATACCTGTTTTTTAAGCAACAAATAAAAGACACCATACTGATATGAAAGCCTTTTGCCTGCACAAGCTATAACATATAACTATTCACAACACAGGGAGCACACTTCTTTAAGAAACCCCCACATTAAGCAATTGGGCACATATGTCATTAGATTCACTATAATGAGTTTCTCTTATCTTATTTCCACTCCAAGAGTAAGACTTTAATATTTAGTATGAATTCATAATCAATCAAGAAATACTATCTTGAAAGTTAGGTTTCTGACAATCTGAGTTATACCTGTTGCTCTTCCTCATTTAACCTGAGTTTCTAAGTAAGATTTTGTTTTTAAAGTTCCTTTATCTTGATTAACACTAGAAGACATCCCCTTAACGAAATGATTAAAGTTAACATCAGAAATGGGGAGAACTGCCATTTATGTGTCTCTTGATGAGATGCTTTAGGAAGGACATTTGATGCAGTATTCTTGTATAAAACTGAAGAATCAAGTATGAGATACTCATCAGGAAAAGACAGCAGAAACTGACGAATACATCATAACTTCCTTCCTAAATAATTTTGAAGTGTGCTTTAAAAAGATCTATGTCAGGAAAGGCAAAGATTGGCTTAAGAATGGTGTCAGATTAAAGGAGACAAAGGAGATCTGAAACTAATACAATGTGTATCTCATAGCAGATTCTTGTTGGGGTATATTGCTGTAAAGATATTATTGAAACAATTTGGCAAAACTTGAATATGGATTTTATATTTGACATTATCTTTGACATAGTATTGCATCAATTTAAATTTCTTTAATTTTATAAGCATACTGTGACTATGTAAGTTAATTTCTTTGTTCAACAAGGATATATGCTGAAATATTTAGAGGCAAAGATCTTTAGGTCTGCAACTTACTGTCAAATGATTCATTCAATAAATAAATAAATAAAATACATATACAAGTATACATTGTACATCTCTTAAGAGAAATGAGAGGAAGAACATATGTGGCAAAGAGTTTGCAATTAGCTCATCTAGGGGTTGGCATCTGGGAATTTGTTGTAATCTTGCAGTTTTCTGTAAGGTGAATTTTTTTTTTAAATAAAAAGTAAAAAATACATATTATGTGAAATCACATAAGATAATATACTAAATGGAATTCATCCTAAATGGCATATTTTCCATTGGTTTCAGTTTTTAAAAGTTCTCAAGTTTCAATTAGGTGTGACTTTTAAGAACAGAAGGATCATATACTCAATAATTATTTAATTTACTCTTCTCATGCACTGAAATTCTTAGCCATTTCCACTTATATAAAACCACAGAGGACTAGAATATTTAGAACTTGAAAGAATAGTAGAAAAAATTGAAAGTAATTTCCTAGTAAAAATTCTATACCCATCCAAGCTATAAATCAAGGGTGATACTAAAATAAATGACATTTACCAGCGTGTAAGGTTTAAAAACATCTATTTACTCCTCCAATTTCCCCCACTCATTTAGAGACTATGGACTCTGAGAAACAAACAGAGTTCTAGAGGGCAGGGGGGTGGGGGGATGGGTTAGCCTGGTGATGGGTATTAAAGAGGGCACGTTCTGCATGGAGCACTGGGTGTTATACACAAACAAGGAAACATGGAACACTACATCAAAAACTAATGAGGTAATGTGTGGTGATTAACATAACATAATAAAATTAAATTTAAAAAAAGAAGACAACTAGAAAGTCTAGTCTTTTCAAGGGCTTTTAAAGTATTCATTGAGCACTGGGTGTTATACACAACCAATGAATCACTGAGCATGACATCAAAAACTAAGGATGTACGATGAGTTGAATTTAAATTAAAAAATAAAATAAAAAATAAAGTATTCATTATTTTGGAAAAAAAACACATCTATTTACCATTCACTCTTTCAAGAAGCTAATGGAGGGCATAATCCACCATTAAAAAAGTAATAACACACAAAGAAGAAAGAGGAAGAAATGAGACCAAGAATCAAAAGATACAAAAGAGAGAGAGAGAGATTTAAAAAAATTTCCCAAAATTGAAAGGAAATCCTAGGATTCTTAGGACTATTGATGTATAGTGGTTTAGGGAAGGAGAATTAAAATAGACCATCTAAGAAAGAGGTTTCAAAAAATGCAATTGGACTGGCAGATCATCTCATATATTTGAACACATTGAAGGAATTTTGGTAGTTCTGAGATTTTGTAATAGATAAATAACAAATTTATAAATAAATATCAATGGTTTTTATTCTAAATTAAACTCAAAGAATATGTATATAATTGCAGTATTTTTTCTCAGTATATTATTAATCACAGTATGCTATTCAGTATCTGAGAATGTTATTTAATCATGATAATGTAAACACTGGAGAGTGTAAATTTAAAAATAATGTAATTCTTCTGAGAGGATAAGAAGAGATAGAAGATATGGATAGTGAAATGATTTTTTGAGTGCTAAGTCCTTGTCCATTATAGAAAGTTAATAAATAACCTCTCAAACTGAATCAAAAGCGGTAGTATAAATATATAGAAATAGGGAAGTAAAAATAGATCAAATAGTGGAAAGGCACTAAAGAGTGGAATTTGGAAGTGGGGAATGGTGTGTCAGGGATTGCTATTTTCTTTTTTTTTTTAATCTAAAGTGCTAGTTGATCTTTTAGGAACATATACATCTGTCACATGGATAATAATAAAAATTACAATCAAGTCCAATAATCACAAAATTAAAACAAAAATTAGTATTAAAAACAATTATACAAATTCCAGAAAAGAAATTTGCATTCATTGTCTCACCTAAAACTCAAAGCAATCTGAGTATTATCTTTTCACCTTCTCTACATAATACTTATGAGAAAAGAAAACCTTAAAGAGTGCAATAACTTGCCAGGATTGCACAATATGACTAATGTAAGAACTCAAAATCATGTCTGTCAGATTTTCAAACCAGTTCTTTAAATAAGTAAAAAAAGCTACTTCATTTACCTCATTCATTCACTAAATAAGTTTGTCCTTGGACACCCACTGTCTTATGGGCATTGAGTTAAGACAAGGTATAAAGAGCTTAGCTAATGGGGGAGTTTAAATTATCTATTACAACATCATTTAATTACAACTGTGATATGTACTAAGAAGGAGGTGCCACATTCCCACACCTAGATATTTTTTTGAGTTGAACCCTTTGCCTCCTGTCCCAGATAATTCTCTGACAAGAGACGTAGAATGCCACAGGAATGTGTTACCCAGAAATCTGGGAGAGTGAACACATTGCAGACAAAAACTTTGACCAGTGAATAAATTCATTCCTTTCTTTTCTGTGAAGCACCTTCCTGAGACACAGTCTGGCTGCTCAATGAGATGAAGAAGTCACCTGAGATGAAGAAGTAAGTCTACTTAGCAATGTCCTGCACAGTAATGAGTGCTTATATTGTCTATTAAGGATGTAGAGCAAAAAATTTATAAATCATCAATTTTTTAGTAATATGTAGAGGAAAGAAATTCAGGAAAGAAGTCAACAAAATCAGTGTCAGGAAGAGAACCAAGTGACAGTAGTGCCAGGAAAGGAAGTAAGTGAAAGTAAAAGTGAAGGAAGTGAATTCCTTATCTGGATAAAATTTAAGGATGCTCTATTCTGAGGAGAAAGGCAGAGAAGATTTAGATGGAAATTTAGGATTAAGGGAGAGGTTTTAGAAAACAGGAGTAATTTACTTGGGTTCATAGGGTAAAAGGAAGAGATCAAAGTAGAGAGAAAGGGAAAATCATTGAGATGTCAGAAGGAAACCAGGGCATGGATTTAGAGGTGGTGGATTAGCCTCAGACAGGAGAAGCCCCTCACTGAGACAGGCAGTACTAAGAGGACAGAGAGTCAGAAGAGCTCATGCCTTGTTGACTATTTTTTCTTGGCAAGTGGTAGATGAGCCGCAATGGTGGCAGGAGGGGCTGAGGCCCTGACAAGTGCGGGAAGGTATGGAGGTCCCGTTTTGGATAGTGAGGAAAGTTGCTGAACATAGAACATTTAAATGATGGCTAGAAGGTGATCAGGGACCATACATTTGCTCCAGGAGCACATGGCAACAACGTATAAAAGACTGGAGGTTGGATCAATCCCAAGTTAGAGGTTCTCAGGGTGAGTTCAGCAAAGAAGTTGAAAATGTTGGTAAGAAAGCAGTTGAAATTTTATCATCAATGGTAACAGGGCTGCACTGGAAATGAATTGGGATGGAATATTTATGATGTATCTTTCCTTTGTTGAAAGAGGCAACCTAGGTCTATCATAAATAAAGATATAACATTGTTTGACATGAAGCCTAGAAGTTATATTTAATCATAAAATATAGATGATATGGCAAAAATCAAAACTATTTAACAAAGAATGTGTTGACCTTTGCCATTTTCTATAAAATATGACTATTTTAAAGCAAGATGTAATAAGAATCATATAGGGCTTTTTCTACTATTTAAAAATATGTTTTCAACTCAGGGCAGGGGAGCAAAAAGATAAAATAAAAATATGTTTTCATATAATTTTTTATATATGTAAATGAATCAACTTTTAACTTGCAGTCTTTTCAATGGTAGTGACAGAATGTGTACATATGTGAGCATGCATGTATACACATCTATGTACAGACACCATCATTTTGATCTGAAGACTAGTTATGACTTACGTATGAGTCACAAGTCCCTAGACTGATGGATTGGGGAACAGCAATGCTGCTTCTGTGAGCCTTCCCTGTGACAACAGACACCAGCTCTGGTTAAATCTCTGCCAAGTCTATAGTAGTGGAGAGGCAAGAGGAGTTTCTCATTCAAAATGCTCCACAGCTGGAATTTTGTTTGTACTATCAGCCTGTGCCTCTGGGCCCTAACCTTTCAGAATGGATTCTAGAAGATTGCTCATTCATTCAGTTCTGTAGGCCGTTTAATCTTGCTGTTTTGGACATAAAAGACAATCTAGTGACACTGGAAATAATGCAGAACTATGTCTTCTTTGGTAATTTTTTTGAATCCAATTTTCTTTTTTATTAAAATATATAATAAAAAAGGAGAAGTCTTATAAATGACTTATATGCATTATAGAAAAAAAGTGTTCATTTTAATCTTTTTGAAATAATGAAAAAAGTTTCAGTAAAATCTCTTTAACTGAAACTCAAGTGACTAAAAAGAAGGGGAAAATTATAAGGTTGAGATTTATCAGTGTTTTTTAAATAAAAAGAACTGGAAAAACCTCTTGCTCGCTCTTCTAACTTACAGGTTCTTTTTTAATAATACAGCTTAGATTTTATGAGATTATGTTTTAAAAGCAATAGTAAAAATAATATTCAGAGATGTTACAGTAAAAAAAGTACTTTTTTCTAATTTATTCCTATATATTCCATCTTCAAAATAATTCCTGCTTTGCATTTAATAAGTCAAAGAAAATACAAAAGTGATTCGATTTCCAGATATATGTAATTTCTATCAATAAATTAACAGATCAGAAAAAATATTTTAATGCATTGTATGACCTGTTTTTTTGCTGTTTAGAAAAATAAAATCAAAGCAGAATAAGAATCTTTGACTTAATTTTAGCTCTGATTTCTCGTTCCAATTGTTCCACTAACTGTATGACTTGAATAAATCATTTAATATGTTTAGGCCTCAGTTACCTATTCTGAAAAAGTGACATGCCTTTATCCTGAAATACAATGGTTTAATCCTTTCTTGCAAAAGGCCAATTACTGCTTTTCTATAAATCCAAAGTTCTCTTCTCAGTTATCATCTTAATGGTGTCTTTTAAAAATGTGGCATTTAATCTTTCTTGAAACTCCCTGCCTGGGCTGCTGTTCATATGTACAGTACTTCTTCGAAAATTGACTGCATTGGTATCCATGACTTCACCTCTCTGGTCCTTTTTCCCCTTTACTGACTCTTCTTCTTTCCTTTGCCCTAGTTCTGAGTGTCCCTCTGAACTGCTCATGGCATAGCTGATGAGTTTATGACGGCATTCTCTTTCATGTATGTGTATAATTTTTTCTTTGTGTTTATTCATTTTTCTCATTCTGGTGTCATTAAATTTAATGCTTTAGAATGATATTTCAGGGTATAGAACGATGCTCAATGGAACATAACAGAGTGCAATAATTAATTGGTTTCAAGGTGGAAGGAATCTAAGTGATTTAGATTTTTAACATTTCTATAATTTTCTAAATAGTCTAAAGTGAGCAGGAAGAACCAATGGGTTATTCACTCATTCTTACATCTTTTTATCCTCTGCTAACAAGCGTGGATATTTAGAAAGAAAAAAATTGTATTTTGTTTTCCTAGAGTAATTAGACAACAAAAAGCAAGATTGGATTGAGAGGAATAAAGAGAAATGATACCAATTATATTCTTAGTTTTCCATTCTCCAACCACCAAGATTGTAGTAAAGTTACCTGTTTTCTTCTTTCTTTCTTTCTTTCTTTCTTTCTTTCTTTCTTTCTTTCTTTC
>NW_027397084.1:8313472-8376970 GCF_003265705.2 Callorhinus ursinus
TTTCTTTCTTTCTTTCTTTCTTTCTTTCTTTCTTTCTTTCTTTCTTTTTGGAGATTTATTTATTTATTTGAAAGAGAGAGAGGAGAGGGGAAGAGGCAGAGGGAGAGGGAGCGAGAAAATCCTCAAGCAGACTCCCCACAGAGCAGGGAGCTGATCCCGGGGCTGGATCCCAGGGCCTTGAGATCATGACCTGAGTCGGACGCTTAACTGACTGAGCCACCCAGATGCCCCAAGATACCTATTTTCTTAATGCAGCATTTCCCTTTTTTACAACAATAACTTAAGTCAACATACATACTATTATTTATACTCAAACATTTAAAAAATACATGATTTTAATTACACAATCCCTTACTCTGTCACTCTGTGACTTCAGCACTTTTATTTCCTAACCTCTCAAATAAGACATACATATCTAGGAAAATGCAGCTTCAAACAAAGTGGGTTGATTTCTTATTACTGAATATCTACAGTTTCTATTTCTAATGAAGTAGAAACTTCATATCTTTATTACCTCTTTATAGATGACCTCCAAATTTTATTCACATCCATAACTTCTTGCCCGATATACATATCCTATTACAAGACGACTCCAAAGACTTGACTATCTCACATTTCTAATGTAAGAATCTATAATTTGAATAATTTATCTAAAATGGTATCATCACGTTCCTTCCAAAGAAGGTTCTCCTTCAGATCTTCTCCAGGGCTATACTTCGTCTCATCACTTATTCAGTCTCTCATGCTGGGAAACATGGAGCTAACTTTGATCCTTCTTTTTCTTTCAACTTTTTTATCTAGTCTGATTCCAAGTCAGGATGTATTTTCCTTCACAATATCTCAGGGAAAATAGACCTGGAACTTGAGGAAATGGTTTCTAGTCCATAGTTGAAGAAGTGAACAAAGAGAAATAACCAGATGTTAAACACATGACATTCTAACGATCACAAACATCTTTAGAAGAGGTTAAAGGCCCATGGGACATAGTCAGTGAAGAAGAGGAAAAAGGAAGAATAAAGAATTAGGATCATGCAATCTCATGCTAGTTCGGAAAGATGAAACCAAACAATACTGGTAATTTTCTGAAGATTAATCTACCAAGATTATACAAATAAGACTGAAGAAGGGAGTGGTTCTAGTGATCAAGTGTGCAGTTAGGAAGACAATAAATAGAATGGTTATGCTCCTTTGTTTTGTTGATATAAATTACAAATAGATTACAAATAGTAATAGATTTTCTAATGTTATAGCATCCTTACATTTCTAGATTTACTGGATAATTGCTGCCTTCATAATTACCTAGCATCTGAATCTCTACAAAATGTGGCTTTCTTACCCTTTTCTAAAGTTTGTATAAAATATTTGCTTGGTTTTCATAGAATTCAGCTAATTTTTACATTGATCTAGGTGGAGGTAAGGTGGGTAATTCATTGAGATTTCTTGAGGTTGCTTTTGTGCCCTATATTTTTCCACTTCATTGATTAAATTTTGAGATGTATTAAATTCTTCTACTTTAATCCATTAAAAATACTTATTTGAGAATATTAATAAACAAAATAGGGGCTCCTGGGTGGTTCAGTCGGTTAAACATCTGTTGTCAGCTCAGGTCATGATCCCAGGGTCCTGGGATGGACTGCCTGCTGAGCAGAGAGCCTGCTTCTCCCTCTCCCTTTACCCCTCCCCCAACACGTGCTCTCTCTCTCTCTCTCAAATAAATAAATAAATAAAATATTTAAAAAAAAACAGAGCAAAATAGATAAATATCCCCTCTCTCAAGGAGTTTATATATTAGGGAAGGAGTCAACAAATAAATAATAAGTATAATAAATAGTAAATTATATAGTATTTTGAATATAAAGGGTGGGAAACAGATACCAGTATTAAATAGGGTGGCCAAGATAGGCCTAACCGAGAAGCTGAAATCTGAGCAAAGATTTGGGATATTATCCAATCTCCTGAAGATAAACTTTCCAGACAGAACAAACAACTGGAAAAAAAATCACTAATGCAAATTATGCTTGGCTTGTTCAAAGAATAGCAAGGAACCAGCATGGCCAGAAATGAGGTAGCAAGAGGGGAGAGTAGTAAGGTATGAAGTCATTATGGAATGGGGCTAGATCATATAGGGGACATTGGAGGCAATTGTAAGGACTAGGCTTTTACTTTTTTTTTCTTTATTTGTCAGTGAGAGAGAGGGAGGGAGAGAGAGCACAAGCAGAAGGAGTGGCAGGCAGAGGAAGAAGCAGGTTCCCTGCTGAGCAAGGAGCTAAGAATTCACGAATATACTGTAGAAAGTATAGAAGGCAATACCACTATGTACTTTTGCTGTTCTATAACAATGGCCATGATATCCTTGGCTAACACTCATGCCTTCTTAATATGCTTGGACAAGATTTATTTGAGCTCTAAGAAATGTTTATAATAATGACTTCCCCAGAATACAATTGGGTACTATTGGTAGCTTGGTGGCCAGCAAAGTAATCTGCAATATTGTCACTTTTCCAGGACAGATGAGGTTATAGGAGTGGCATACTACCCCTGAAATCTGTGCCAATATTTGACAGAGTACGCAGATATTCAGGATGTTTCAAAAACCGAGGTCTCCCTGAACCTTCTTCCTTCATTTGTCCACTTCTCATGGCTCTAATTAAGATAAGAGAGAAGTTAAAGGCAAGGGCAAATTCAATTTAATTTTCATAATATTATTTCTTCTTCTCTAGGAAACAATCCCTTATAGCAGTTTTCTAGAGGCAAAGTCACTTCCAGCACATGGACTAGTATCTAGGGCTAACAACAAGCCAGGCATCCATAGAAACACACATCTCAGTATCTTCAGAGATTAAAAGGTATGTTGTTCCAGAATTATGTTCTGAAATGGCTTTCTTAAAATTATAAGCTTTAGAATTGGAAAAACTATCCAGTCACTCAATTTAACTGTTTGTGTCACAGATGGGAAGACTGAAAACCACAGTGGCTAAACGGCCTGCCCCCAGCCGATGGTTATCCACTTGGCTTATGAAAGAGAATTCCTTAAGGCCCAAGTATATTTTTCCTTTCTTTTTTGCTTCATCTCCCTTCTCTGTAGAAGAGTTGAGAAATCACAAAAAATTACATTGAAGGAGCCCTAAGTCTTCTGCCACCTTTTCTTTAACAAATGGATGAGACCATATGATCAGCATTTGAACTTTTCTGGTTCTCTGTTTTATCCTTTCGATGACTCCTTATACCAGATGGTATTTTATTTTCTCTGCAATTACACTTCATTCTGACTAAGTTGCAGTGTGACCCTGAAGCCATGACAAATTTGTTGCTTTAGAGAGCTAGGCAAATATAGTACTGTTAGGCATGGCAAATAATACACGAGGAAAAAGATAATTTCTACAAAGGTTGCATCCTACATTATTCTGGCATGGAAATTTAAAAAAAAATAAGAACACTTTTAAGATCACTGAAAAATGTAGGATCCCATGTCTATTACTGTACAATATGATGTATGAGCCTAGTTAAGCCTCTGATGTAGATTGGGGAATGACTCCCCCAAACACACTCGTTCCAGTTCTTTACCAAGTCCAATCCAAGGGAGGTGATTGCCCTCCAGTCTTCCCTGAACTCAATCAGTTATATATACAAAGCCCCTCTGCTCCATGGCAGTTTCGCTTCTCTCTGTCTTGTGCAGTATTGATAGCTATCAACAAGCCAGAAAGGAAGGAGGAAAGGTGAGGATGATAAAGACAGGAAGCTCAAGTTGGTAGAAGAAAGATATCCTAGTAATATAACCTTGGTCAAAGCAGTCATCAAGAGTACAGGGTTCACATCAGTGCAGGGCAGGAGCACCTTGAACTTCTTAGAATGTTGCAACTACCAGTTAATTGTAGGCAGCAAGGATCTGAATTAACATACTTTACTAAACACACAGAATAACAGGACATTAGAAAACTCGCAAAGTTCCAAAATATACTTCACTGTAATATTGTAATACACACAGGATTTACACATGAAATACACACACACACACACATGCATTATATATAATATGGATATTATATATTATATATATGTAATTTTAGGGAAATCATTCACAAAAGATAGATGAGCAACATTTATTTCTGAGATAGATGTACTTTTGAGAAAAGGTACTATCAGTTTGCCTTAGCTTTGAGTTCTGTATGTTAAATGATGTTTGGAAGAAAAATTAAAAAGAAAACGTTAGCTTTGTTAACCTAGTAAAAGAGTAATTAGCTATCTCTCTATAGAGGCATGCTTTTGATTGTAATAATTAGGTTAGACTGCATTAACAGTTACAATTTCTTAACTCAAGGGGTTTACCTAATTCCTTTTTCTTTTTTGCCTTTTTCTCCTTTTCTCTTTACATATTTCTACACTCCAAACATCTTACTTTTTTACTTCACCCTAGACAAAGTTTTTCATCCAAGCTTGGTCATCTGTTAGCTATTTTATCTTAGTCAAATTACTACTTTCTTAAGTTTTGGTCTCCATATTTGTGGAAGAAAATAATAGAACCAAATTCATAGTGAGGACTAAGTGAGATATGGACATAGCTTTTAGCATATTGTATGTGTTTATTCATTCACCACTAGCTATTATATTCTTGTTCAAACTTACTGTCACATCTACCCTTATATTCTCTCATCAAATTTTTCTTGCTCTGGCCCATTAGAACCCCCCCAAAACCACCAATCTCTACCACATTGCTTTCACCTATTGTGTTCTGTTTGTGACCATCCCATCTTCTTTTAAAAAGGATGGACTTCCTACTTCACTTAAAACCTCCTACACATCCATTCCTGGACTCTCACTTCCTGCCTTTACATAGAGAGATGTGCAAATTTATTTATAACGTCACTGAAGTCTGGGTCTGGTAAACAGTAGGGATTATCCAGCCAACCTACTTGTTTGAGAGATGAGGAACCTGAGATACCAAAGACAGGGTCTGAACTTTTCAAGATAACAGAGCAATTGGTTAATAGGTACATCTTAATAGCAGAGTAAAGTGCTCCTGTACTCCAGGGTAGCCCATATTCTTAGCTCCAAACAGTTTAAGTGAGAGTAGGAGTATGTAGGATAAAGGAAGAACGGTTTAACCAATAACCCTCAGTGGAAACTAGGACAGTGTTTTGGGTCCTAAAGAAGGAATAAATTATCATGAAGCTAACATTTTTAGTATTTATTATGTTCTAAACACTACAATTCTTTATATTTATGCTATTTAATTCTCAATAACAAAACAAAAATGTACGAACATACTTTTTCTGCATTTCTTAATCGAGGAAACTGAGGTTCAAATGAATTATATTATTTGGCAGAAGTTAAATACACAGCTAATAAGTGGTAGTGCCACCATCTTAACCTATGTTTCTATGACTAAAATCTGTTCTATTTTACTGCTTTTATGGCAATGCTCACTCTTCTCAATCTTGGCAATTATATAATTTTAGTCTTCCCAGGCAAATAAGGCCTCTTCATCTAGGGATGATCAGGATTTTTAGGATGTATTTGGCTTCGGGAGAAAAGCTGGATATGGAAATTAACTATGTAGGCTGTCACCTGTTGTGATTTCTGGGACTTGGACATCTAATTTAAAGAACTCCTCACTAGGGTATTTACCCCTGAGATTATTCTACCACAAGTTGGATCTCACCTAGACAGATGATGATAAAATTCCCAAACACCAAGGATACAGAGAAAATTTTAATGTCAGAAAGAGTGAAAGAGTGAGAATAAGAATTTTTTCTACAAATATCAAGAATTGTTTCTGACCTCACTGATATGAGGAATTCTTAATCTCAGGAACAAACTGAGGGTTGCTGGAGTGGTCGGGGGTGGGAGGGATGGGGTGGCTGGGTGATAGACATTGGGGAGGGTATGTGCTACAGTGAAGGCTGTGAATTGTGTAAGACTGATGAATCACAGATCTGTACTTCTGAAACAAATAACGCAACATATTTTAAGAAAAAAGAAAAAGAAGAAGATAGCAGGAGAGGAAGAATGAAGGGGAGTAAGTCGGAGGGGGAGATGAACCAGGAGAGACGATGGACTCTGAAAAACAAACTGAGGTTTCTAGAGGGGAGGAGGGTAGGGGGATGGGTTAGCCTGGTGATGGGTATTAAAGAGGGCACATTCTGCATGGAGCACTGGGTGTTATGAACAAACAATGAATCATGGAACACTACACCAAAACAAATTATGTAATATATGGTGATTAACATAACAATAAAAAAAGTTAAAAAAAAGAATTGTTTGAACCTCAGACTTTTCTCTGGCAACTTTGGATAACAAAGAGACATTGGAGCAATATAGTCAATCTGTATGTTATTTATGTTTAATGCAACATCCTTTGTAAGAGCAAAAATTTAGAAAAATCATCATCTAACTTTCAGAAAAAAAGAAGTTTCTGTGGTGTGAATATTCCCACCATGCCCAATTTCAAGCTACCAATGTGAATTTGCTGACTGCAAAATTGAAAGAGAGGTGCATATTTTTCTTTTGTAATCCTAGTGCAAATTGTCATGTGCATATGATGTGGATATATGTGTTTTAATATTGATACAGGCATGTTTATATGTTTATACATAAAAAAAGGCCTGGAAGAATATGCAAAAAATATTTTTTCAATTTGCTCTAGAGAGAAGAGTTTAAGATATATTTGATGAAAGGGAACCTTTCCATTTTATTCAGTATATTTTTATATCTTTCAAAAACATTTTATAAAAGTATACATAGAAAGTAGGTTAGTAAATGTGTATTTAAGTTTTCACAAATTGAACAAACCTATATAACCACTACTCAGAAGCAGAGCATTATCAACACCACTCAAATATCTGCTTCACTACACAGAAATAACCATTATTCTGATTTCTAGCTGTATAGATCAGTTTTGCCTACTTTTGTAATTTACATAAATGGTATAGCATATATTATACTAATTATTTAACCTAAATACTCAATGATGTAGACATTCATTTCAATTAATGATAATGATTAAATTATTTATTGATGACACAATAAACATTTTTTATATATCATGAATTCCTTTGTATCAAACTTCTTTCATGCAATATTTTTGTGAGATTTATCATTAAACATATCAAAATAGACAATAAAAATAGTAAACAAAATTGTTATATGTAGTTGAAGATCATTTATTCTCATTGCTGTGAATATAATTCTATTGTGTGAATATAATTCAACTTATTAAAAATTCCACTGTTGATGATCTCAAGTTATTCCATGAACTGAGGTTGGTAATACCTACTTGAATTAATCTCCCCATTTCCCCTCACCACTACCTTGGGCAGCTTGAATTTAACACCAGCCTGTGCACTTCTGTGCAGCCCCTGGACTTCTCAGATTCTTTGGAATAGAGGCTGATCCTTTCAGATTTCCTGGTGATTATATGTCACCTCAGAGGTTTTTAATCCTGGCTCCAGAGAGTTCATAGAATTCAAGGGATACTTAAATAGATGAAAAAAAGCAATCTTAAAAAAATATAGGTGCCACTCTTTTCTAAGAAGTAATAAAGAAGGATGTTCCAACTAGGTAAATATGCAATTTTGACTTTGGCCAAATGAAGGACTAGTAGACTATAATTCTTGAGGGCATATCTCTTTAGATAAATTTTATACACAGAAACTTTGTATTTAGGTTTAAGTAACAATATGGCTATGTCACCAGAGAGGAATGGCTTGGTGACTTTAATCTGCCAATCAGTAAGATGGACTGTTTTTAAGGCCCTATGAGAAAAATAAGTCAAGTAGCTGTGAAAATGCATTGATTAAAGACTAATATTCAACTATGCTACCTAGGGACTAAATCAACACTACTTCAGACCAACACACAAGAAAATGTTTAGGGAAGAAGGCACAAGCGAATGAGAGAGTGAGAGATTCAAATTACTTCCCTACACAACAGATAGCAGTTTCAGCTCCCTGAGGGTTCAAGGAAGCCTCTAGCAGTAGATGGACATGCTTGGTGGTCAGCATTGTCAGGGTACAGGCAGCAGAAACATAAAGAGAAACAGTGACCCCTGACCTAGAAGAAGAGGAGAGTGCAGTTTCGTGGGTAAGTCATATTATTCCAAGACTCCTCTGGAGCCTTGACAGTGACCCATGAAATTTTTTCTAAAGCCAGTGAGAGGTATGAGCCACTGATACTCAGGAGTTAATGGTCATATGTTCACAAACATATCTATATTATGATAAAGTTGTAATTGTTTTTATTGAATCCATACCTCACTTACAAGGAAAAACAATGTATGAAAGAGTTGGAAGAGGTACAGAGGACACAATTCTTGGAATCCCAACAAGAAGGCACATGATAAGGAGGTAAAATATTAATGTCTTGATTGTGTCATCATGATATTTCTCAATTTTTGTCGAGAGAGGAAATTCCAATGACTCTCTGTGGACTTAGTCATAGTTTTTCATAAGTGATGATGTGATATAAGAAAGCTGGTAACTATAACTTTTTTTTTTATTTGACCCATGCTGGTAGACTGGGAACCCAGAATCAAGTCATAGAATGGTTTTCTTTAAAATGACATGTTGGGGCGCCTGGGTGGCTCAGTTGGTTAAGCGACTGCCTTCGGCTCAGGTCATGATCCTGGAGTCCCGGGATCGAGTCCCACATCAGGCTCCCTGCTCGGCAGGGAGTCTGCTCCTCCCTCTGACCCTCTTCCCTCTCGTGCTATCTCTCATTCTCTCTCTCTCAAATAAATAAATAAAATCTTTAAAAAAAATAAATAAAATGACATGTTAAAAATGGTGTCTTTTCTATCAACATGGATAAAATTTGTTGGTTGAATAAAAGACATGTTCTAGAGGTGTCACCTTTTCCCTACAATCCTCTTCCACAACCCAAATATAGGAAAGGTGATATATCTCACACATGTCTGCAGAGCCAATTTTCCAAAACTTGATATAAATATGTAGCCTAGCATACTTGTCAGTAGTGTCCCAACCAAACAGATCTTATAAAGCAAAGCTATAGGTGCATGCAATGCATTTTTTGGCTTAGATTGTAGCCTTATGATGAATATTGCAGTGCTTTTATTAATTTATTCAACAATCACTTAATAATAAAATATGGAGGAATAGTAAAATGATTTAGACATGATCTCTATTCCAAAGGAGCTTGTAGTCTGTGCCAGAGAAAGACATGTAAGGAAATTACTCTGAAAATAATTACTTTTCTTGGTCAAAAATTATGTATATACATATTCTAGGGTTTCACATAGAAGGCGGTATATAAATCTGCTTCAAAATAAATATATACATATATAGATTTACTAAAGTTTTGTATAACAGAATTCCAGTTACTCAAGATTTTCCAAGGATCTCATAAACATGATGATTTTTTTTAGCTTGGTATTTTATTTTATTTTTAATTTTTTAATTTTTAATTTTTATTAAAGTATAATTTCTATATTATGTTATATTACTTCCAGGTGTACAATATAATGAAATGTAATAAAATTTTAATCATTAAATCCTTTTGATTAAAGATTTCTTGTGGGGCTGTACTATTTTTGATGCCACAATTAGAAAATTTTAATTTTGGAATGCAAGATATAATTGAAGTATTTTTCCATGTTATAACCACAGAGACCATAACACAAGCATTACTTCATCCGAGAAAAACAAACTGATTTATAAGTATTTTATTATCTGGGGTGCCTGGGTTGCTCAGTCGGTTGAGCATCTGACTCTTGGGTTTGGCTCAGGTTGTGATCTCATGGGTCCTGAGATTGAGCACTGCGTTGGGTCTGTACTCAGAGGGAGTCTGTTTGAAAGATTCTCTCCGTCCCCCCACCCCTGCTCACTCATGCTTTCTCTCTCTCTAAAATAAGTAAGTCTTTTTTAAAAAGTTTTTTAAAGGTTTTATTATCTCTTATGGACATTGTAACCCAGAGATGGAAGAGTAAGAAAAGCTTCATGGAAGACATAAGAATCATCATGTGTTTTGAAGAATAAGGACTTTTACAGATTGAAAACAAAGAAGGATATTTTTAAAAGTACAACTCAGCAAGATCAGTCTTGTAGTTATGAATGTCACTAGAAGTAGGGGTTGGCACTAAGATTAGGAAGAATAACTGACAGGGGTAATATTCTATAGAAGTGATGAATAATTAGATGCTTCAGAATGAGAATGACTTTAGAAATTTTCTTTTCTAAAGATTAGCCTGGTAAAGTTGTGAAGTGACAATTTTTTTTTTAATAGGAAAACTATGAAAGCAAAAAGAAGCAAATAACAGACTATTAAAATATAGCCAATCAAGGATGACAAATATTATAAATTTTGTCCTGCTGACCGGATGACACTAAAGAGAAAGGGGGCTCCAGATGATTCACCTTGGCACTTAGAACATATGGACCTCTGTGATCCAAATTTGAAAACCAAAAAATATGGTAAATCCAGTGTATGTCTGGATTCCAAATTCAAAAACCAAAGTTGTCATGAAGGGAAAGAATATTGTTCTGAAGTTCCAGGACATGAAAAACACAATTAACTGTAATTTTAGGCAACAGGTGAGGGTTGATTGTTAATTACCAAGATTTATGTAAGGTGATTTTAGAAAGAGCGCAAAAGAAGACCCAGTCTTAAATGACAGCTCTGGCAGGTATTGTGTCAGAGAAGAAGGAAGTTGAGGCTGAGATTAGAGATCAGTCCTTGGGATTGGGGTTAAGACTCGTGTTCATGACTTCACTATAAGGTCACTTTAAATAAACTATCCACCCAAAGTAGAGTTTGACAGTCAATCTTCAATCTCACATTTTCATGGCTTTCTAGAATCCTAAATAGTTCTCTGAGCAACACTAAAAGCCTAATGTGAGCAAGCTGGCTCTCACCTGGTGGAGAGCAGGAGAGACTATTATACTACCTGTGAGTACTTCTGGACTATTTGCTCTTAATTTCCATATAACATCCATCCCCAGCTCCTATAGATTTTACCATCCATGTGGAGCTAACTTCATCCAGTTCTTCTCACTTCCATTGAAGGACTCTTCTCTAAGTTAACATCATTTCTAATCTGTTTTGCTCCAATAGCCTTTTGACTTATCTAGAAGTCACACATCCCTGATCTTCCATCCTCCATGCAGTAGTTGCAGAGATTCCTTTGGTTTAGCTTTCCATATTTTCCCTTTAAAGTCTCATATACTTAGCATGACCATTTATGACTTTGGTTCATCCAAACTTCCACCTTCAGCTACTTTCACTATTAGTCTTAGTTTCCTCTCCGACCATATTGAGTTTCTCTGTTGCTTATGTCTTCACTCTTTTCTCCCTTCACACATTTACCTGCTGTATTTACCAGCAACATCCACAAATAACCCCCTAACCTCTCCCCCTTCCCACTATACAATAATATCCTACCTATCTTTTCACCATATCTCAGACCTTAGTTTAAACGCCATTTTCTTTTTTTAAAGATTTTATTTATTTATTTGAGAGAGAGAGAGAGTGAAAGGGAGAGGCAGACTCCCCACTGAGCAGAGAGGCCGACATGGGACTCGATCCCAGGACCCTGGGATCATGACCTGAGCCGAAGGCAGACACTTAACTGACTGAGCTACCCAGGTGCCTCTAAATGCCATTTTCTTAATGCAGTCTTTCTCTTACTTCAAGGAAAGTTTAGAACCAAGATTTCCATCATTTTAGCATATATTGTTCTAATAAATACTTAACAATTAGAGATCTCATGGAAACTATCTTCCCTTACATTCAGCATTACACCCCTAGTGCCTAGCACATAGTAACTGATTTGATTCCTCATTGACCCTTTCTGTAACTTGAGTGGGGACTAGCCTTAAAGGCAATCATCATCGTAGGCAAATGTCATGAACATTGGGCAGACAGGGCTAACAGTAAGGGCTTGACCAAGCCGATGTGGGCAAGAATCAAAAGCTCATTTTCAAGAAGTACTAATGAACTGGAATAAGTGTACTTATAAAGAGAAAAGGTAAAGAAGTAGACTTGTCCTTTAGGTGGAATGTGATGCTAACAATGATCATAAGCAATATAGGAGAAGACAGTTGATGGGGGATGAGGAAAGAGAAGAGGGAATTATGCTGATAGTGTTGAGTTTAGGGAATCTACAGAATTTCCGTAAGACATATCCAATAAGCATATTTGCATCTTGAGCTAAAGACAAAAAAAGACAGAGATATAAATTTGGGAATCATTTCATGTGCTTGAAATAGTGGCTGTAGATATGATTGCTCAGAAGATTATTTAGAAAAAGGGACTGAGCATGTACTTCTGGGAACCTTGGAAGTGTTTTCTGTTGTAACACATCAGGACAACAGAGTTTAATTATGTTTGGGAATAAAAATATAGGAAATAAGAAGAGAACTTATTTTTGAAACTTTTAAATACTCTTCATAATTATTACTATATTTACTAAAGGCTTGACTTCACAAAAGCATTTTGAATTTAAAGATTTTTAAAATATAAATATAGCTACTGTAATAGTTCGTCTTTTTGGCTTGCTGGTCTTTCTTAATTCTCCAAAAAGAGACAAATTGTGATTTTGGAAATACATAGTACCATGTAGTAAAACTTAAGCTGTGTGTCTTTGAGCTTTATCAGTAGGTTATTCTGGTCTTGCTATAGCACCCACAAAATTTTTATTACCATGTCAAGCTGGCTAATACTTCTGGGTCATATGAACAGTTTGTACTAGTCTTAGCTTTCCTCTTTACCTGGGTCATAGACAAGAAACAAAACAGAAACTGAAATGTTGAATTATTCCAGGGCTGTCTCCTTGCCTCAGGAATTCTTTCTTGAGGGGTGCCTGGGTGGCTCAGATGGTTGTGTTTGCCTTTGGCTTGGATCATGATCCCCCAGGTCCTGGAATCCAGCCCCCTTTGGGTTCCCAGCTCATCGGAAAGTCTATTTCTCTTTCTCCCTCTGCCTCTCTTCCTGCTCATGCTCTCTCTCTCTCTCTACATATATCTATCTATCTATCTATCTATCTATCTATCTATCTATCTATCTATATCTGCCTCAAATGAATAAACAAAATCTTAAAAAAAAAGGAATTCTTTCTTGAGATTTCTCAAACCCACCCGCATTTCTATCTTTCACCTTTTTACATGTGGATAGGTTTCTGATAATTGCAATGTGATCTCTGTACATATATACACCATTTATGTGATAGCAAGTTTGGAACATTAAACAATTAGAGTATTATTGAAATGATTAAAGTCATAATAATGATCATTATTTTTAGCATTATGATTGTGACTTGTACTTGGATTATCTCATTTAACCCTTATGTCAAACTTAATTCAGTTGGTGCTATTATTATTCTTATTTTAGAGATAAGGATATTGAGCCTTAGAGAGCTGGTAATGGTTTTTGTTCAAATCACGTAGCTAAGAACACAGTGAAGCTGGGACTCAAACTTTGGCAATCTAATTTCAAAACATGAAGACTTCATCATTATGAAATACTCTTTCCTCCACTTTCTTCACTGACCTAAATTTCTTAGTCCTAGAGGAACCTCTAGCTTCTTAATCACTACTTTCCACCATTTTGGAAACAAAATGAAAGTATTGTTTCCTCATTCAATGCTTAAATCAGATAGGTACAGGGACAGCAAAGTTTCACTCTTGGTTTAATTTTATTCATTAAAATGATGAGAATGAACATGAACTAAGATCAGAAGAATGTCAGAAGGAACCATACTTTGTTATCAAGTTAAAATTTTTTCTACCTTTCATGATAGGTATTTTCATTTCCAGACAGGGTTGCATTCTACATACAGAGAAGATAAGCCAGGAACAAGACAATAATATTCATATCTTGATTAGACACTTCAGTCTGTTCATTCTCTGGCTGGTTAAGGAGTCTGGACTTTATCTTTGTGAGGAAGGGTGTTGGAGAACTTGTGGAAGTCTTTAAGTAAGATTTTAGCACTTGTTTTATATCCCGTTAGTTCTCAAATTGTCCAACTCCACACAAAAAGCAACCTTCTGTGGCTGTAGTCCTATAAAGTAGAAAGTATTGATAAAAAGAAGCAGAACAATAAGCTCTTCTCTCTTTCACACTATAAAGAAGATATCTTATTTATATACTCCTAAGTTAACACTGAAAAGTATGAACATAGTCTAATATACCATGAGAGGTTCTCTTGAAATCTTATTAGTATTTGTTTTATTTGATATCTGGACTATAATTTGGAAATAAAACATTTGCTAGAATGTCTCAAACCTGGTTGACCACCACAGTTAGAGCAAGTCTTTGTCTCTGTATATCTGGGTCATTTCAATATTCTTCCACCAACTTTCCCAATGTACATACTTTCTAAGCATTCTCCAACCCATGGGGTTAAGAAGACTGCATCCCATATTAAGAAAAACAAAGGATTGATTTAAGGATTGAGCTGATGTTAGGGCTCTTTGCTTGCAGTGAATCAGGTCTCTTGATCCATGACCTGATGGAGATCCTATTTATTCAATCATTTCTTTGTCTCTCCCAACTCTTCTCTCATTTGTAGAATTGTTCCTATCAGTTTGGATACCTTTGAATTAAATATTCCTGATAATAATTTTTTTCATTATTTAGCATTCTTCTGCCAACTAATAATGGGTGGATATCAAAAATAATGACCTGTTTCTATAGAATCACACTATACACTGGATATCTCTTGCTATTGTTAGAGCCTTAGGAGAAAACCTAGTTCTTCAAATGATGCCATATAACCAAGAAAGCAACCAATACTGGGAAAAAGTGGTGGTTAATTCAGTTTCATTTATTACTAATCCTTATACTCATTGTGCTTTATTTTTCAGGGATGCTGATTTTTATTTAAGAGTTCTATATACAACATTTGGCATTTAGTTTTGTGCAGAAATCAACCGTTTTTGTTTTTTTCAAAATCATGACACTCATGTCTACATTTGCATCTCTTGACAAAGCACATAAACCATTGAGTCATTATATGTGTTTTAGGGCCCCAAACATGGTATAAATCAATTAATGACATGAAAATCATTAAAGCATCTGCATATGCTAAGTTTTCTCCCTGGAGTAGGGATTTAAGTAGTCATTTTTTGCTTGATCCACTAGTGGTTAATGCTTCGTTTTCCATGAGAATTCTAAATAGATATCGTTGGATCCAGAATAGCTTTGGAACAGACATTATATATACCTATGGTTATCTACTCACCTAGTTGTTTTTTCTTTTTAGTCAAAAGAAATTAAGTACTTAAGTTATTTTGGGCTTTTGGATTCAAAAACGGAGAAGTCAACTCCTGTTGTTCAAATTGCTATTTTGCTTTTATATTTAGGACTCTCTTTTATGGGGAGAATGAAGAGAATTCTAGCAGACACTGAGATAAGAGGAATTCTTTGAAAACACACACAAAAATCTGAGGCTAGTCAGAGAAGAAAGTGTTGCTGGGAGCACTAGTGGTGCTCCATGACTAACTTTAAACACACAGTGAAGAAGGGTGATATTGGTCAGCATCTCCTCATGTTTCCTTTTCTCAGAGTCCCCTTCTCTATAAAGTACTCAAACCAACATTATTGCAACATATACCAACAAAGGAACCTATTCATATCATGGGTATAAGACTGAACATTTCACCTATTCAAGAAATGTTTGTATTTTTAAATGGGTCCCTACGGGAAAGAGACTCTCAAAGTAAAAGCGTTAAACATAAAGGCAAATTATCAGGCAACAGCAGAGAAGGTATGTGAACACTGTTCTTCCATCTTTCCTTAAAATCTTATCATGTAGGATCCATCTATGATAAAATTGATGGTACTGATAACCCAATATATTGATGCCCTCTGATATCAGTGAAGTTATATTAGCATATAATTTCTCTGTTCCTTTGAGTAATTATGCTTTATGGGAAAAAACTCAAAACCATATTATATTAATTTTTTCCATATATTTTAGACTATGTGATATCACTATTCCACTGTATAAATTAATAATGTCTCCTTATTTATATTATCTAGAGAGATGTTATTTATTGCCTTTGATGCCAGAGGGAAAAGACATTATCTCACCAATTTAAAAATGCATCCTCAAATTACACTGTCCTACATGAGGGGTGTGAAGCATGTATGTCGACTTAATTGGAATTTACAAATAACAGAATATGACAGCTGTCAAGCATCAGTATGAAAAAAGAATAGCATTATTTAAGTCAGAATTCTAAATTAGCATTTTCCTACTAGTAACAAAAACAACAAATAGCTTCTCACTAAATAATAGCTATTGCATCATATAAAATTCATATTTATGCACAAGTAGAAATGGCAAATGTTTCAACCTTTTTTTGAAACCATGCACACATACAAGTCTCAGGTTTCTGAAGATACTGAAAATGTCATGAAGATTTTCACATTTTTTTTTCAAAAGCAAGTGACATGAAGGACACATGTAAATCACAATAACATAGCTGGAGGTAATATTTTATTATGAAAATGTGGTTGTCCTATATACTAGTCTTCTCTATTTTGAGAAAACCCTGGTTTGGGTTAGTAAAAATGAAACTTGGTTTAAGTCCTGAGTTTAGGAGGTTGTAACACAATAATAATCCTCATGATTTTTATCTGAGAAAATGTAATTTAATTATAAAAGAATTCAAGCCGTTTGAATCTTTTATCCAAAATACTTAGGTGTTTGAGTTTTTGAATTTACTCTAAGCTAGACTTACTGCTAGAGTGCTTGGTTTCATCTGAGTTCTGTGGGATAGAGTTAGAGTTCAAATGGTAATATATTGAAGGTCTAGGCCACTCCTAAATCAGAAGTTTCTAGATATTTGTTTGTTAAAGATTTTATTTATTTATTTGATAGAGAGTGAGTGAGAGGAAGAGCACAGTGGGGTGGAGGGGCAAGGGGAAAGAGAGGGAAGCAGGCTCCCCACTGAGCAAAGAGCCCAACCTGGGGCTCAATCCCAGGATCCTGGGATCATGACCTGAGCCTCAGGCAGATGCTTAACTGACTGAGCCACCCAGGTGTTCCTGTTTGTTTTGTTTTTAAGGTGAGTGTAATTATTTTCTTGGGATGTGCGTTTTTACAGTGTTCTTAAATGCTTTTCCTATCTCAAGTAGTCTGAAATGTGTCAAAGCGACATTTTCAATGATCTATTATCAAGTCACATCCATTTGGCTGCTAATCCAACCTAAGAGTGATGAGTGCAATGGTTTACAAAGACAGGTACACAACCCAAGCCCATGAAATCCAACAGGGTAAATATTGCCTCCACTGTTTTTTACAATAGTTGTCAGAGAAACCTTTCTTCCTCCAAAATGAGACACCAAGAGGTTACTTTCTGTTTCAATACAATGTAAAAGTAATCATAATATTTAAGAAAAACATAATATATACCATAGCTTATATTAGGTACTTTGCATATTTATATTATTTAATTCTCATGATAATACTAAGAGGTAGGCTTTATTACTATACTTAATTTACAGATGCAGAATTGAGGCTGAAGGAGTTTAAACAACCTGATAGATTTATATAACCAATAGGTGGCAGAAACCAAATCTGAACGTAGATATCAGTAATTCCAAAGGCTGTGGTCATTTCATTATCTGATTAGTATCAGTTGTTATCTAATTGGACCTGGTGTAAAAGAGCCAATGAATTGTTTTTAGACTCTAAGTCATATCTTTTTAAATTGAGAATTCTCAAAGTAAAATATGCACCATAATATACCCAAATCTATCATTTGATATGTTAGTGGAAAACCCACTGTTAGGTTTACACAGTGCCTCATTATTTCTCAAGGATCCAGATGATTATACATGAATATCCTATCTAACTTGGCTTTCTGGACAGCCAACCCACACTGAGAGCAAAGCATTTGGTCAAGTCCTTAAACTGTCTCCCATAATAATATGACTAACTCAGAGCCTTACTTTTTAGTAAAATCACAAGTCCTTTCTTTGTGATGCACTCCTGCAACCATCACAAACCCCGCTCTTGTCAATCCAGTCACTTCTTTATCTCCAGTTGACATAAACCAAGACTTCTCTCTCCAGAAAGATATTTCACCCCTTAAATTTACACTTCCCCTTTACCTAGTGTCAGTGAGTCCAGAAAGAAAAAAGAAATAAAGTGGATGGGGATCTGTGACTCAAGAGAGTCAGTCACATCAGCATCTCTGGAGTCTTTCAGTAAGACGAAGGTAGAGAGTGTGCCTTCTTCTATTTCTCTCCCTGCAGTGATTTGAATTTAGTCATTTGTGTTCATCAAAAGTTAACGTTCCAGTTTGGTGCTGCTTGGGGCAAAAATGCTGGACATTGCTTTTCTTTTATCTGGGGAATGTAAAGAGCTTACGACATTCCCAGCTATGATTTTTAAATAACTAGTTGTCTAAGAAATTCCCTATCACCAAGAATTTCCTTGTGGGAAACAACGCCACAACGACCACTGGTGCATGTTCGCTCAGACTCCGAGATCTCTGAGAAAACTCGAGATTGCAGGGTTAAAAATAACCCAAAAGGGTCAGAGTGAAATGCCCTTGGAACGTGTGTGGTCAGTTCTACAGTACGCCGCAGAAGATGTCTTGTAGATAGGAAGCCAGCTGTAAAGAGCACACTGGGCCCTCCCCTCTTCGTTCCCTTGTCCTGTAAACAGCACACTGGGCACCCCCCTCTGTTCCTTTATTCTGTTTTAAAGATTCTTACGTGCTTGACTAATCCTGTATACAGGGAGGAATGTGCCTTACTACACCCCTGCTGTAAACCATTATAGATCTATATAGTTGTAGAAGTTCCTTCGCCGCCCCGGGTCCCCGACTCTCAGAGGGCGACAATTTCCTATAAGAGAACTGAAAAGACTATGAGAATTTATTTTTTTAACGATTTTATTTATTTATTTGAGAGAGACACAGAGAGGGGGAACACAAGCAGGGGGAGGAGCAAGAGGGAGAGGGAGAGGGAGAAGCAGGCTTCCCGCGGAGCAGAGAGCCCTATGCAGGGCTCAATCCCAGGACCCTGGGATCAGGACCTGAGCCGAAGGCAGACACTTAATGACTGAGCCACCCAGGCGCCCCTAAATATGAGAATTTAGTCTTTGTTTTCCTGTTTTTGTTTCTTAAAAAGCTATGCAAAGTAAATAAACTACTGATTTTTTAAAAAGTAGCAGAAATTACTGTCTCCTAATTTATTACTTTTCCCTTTCCCCTGTGACCTATGGTCTTTATTCTTTTCATCATTACCTCTTCATCATTACTTCTTCATCATTACCAAAATCTTTGCTGTTATATGCAATGCAGATCTTAAGGACACAGTAAGTATAAGGGAATTTCATAATGAATACATACACGCACACACACACACAGCCAAATAATGTTTGCAAAGTGCCAAATAATGACACCACTAGTAAATAGTAAGTCATTTTAATGAGAATAAGTTATTTGGATGATGTCTATAAGGAGATATTTTAGTTATGGTTATATAAAGAGGAAGTTTATCAAAAGATCCAAATCAAATTTTGCTTTGCTTTGGGTGTTCTTTTTTTAAGATTTAGAAGCAACAGGATTATTGGAAATGGTGGTTACCATGATCCATTAGCAAGCAGTAATAATAAAATGCCTAATTAGAGGCATTAGATTTATCTGCTCTTATTTTTTTAATTTTTTATTTAAATTCAATTAGCCAACATATAATTTATCTGCTCTTAGAGAGAAAGGAAGGTTTCTCCATAGAAGATAAAAAATGTAATAACCTCATTATACTTAATTGCTGAACCAAGAAACTTGGAATATTGCAAGATTACCCAGTGGCTGTTGTATAAGCTATAAGAAACTGTTGATTTCCCAGAACCAGTCTCTGTGTGCAACAAGTTTGGGCAAAAATGGGATTGGGTCCTCTGAACTATCCTTTCTCTTAGGGTGGATTCAAAGCCTTAATAATTATTCAAAGTGAAAGTGGTTAGTTTCAGATTCCATGTGACTTTCAGTCCAAAGAATGCTATTAAAAACTTTGGTGCTTATTCAAACCCAGTGTTTATAGGACATATTTCTCGTTCTCAGTATACTAGTTATTGAGAAGGCTGCCTATGCTGCTCTGAGGGATTACAGAAACAGATAAAAGGAGAAACTCCCATGAAAATGAAAAGCCTGTCTTTTTTTTAAATTTTATTTTACTATGTTAATCACCTGGTGAGTACTGTGAATTGTGTAAGACTGATCAATCACAGACCTGTACCTCTGAAACAAATAATACATTATATGTTAAAAAAAAAAAAAAAGCCCTGTCTTTTTTGATATCTCCCCCTTCTGCAGACTCCTTTCATGGACTCTAGCCTCTCATGCATCTGGGAGGAGAACTTGTCTAGAAGTTACGGTAACTCAGTTCTTTTCTATATGCTACTGACTTTTTTAAATTTTATTTTATTATGTTATGCTACTGACTTCTTAAGAAACATTTTGGCCAATTCATCTATCTGGGCTTCACATTCATTATCACTGAATAATAAGGACTAACATTTGTGATCATTTACGGTGTAGGCACTCTTTTGAACACTTTATAAATGTTAACTCATTTAATCCTTACAGAATCCTATAGGAATGTAGGGAAAATTATTTTCAACTAATAGATGTAAAAGCTAAGACATAAGAAATCATATAATTTGCTCTGCAACAGTTTGGTACAGTTAATAAATGGTAGTGAGAGGAACTGAACTCAGGATGCTATATACCAGAGTCCCATCTCTTGACCTGTTTATGTTTAATGAAGGGTGTGTGTGTGATAAAATTATCTTGAAATCTCCCCAGTAGAAACATTCTTTTGCTCTGATCTATTTCATTGCTCATGATATGAGACATACATAAATAAAAAAAAGAAAAAAATGCTTGTAAATGTAAAATTCTAGAAAATTATATGTGATATTACTATTATGAAACCAAGATAGATAATCCTGCTAATATGGTTTTCAAAATATAATTTTATAATTTCTAGAATAAATTTGTTGAGATCATTGAATATCTTAAGTAATCATACCACACATCACTTAAGCTAGTATTCATAAGGTAAAACATTGCACTCATCAAATCATTTAATTACTAGTCCATCAAATGTACTGAATAAAAGAGCAATAACAAAGTCTCTTTGTTCTTCAAAAGAAGAGTCTTCTTTAAGAACCCAGGGAAGTGAGACTCTGTGTGATTTTAGAGTTGTAGCATTGATTTCTGATAGTAGAACAGATAAGATCAAGGGCATCTTGTAAAGATAAAGTAACCTAAAAAGTAGCGTAAAGAAGGATGTACTTTATACTACAAAGTTATAGCAATAAAAATAAGATGGTATTTCTTAAAAATATAGGTACATTGATCAATAGGCCCACATATATATTCATAAGTTTAGTTTTTCATAAATATAACATTGCAAGTCAATGTAGAAAATATAGCAATTCACAAAGGATATTAGCAAACTATCAGAAAAAATGTATAGAATCCCATGTCCCCTAACATACAGCAAATTAATTTAAGATAAATTAAATTATGTACTTCTAGTGCAATTTTTTTTACTTATTATTTATTTATTTTACTCAAAAATAATCAAATGTGAAGTATATGTTTCTGTGTGTGTATATGTATGTACATACATATACGTATATATAAACTATATCAGGGCACCTGGGTGGCGCAGTCAGTTAAGTGCCCACTCTTGGTTTCAGCTTAGATCATTATCTCAGGGTCCTGGGATCGAACTGCACATTGGGCTCCCCGCTAAGCAGGGAGTATGCTGGTATCCCTCTCTCTCTGCCCCTGCCCCCCACTCGTGCTCTCTTTCTCTAAAATAAATAAATAAGTCTTAAAAAAATAAAATTTAAAATATATCAAAGTATATATAGAATCATTCTATAATCTTGTCACAGGGAAGGCCTTTTTAAGCAAGAAAAAAACTTAGCTACACAAAATATAATACAATTTAACTATACACAAATTTGTAATTTCTTTATGAATGAAAAACATGCAAATTTTGAACAAAATATTTGCAACATATGATAGCTAAAGGGTTGATACAAATATATACATAAAGAACAAGTGCAAAATTATTTTAAAAAAATACTGATAGTACTAAAGAAAAATGAGAGATGGTTATGAAAAAGCAAGTCATAGGAGAAGAACTACAAAGTATAATAAACACACCCAAAATATTTAACTCACTGGGTATTAAGAAGATATAAATGAATACAATTATAATTGTTTAAAATAATCATATGTCGCATTTTTGTTGTTATACTTTAAAGAGCAACCATGAATTGTGGGCCCGTTGTGGGAAAACACAGGAAAGCCTGACTATGTGTAAACATTAAGAAGTCACATATACTTTGACCCAGGAATTATTAAATTTCACATTCCTTCTGCATATAGTGTGCATAACTCTGTGCCTGAAATTCTACGTACACAGATGTCCAATGCAACAATAAGAAATTGAAAGAATTGGAAGTCAGCATTAATAAACTTATGATGGCTTCATGCCATGACGAACTACGAAGCCATTAAAAGATAAATGAATGTGTACATATAGAAAGAATCATTTGTAATATCTCCAGTAGTTTCTGAACTTGGGCATATCAAAGTAAATTGAAGCCTTTCATAAATTTTTACATCTCTGTCTCCACAACATGGCCACCACATGCACCAGGGGATATTTAGACTACCTCTTCCCTACTTTTGCGTTTCTAGGCTTTCCACATACATGCTTACCTTCTCAGCAGCTCAAAACTGATGTGGAAAAAGACAAAGGGTTTTTAAAAGGTGCTCCTTGCTTAAGGGAAAAATGAAGGGGGGGAATCGGAAGGGGAGACGAACCATGAGAGACTATGGACTCTGAGAAACAAACTGAGGTTTCTAGAGGGGAGGTGAGGGGATGGGTTAGCCTGGTGATGGGTATTAAAGAGGGCACATATTGAAAAGTGCAATAACAATGCTATACGCATTGGGTGTTATATGCAAACAATGAATCATGGACCACTACATCAAAAACTAATGATGTAATGTATGGTGATTAACATAACATAATAAAATAAAATAAAATATGCAAACAATGAATCATGGATCACTACATCAAAAACTGATGATGCAATGTATGGTGATTAACATTAAAATAAAATAAAATAAATAAAAGTGCTCCTTGCTTTTCTTACTTTAAGATCTCAGATGCTCCCCTGCAAGTAGTGATTGTACAGGATATAAAGAAAGAATAGGTAAATGTATTTAATGGGAGTTGACATACCCAGATATGGTGAAGACAGGTGTAAACATAGCAGATGATAAGTTTCTTCTGTCACATTTCATTGCAGTAATTTGTAGGACACATTGATACCCTGTCGAGTAAAGACCTTGCTCTGGACCCTGCTGTACAGGGCACTCCCTCACTGTTTCTGCACCTTGGAATAGCATCCTAGAATTTCCTGAGTCCCTTGACCGTTCATGGCTGGCAGAGCCATTTGAATGAGGTGCCCTATGCCCTGGCTGGACCGGAGTAGGGCCTGGTGCTGTTTCTTTCCTTCAGGCAGTATTTTGGCTCGCCAGACTTCCCCACAATGTCTAGTGTTCACCAGGTGTCCTAGGGAGCTCTGGATTTCATGCCTAAAAGTTATCCTAGCACCCCCGTATGAGTCTCTGGTTAAGTGAAAGACCTGACAGGTGGATTGATTCTGCTGGTTGGCAAGATATTTCTTTTGTAGGAAAAGGAGAAATTGGGCTGCTAGAATAGTGTTGACACCTTAATATTGGGCAGTTCTCATTCAGATGGGACACTGAAGAAATTCAGATCTTAGAGCTACCAATGGTTCAGTGCCGCCCTTAGAACTGAGCTTGTGCTGTGGGGTAGGGATTTCTTCCCCTTCTGTGTTTCCATAGAAATTCCATCTCCAGTCTAGGGCACCCAAGGGCAACAGGAATGGTGATAGATTATCTTGCTTTGTGTACCACCACCCCACCCTTCTCCTTTATCTGCTGCTACTTAGGGTGGTCACTCTACTCCCCACCTCTCTCCACAGGAGTACCAGCTATCAAGTGTTCCTGAGGATAAGTAAGCCTATCTTAGAATTTTCCAAATTGTTGCTCCTCATTTTGAAATGCTAATGGTCCCTTTGGATCAGTAAATGTCTTTTCTTGCTTTTTTTTTTTTTTTTAAGATTTTGTTTATTTGAGAGAGAGAGAGCAGGAGCGGGGTGAGGGGCAGAGGAAGAAGCAGACTCCCCACTGAGCAGGGAGCCTGATGTGGGGATTGATCCCAGCACTCCAGGATCATGACCTGAGCTGAAGGCAGATGCTTAACCAACTGAGCCACCTAGGCTCCCTTTTCTCGCTTTTAATGGATGTAATAATACTATATTCTTCCCGGTTGGTCTTAAGCTATGCCAAAGGAGGAATAGCACTCGCTACACATTCTTGCTCTGACCACAGGCTCTTCTATCCTTCAGTGTGACAACGATGCATGGAAGGCAAAGGAATGGTCAGCAATGAAAGAGATCAGATTCTAGGAATGCTGTGGTTGAGGCCCCTAAAACATTCAAGAAATTGTTGGATGTGTTGTGCAACCAATATGCTATAAAATTCATAATAATAAATTTACCATGACCAGAAAAAAAATCATCCACATTTCCCTTTATATTCTGGGTTAGACCTGCCCTCTTGATAATCACCAAAAATTCACAGTGACTTTTAGAGGAGTCATTGGAAACCAGCATTCAGTGGCAGCAAAATGGGTAATGCAGCATCATGAAAACATATACTATTTTAATAAAAATAGACTCGAAAGAATCATGGCGTTATGCTTAATAACATCATTCCTGCCTTTTGTATGTGTGTGTGGGAGACATAAAATTCATGAGAAACAGGCATTTGACAAAAAGAACATGAAGAGTTGTTGCCTGAAAACTGAATACTCTTCACATGCACTGATTGGACACAAAACAAATATATAACATATATAACAAATATATAATTATATGTTATAATATTGTTATATTATAGATCTTCATTGATACATAATTATACTTCAGATAGACTCACGGATTTTGTGTTGCATTTTTGAATCAAAAGATTTATGTAAATAGGCACTCTATAAGAAATACTCTCCTGAAATCCTAAACATCCTAGGGGCAACACTGTTGGAATGTTATTACTGTATTTGAGACATTTCTCAAACCAGATGCCAAGAATTACCACTGGAAAAAATTATCTCCAAGAACATCAAATTTATTCATTCTTTTTTTTTTTATTTGTCAGAGAGAGAGGGAGAGAGAGACAGAGAGTAAGCACAAGCAGGGACAGGCAGAAGGAGAAGCAGGCTCCCCACGTAGCAAGGAGCCCCATGGGGAAGCCAATCCCAGGACCCTGGGATCATGACCTGAGGCGAAGGCAGCCGCTTAATCAAATGAGCCACCCAGGCATCCCTCACATTTATCCATTTTTACAAAATTCTAGCTTCCTTACTTGAGTAAGAGATCATACTCTTTCATTTTCTTTATATTTCCTTAATTATTTTGTCCAATATTAGAAATTTTAATTTTTGAACCTTTTGTAGAACTCACCAATAAATCTATCTAGTCATGAAGTTTCTTTTTGAGAAAAAATTTAACTACGATTCAATCTATTTAATGCTTATAAAGGATTACACTTTTTAATTGTTTTCATATCTTCCCTCAATTTTATGTTGCATTTTTATTTTAAATATGTCAATTGTATAAATTTTCAAATTTATTAACCTGTGGTTATTTACAATATCTTATTTTTAATATCTGCAGAAGCAGCATTAATGCCACTTTTATATTTTGGGGATGGACTATGATTTGTGCCTTCTTTCATTCTCTTTTCATGTTTTACTAGCAGTTTGACAACTCTATTGGATTTTTCGAAGAATTCTTCTAGTTCTGTTAATTTTTTTCTTGTACTTTTCTCTATTTCTTTCACTTCTGTTCTTATATTTTTAATACTCATAAGATTCTTCTCTAACTAAATAAATATATATATTTATTTCTTTTAGTTGTTTTAATTCTTTCTTGTTTTCTTTGCCTATTAGATATTACTATTACTAATTATATAATCAATTGATACTTAGATTTATCTGCATATACTTTTTTTGGTGTTATGATCTCTTTGAGGAGCACATCTTTCCTAGTTTTTTTTTTAATTTTTTTTTAATCAAAGAGAGAGAGAGTGAGCCCAAGAAGGGGGAGTGGCAGCAGAGGGAGAAGCATGCTCCCTGCTGAGCAAGGAGCCTGATAGGGAACTCGATTCCAGGACCTCAGGATCATGACCTAAGCCCAAGGCAGCCACTTAACTGGCTAAGCCACCCAGGCATCCAACATCTTTCCTAGTCTTGAGGATTGTGTGTTTGTTTAAATATATATATAAACACAATTGCTAGAGGAGAGGAGGGTGGGGGGATGGGGTAAGTGGGTGTTGGGCATTAAGGAGGGCACTTGACGTAATGAGCACAGCGTGTTGTATGCAACTGATGAATCATTAAACTCTACCTCTAAAACTATTAGCACACTATATGTTAACTAATTGGTTTTAAATAAAAAAATATTTAACAGATATTTTTAAAAATTCTTCTGCAGTTTTCTAATACTCAGAACCTGCCTTGCCTTCGAGTTTACCATTTTTGTAAACATTGTAGTGGGAAACAATTAGAAAAAGCTCAGAAACCAGGGACAAATTATAATTTCCAGAGGTAACCACATCTATATGTTGATCCTATCTGATATGCTTTTCTTGCAATGTGACTGACATTCCTCCTACTGAGAGTTGGAATCTGTGTGGTTTTCCACAAATTTAGGTGAGTGTGTAGGTCTATCATTACCAATGCAGTACAAACTGGTGCGGTTGACTTCTAAGGTTAGTTCAAGAAAGGATATGGACTCTGCCTGGCTTTAGAACTCCACCACCACATTGTAAGCAAGCACAGGTCAATTGGAGAGGCTCCCAGGGAGAGGATCTGCGATCCCCTTCCAATAGCTAATGACAACTTGCCAAAACATGAGTCACCTCCTGTGTTCTCCAGTCCTATTCAAGCCTTCAGATGACTACAGCCCAAACAAATATACACTGCAGTCTCAGAGAATGCCTGAACCAGAACATCTCAGTCAAGCAACTTTTGAACTCCTGACCTATAGATGTCATGAAAAATAATTGATAATTATTTGTTTTTAAGACACTAAGTTTGGGGTGATTACGAGGCATTAGATAAATACTAATATCCTCCTGCTCATCTCCTACGTTCTCAAAATTCTTTTAGATATTTTGAGTTTGGACTGAAAGCAGAATTTTCAAGTAAAATTTTTCAAAAGGAAGCTACAAAAAGATTATGGAGAGCATTGGAGAGAGTAGGATTTGAGGATTTTTATGAACTGAAATAAAGAAAGCACAGAGGACCAAGAATTAAAATTTAGGGGAACATTTATGGGTAGAGTGCTGGATTATAAGGAAATATGTTGATAGAGGGGAAAAAAACTGTCAAAATATGTGAAGAAATAATTCACACAAACAAAAAAAAGGAAAAAAATCTTTAAGTCATAAAGAAGACTTAGGAAATATCAAATGAATCAAATATAACATGAAAATAATGACATATAAAAGACAATTGAATGCAACTAATTATTTTCTAAATACTTTGAAAAATAGCATCAAGAGTAATAGCTATGTTGCATGACATTAAAGGAATGTGATTACATTGGTAGAGAATGTGGGACAAGGATTGTAGGTTTTTGTTGTAAGAGAATTTTTCAATCTAAGATAAATCACATGTTATAAAACTGGAAGGATGTTTGTGTTGAGTCCTGAACAGTGGTTACAAATTCATGTTTAAAACAAATTATAGAGGGAAAGGAACTCATACTTTTGAGCAACTACTACATGTCAGATAATCTGCAGAGGACTTTTTAGTACATTTAGGATTCCCCTCCCTACAGAACTCTCCAGAGAATATGGTTTTTCATATTTTCACAGCTAACAACGCTGAAGTCCTTGGAGGCCAATTGGCTATCCAATTTAGCGCAACTCTTGAGCAACAGATTGAAGTCTCTACACTTTCAAAGCCATTTGTGTCTTCTCTCTGTTACACCACTATGAAGACCCCATGGAGAAAAATCAAAAGGAGCTGTCACTCTAAAACACAATTAGTGTTCAACAATTATACTGAGTGAATGAATGAAAAAGCAACCTAGCAAGTTTAGCAGAAATCAGTAATGGAGGAGATTGAGAGCTACACTGCCTGTAGAGTAGCCACTTGCCACAATGAGGCTATGGAGAATTTATTTATTTATTTGTTTGTTTGTTTATTTATTTATTTATAAGATTTTATTTGAGAGAGTGAGCACGTGAGTGGGGCAAGGGGTGGAGGGAGAGGGGTAAGCAGACTCAGTGCTGAGCCCAGAGCCAATGTGAGGCTGGATCCTGTGACCTCGAGATCATGACCTGAGCTGAAACCAAGAGTCTGGTGCTTAACCAACTGGGACTCTGGCGCCCCAAGGCTATGGAGAATTGAAAATGTAATTAGTTCCAGCTCAAATGTGCGATCAGTGTAAAATGTACACTGGATTTTGAGTTCTTAATACAAAAATAGAATGTAAAATATTTTGTTAATTTTTAAAATTGATTATATCTTAAAAATATTTTAGATATCTTGGGATAAAATTGATTTCACTAGTTTTTTTTTTTTCCGGTGTAGCTGCCAGAAAATTTAAAGTTACATATACAGGTTGTATATGTGGCTCGTGTCATATTTCTATTGCATGGCACTGATCTAGAATATATAGGGATACGGGACCATGGAAGAAACCTTTCAGCACCTGGAAGAATTGATGAGACACCAAGAAGGTAAAAGGTGTGAAAACATAGAACTGGCCATCTAGATTTCTAGGTTTAATATGAATGTGTGAACACATTCAGCCAATATAGCTTCTATCCCACCATCAACTTTATATTCCTTTTCCCAGATTTACTATGTTTGAAAAATAACTTGTGTAAGTTAAGGTATAAAATGTGATGATATGATACATATATTGTGAAATGATTACCACAATAGGATTAGTTAAGACCTTTATCCCTCATATAATTACTTTTGTGTGTGTGTGTGTGTGTGTGTGTGTGTGTGTGTGTGTGTGATGAGAACATTTAGGATCTACTACTGTCTTAGCAACTTTCAAGTATATACTACAGTATTGTTAACTATAGTCACCATACTGTATATTGGAGCCCCAGAACTTGTTCATCTTTTATTTGGAAGTTTGTACGTTTTGACAAACATCTCCCATTTCTCCCATCTCTTAGCCCCTGGCAACCACCAGTCTGTTTCTATTAGTTTGGATTTTTTAGGTTCCACATATAAGGGAGATCACACAGTATTTGTCTTTTTCTGTCTGACTTATCTCACTTAGCATAATGCCCTCAAGATCCTCCCATCCATGTTGTTGCAAATGTCAGGATTTCCTTCTTTCTCATGGCTGAATAATATTCTATTGTGTATGTCGACTCTGGGCATGACCAACCCTCTGGGCATGACCAACCGTCTGGGCATGACCAACCCTTCCTACCACCTTTTAGGGAACACCTAACTTCTTTCCTTTGGTTCTCAAGTCTTCCCAGTTTGGCCCCAAGCCACCTCCAGTTGATCATCTTACCCCAGTATTGCTGTAATTTTCAGGTTCTTGTGTACTTCCTCAACTCTGCGGCATTGACTGTGACTTTCCCCTCTCCTTGGTGTTTTCTCTTGGGCAGCTATAACATTGAGCTAAATCCTTCTCACCTTCAGGCCTCCCTTTGTCCCAGGGACTATCTCTGTCCCCACCGTCCCTCCTGTTCGGATAAGAACCCCATGATGCACCAGCTTCACTCACCAGTTTCTCAGTTTCTAGCCCTCATGCTCCTGCTACAAGTAAGTGGTTGATGCCTTTACTCCCTGTGAGGCTATAAAACCCACACAGGATCCTCAGCCCCTAGCACAGGGTCTAATATAAATAAATAAACAAACAAATAAATAAATACACACATACACAGCCTTCATCCGTCTTCTTTATCCTTTTATTGATAGATGAACACAGATTGCTTCTATAGCTTCTCTATTGTGAAAAATGCAATGAACATGGGGGTGCAGATACCTCTTTGAGATCCTATTTTTTTTAAAGATTTTATTTATTTATTTGAGAGAGAGAATGAGAGCCAGAGAGCACGAGAGGGAAGAGGGTCAGAGGGAGAAGCAGACTCCCTGCTCAGCAGGGAGCCCGATGTGGGACTCAATCCCAGGACTCCAGGATCATGACTTGAGCCGAAGGCAGTTGCTTAACCAACTGAGCCACCCAGGCGCCCTGAGATCCTATTTTTATTTCCTTTGGGTATATCCCCAGAAGTGGGATTTCTGGGTCATATGGTAGTTCTACTTTAATTTTTCTGAGGAAACTCCACACTGTTTTTCATAGTGTCTGTACCAATACCCATACCCATCAGCAATGCCCAGGATTCTCTTCTCCACATCCTTGCCAAGACTCGTTATCTCCTGTCTTTTTGATACTAGCTATTCCACAGAGTGTAAGGTGAAATCTCATTGTGGTTTTGATTTGAATTTCCCTGATGATTAGTGATGTTGAACATCTCTTTTCATGTACCTGCTGGTCATTTGCATGTCTTTTTTGAGAGAATATCTATTTGGTGCCTCTGCCCAATTTTTAATCAAGTTGCTTTTTGCAATTGAGTTGCACACTTTCCTTAAGTATTTTGGATATTAACCCCTTACATAGATGGTTTGCAAATATTTTTTCTTATTCCATACATTGCCTTTTCATTTTGTTGATCTCTATTAGATTCTTGTGTAGTGTTTAAAAAATATTTCCAATTATAAATATTGAAAAAAACTCTTGACCCCATTTTGACCTCTAACTACCACATCATTTCCTTTGTTCAATTTATTTCCAAACTCTTTAAAATAATTTTCTTTTTTTTAAAAGATTTTATTTATTTACCAGAGAGAGAGAGAGAGAGAACACAGCAGGGGGAACAGCAGGCATAGAGAGAAGCAGACTCCCCACTGAGCAGCGAGCCCAATGCTGGGCTCCATCCTAGAACCCTGGGATCATGAGCTGAGCTGAAGGCAGACACTTTAACTGACTGAGCCACCGACGCGCCCCTAAAATAATTTTCTATATTTTCTCTTAAATTTCTATCCTCTCATTCTCTCTTGAACCAGGTTTTTCCCTCTTCTGCTCTCCTGAAATTGTTCTAGGAATGGTCTTCAAAGACCTCAAAGACTTAGCATGTGCTAAATCATTGGCTATTTCTTGTTTTTTATTTTAATTGGCTTTTTAGAAATAATTGATTCATTCTTTTAAGAAGCTTTTTAGGACATCATATTACCTAGTTGTCTCCTAACTTTTCTGTCACTTCTTATTAGTCTTGTACACTGGTTTCTCATCTCATCAATCTTTGGATTTTGACATCCCAGATATAAAGATTAATCCCAGAAATTTTACCTCTACTTATTTCCAAGGTGATCTCATTCAATCTTATGGCTTTAAATAGCATCTAGAAGTTGATGATTCCAAGTTTTTATCTCTAGCCTGAACCCTCTGTCTTTAACATTAAACAAACATTCAACTGCCTAATTGGTCTTTCCAATTAAATATCTAACCTAAGATGTCCAAACTGAGCTTCTGACATGTACACTCTCACCAAAACTGCACCTCCCACAGTTTTCCCAACTCATTTAATGGCAATTGTATTTTTACAATTACCCAAATACAAAGCCTTGGGTCATCCCTAGTGTGCAAGGATGCAAGTCACATCCTCACTTTCTGTTCCCAGCAGATCATTTGGCTAGGTAGACTTCCGAATGCATCGAGAATTTGATTATTTCTTAACATACCCACTTTTACCACCAGGTAGAGGAAGACTCCCAGGGGTATCAGAATGATAGAAATTAAGAGAAGAAAGATTTTAATGTGTTGCTATAAACCGCATAGAAGGACCACCTTAAATTGTTGGAGGATATATGGATAAAAATTGAAATTCCCATTTGGAGGACCGGATAATACAGATCGCACCTATAATTTTATATTTATTTAATTATAATATATTATCATTATCATTTACAGATGAGCAAACTGAGAGCTAGTTTAGTAACTTGTCCAAGATTACATGAATCAATAGCAAATCCCCTAGGATAACAACCAGAAATGCCTTCTTCCAGAAATCTCAGTGTTTTCCAGAAATGAAATTTTAAACTATAAAATTTAGAATAAAATGCTGTCTGCTTAAGACAGACAAGAAATAAGTTGGGATGTCTAGGTTACATATTTTATTATTTTCCAACATTTATTAATGAATACATAGTATGGTTACCAGCCTATTACAGGTTTGAGGAGACACAAAGGAAAAGAATATAATATTTCTTAAACCCTCACAATTTACTTGAAATCTAGTGGTGGCTCCAAGAAAGAAGTAGTTATAGCTGTTGTCAATAAACTGGTTTGCTGTCTTTCCCAACAAATGTTGTTGGCACTCTGGGTGTCTTCTCAGACCCATCAAAAAACTGTTTTTTTCTCATTTCTTATTGCATTCAACATTTACATCTTGCTCTCCATCCCTGGAACTCTTTATACAATTTTTTAAAGATTTTATTTATTTATTTGACACAGAGAGACACAGTGAGAGAGGGAACACAAGCAGGGGGAGTGGGAGAGGGAGAAATAGGCTTCCCGCAGAGCAGGGAGCCTGATGCGGGGCTCGATCCCAGGACCTGGGATCATGACCTGAGCCGAAGGCAGACGCTCAACAACTGAGCCACGGAGGTGCCCCACATTTTTTTCCTTCTCTTTTCAGATTCTTGAATTTGATCCTCATATCTGATTGTTGATCCTGCAGAAGTACAGACTTTGGTTACCCTTCTTGCCTCTAACTTAGACATTGTACTTGAATTAAACATATATTTTTATTTGTTTGTTTTTGTTTTTTAGGTACACATCACTTAAATCTCCAGAGGCAATATGATGCCTGTCCTGGAACAAGCTGTTTAAACTAGATATTATCATGAGGTTCACTAGATCTCTAGTGAAAAAAAAAATTTAAAAATTAAAAAAATAAAGCTGTAATCTTGGGCCAGTCGTTAAGTTAGTTAAAAAAAAAAGTAGCAAAATGTTTGGGAGCTTGGTAAAATATTGATAAATGGTTGATTGGTCCTTTGTTTTTAGCTGGAAAACAAATTCTAGTCTCTATGTTTTCCCCTTAACTTTTATCATTACAGAGACTATTTGTGCTGTCTAGTATTTACATTGAGAATGAAACAACAGATCTTTATGCATTTTTCCATCCCATTCAGAACTAAGTACAAAACTGCCAAGATAATGTTTTGAGTCTAGACTCTTGCCAAAGTTCAGATTGTATTTAAACCCAGTGTAATAGTATTAGTATTAAATAATATTCAATTAATATGCCTTCTTGCACGAACAGAACTTGGAGAGAAGAAAGGAATGGCCAATGAATATCGTCATGCTGTACTGTAGCTTGTGCCCTCATCTTGTACTGAGGTTTCCTGTTTCTCAATGTCAATAACAAAATGATGACATTTAGATAACTGATAAGTCTATGGATATTAATTTTCATCAATCAAATTTCTAATAAGGTCATGGTTAAGTTGGCAAATGTTCAATTGTGTAAATTTAGGTAAACCATGACAGATCAAAAGTGGTTCTAAACTGAAGCAAAGGTGACATCCATATGATAGGAAATTAACGAAAGATATACCTCTATCATAAAACCTCTAACTTGAGAATATAAGAAAGGTCTTAGCTCATTCCATTGAATGCATAATTAATATCTACAGAGGAAGATATCAATATTGGCATATGTGTTTATTTATTACAGAAATTCTAATTTATTCCTATACCTCTCTGCACTGGTGTACAAACTTCTTTGATCACAGGTACATCTTCCTTTTCAAAATTAATCTTCTTCAAATAACCTCTCAATGCAGCAAATTTTACTTGGTGAGAGACATATATCAATTTGCTTTTCATATTTAAAGCAGCGTCTTCTACAGTAACCGAAAGATTTTGTGCACCGATCAGGATCCACCAAGGTACATGTGGCTATAGTAAAAGAAGAGTAACCGACATTACTGATCTCTTACTTAAGAACATATTATTTTTGATGACAAAAAGTACTATGCATACATTGTAATGAACTTATAAAATGCCAAAAAATAAGAAAGCACTAAAATATTACATACTTCCATATATATATATATACAAAGTTTGAACATGTTTTAAATTAATATATATTACATTTTTATGCCATACATGATTCTCCTCAATAAGATTCAAAAACTTTTTAGAGCTACATAATATTCCTTTGAAATATATGACAGTTTGTCCATTTTTTCCATTAGGTCATATTTAAAATTTTAATATTTTAAGATTATAATAAGCAAATTTGTAGTACATATTTTAATACTTACATGAGACATATTTAAGATAATTGTGGAAGAGTTAGATCCCAACGTTATTAATTTATATATTGCACCAGCAATATATGTAACTTTTGCCCCCAAATAAAATAGTGTCCACTGCAGTTTTAATTTTTATGCTGTTAGTATTTGTTTCGAACAATTTTTCTTTTTTCTTAATAGTTCATATACTTTCCTTATTATGTTATTATATAATTTTTTAAAAGAATTCATGAGTTCTCTTTAAAAATTTTTTAAAGGCTTTATTTTTAGAGCAGTTTTAGGTTTACAAAAAAATTGCAAGAAAGGCACAGAGATTTCCTATATACTCCCTGCCCCTAAATATGCATAACCTTCCCCATTATCAACATCATCCACCAGAAGGGTACATTTTTTACCAAGGATGAAGCTACATTGACACATCGTAACCACCCAAAGTCCATAGTGAAAGCTTCAAAATAGTTCATTCTTCGTGTTGTGCATTCTATGGGTTTGGGCAAATGTGTAATTAAATATATCCACTATTATAATATTATACAAAGTATTTTCAGTGCCCTAAAAATCTTCTGGGCTCTGCTTATTCATCTCTCCCCTCACTCCTCTGGCAACTATTGTCTTTTTTACTGCCTTCATAGTTTTGCCTTTCCAAGAATGTTATATAGTAGAAATCATATCATACACAGCATTTTTAGATTGGCTTCTTTCACTTAGTAATATGAATTTAAGGTTCTTACATGTCTTTTCATGATTTGATAGCTCATATTTTTTAGCATTAATTAGCATTTCGTTGTCTGGATATATCGCAGTTGATCTATCCATGTACCTACTGAAAAATATCTTGGATGATTCCAAGTTTTGGAATTTAGGAAATTAGGAAATTAGGAATAAAGCTGTTTATAAACATTCATGTGCAGGTTTTTGTGTGGGCAGAAGTTTTCAACTGCTTTGGGTAAATACCAAGGAGCATAATTGCTGTGATATGGTACCAGTATGGTTAGTTTTTTTTTTAATATTTTATTTATTTATTTGAGAGAGAGAGAGAGAAAAAATGAGTAGGGAGAGGGACAGAGAGAGGGAGAACCACAGTTTCCCAGCTGAGGATCCTGGGATCCATGACCTGAGCCAAAGGCAGACCCTTAACCGACTGAGCCATCCAGACACCCCCAGTATCTTTAGTTTTATAAGAAACTGCCAAACTGTGTTCCAAAGTAGCTATATAATTTTGCAATCCCATCAGCAGTGTATGAGAGTTCCTGTTGCTCCATATACTCACCACAATTTGGTTTTGCCAGTATTCCAAATTTTAGCTGTTTTGATAGGTATGTAATGTTATCTCGTTTCAATTTACATTTCCCTGATGACATATGACGTGGAACATCCTTTCCTATGCTTACTTGCCATTTGTATAACTTCTTTGATGAGATGTCTGTTAAGTTTTTTGGCCCTTTTGTTTTTATTTTGTTTTGTTTTCTTATTGTTGAGTTTTAAAGGTTCTTTGTATGTTTTGGATAATGGTCCTTTATCACATGTGTCTATTGCGAATATTTCTCCCAGTTTGTGGCTTGTCATCTCATTATCTTGTTGTTATATTTCTCAGGGCAGAAGTCTTTAGTTTTAATGAAGTCCAGCTTATCAATTCTTTCTTTCGTGGATCATGCCTTTGGTGCTGTATCCAGAAAGTCATTGCCATTCGCAAGGACATCTAGGTTTCTTCTATGTTATGTTCTAGGAGTTTTATAATTTTGCATTTTACATCTGGACCTACGAGCCATTTCAAGCCTATTCACTAGTCTAGATTCACTTTTTCACATGTGGATGTCCACTTGTTCCAACATCAGCTGTTGAAGAGACTGTCTTTTCTTCATTATATTGCCTTTGCTCTTTTGTCAAGTATCAGTTGACTATATTCATAGGGATCTATTTCTGAGATCTCTGTCCTGTTCTATTGATCTATTTGTTTACTCTTTGACCAGTACCACACTATTCTTTTCAGATATATGAATATAATGGTATGAATTTTCTTGTAAGCTCTACTGTAGCTGTGTTCTATGACCTTTGTGCTCTCATTTTTATTACTTTTCAGATGACAATATTTTCTGACACTCATTGGTATTTCTTCTTTGAATTAGGTTGAGTTTCATTAATCTTCATGTTTATATCTTCTTATTCTTACATTTATGTTGTTTGTTTTTCTCTGTTTTCTGTGTAACTGAGGAAGGTGTGTTATCATCACCCATTATTATGGTGTTCTCTACTCTTTTTGTCTTTCTATCTTTTTTTACATATTTCAAGACTAAGTTATTTGCTGCATTAAATTTATGGTTGCAATATTATCCTGTTGAATTGAATCTTTTATTACTACGAATAATCATTCTTTGTCTCCAGTAATGCATTTTTTTCTTACTGTTTACTTTATATAATATTAATATAGCTACTTCACCATGCTTTTGTTGGGGTTTTATATCCTTTCCTATCCTTTAGATTTTATAATTTCTCTTTTCTCATATATTAGATATTTCTCATATAAACTATTCACTACATTCAAAACTATATTCACTACATTCAAAAGATTCACTCTTATTTTTTAACTTTACACTAACATTTATAATAGTAATATATTTTGGATGAAATATATCCTGTTATTTTTTCCTATCTTCTTTTCTATATATTGGTTATTTTTTATAATCCCATCATATAATTTACCATTGTGTAGTTATATTATCTTTTACTCTTCTTTTGTGTTTATGCTAGAAGTTTCAACTTACCAAAGTCTTATTAAAAATCATTGCTTGTTTGTTTTTTGTTTTTTTCTTTTGCTTTTTGTTTCTTCCTGTGTTTCTGAGCTTCCACATAGAAAATCATTCTCTTTCTGGCCAATCTTTTAAGAATTTCCCTTAACACAGGAGTTCTGATGTTGAATTCTCTGTTTTTATTTGAGAATATCCTTATGTTATCTTCACTCCTAGAGGGTATTTTCATTTGATACAGAATTCTAGATTATAGTTGTTTTCTTTCAGGACTCTGAAGATATCACAACCTTGTCTTCTGACTTCTTTCTTTGTTGTTTTTTGAAAAGTCAACTTTCAGTTTAATATCTGACCCTTTGAAAATGATATGTTGTTTTCTTCAACTTTTGCTTCACTTTATTGTTTTGTTTTTTTTAGCAGTTTGCTATGCTTTTTCTTCCTTCCTTCCTTCATTTCTTCCTTTCTTCCCCCCTTCCTTCCTTTCCTCTTTCTTACCTTCCTTCTTTCCTTCATCCTTTCCTCCCTCCTTCACCTTTTTTCCTGATTTTCAACCTCTAATTTTCTCTTGTTTCATTCCAGATATTTTCTTCTGGTTCATCTTTCATCATCATTAAATATCTCACTGATTATGTAAAAGCAACTATTTAAAACATTCAATATGTATTTAATTTTGCTTTATGAATTTTTCAGTTCTGGAATTTTATTTTTGCTCCTTGTTGTAGTCTTCACTTCTATGCCAAGTTTTTACTTTTGTTTTTCTTTATTTAAACAAGTTAAGCACAGTTATTTTAAAGTCTAGGTCTGGTAACTTCAGTCTCTGGATCCCTTGTTAATCTCTTCTCTTGTATGCTGGTTTCAATTTTTGATAGGATAGTTTTGTTTTCATTTGTTCCTGATTATTTTTGTCACATAAATTTTTAATGAAAGATTGAGGAAGCTTGAGGTCTAGAATGATGTTATCTTTCTCCAGAATGATTTATTATTGTTCCTTGTTGATGGCTAAGACTACCTGGATAATTTTAAACCATTTATAGAACTTGAGATAATGTAAAAGTGGGTATAAGTTCCTGGGACGGCTGGATGGCTGGACTAATGTCCTTTTAACTTAGACCTAGTTTGTAGTCTTTTGGGATCCTCAGCCAAAGCACACCTTTGCAGGCTCTGAATTGCAATTTTTGCCCCAGTGGTAGCATAAGGCTATCAAATTTCTGCTTTTCAACTTCTTTCCTGTGTCTTTAAGAATAGTCAGATGCTTCTAGGGAGAAGAATGCTTCTAGCCTCAGAAGTTGATCTCAACTTGATCTTTTCACTGTAACTTTTAACTGACCCGTTTACTCTGCAAGGCCTTTAAGCAATTATTTCATGTTTTTTGTTTTGTTTTGTTTTTTTGTCCATATATCCCCCTCAGTGCATGGGAGAGGCTATATGAAAAAAACTGTTATAATTTTATATTATGTTTTAATATCAGGTTGCTGCTATGTGAAACAGACTACTATAATTTTTATTGTAAAGTTTTAACATCGAGTAGAGCAAACAAATCACTAATTTTTCAAAATCTTTGTAGGGTACAAATTGATAGTTTTTCTAACTGCAGAGTTTACAGCTGTGGACTTTAAGCTTGAAGTTTAATGCTGTTATTTGCTAGCTAAGTAACTTTGGGTAAGCCCTACAAGTCTCAGTTGCTTCATGTGTAAAATGGAGAAAATGGTATCTCATTCACAGAGTCTCTATGAAACATGATGAATTAACACATAAACAGGTGTACAACAGTGCCTGGAACATAATAGTTTCTCACAGATTAAGAACTGTTATTAATTAATGAACAAAAGACTATAGTTGAAATTAAATCATTATTGACTACAACTTTTAGACCAGGTGGTGGGCTTTTTCTGGAGGTAAAGCAAAACACTGAGCCAAAGAGAGAAAGAGAGAGAGAAAGAGAGAGATAGGCTAATTAAGTACCATGATAGAGAAATATATTAGGTCTAATGTGTGAACAGATGAGTGTTTGCTTAATGTCATGGTGTTGCATCATGGAAGAGTGATATGAAAATTTAACCTTAAAAAATGAGCAAAGGTTATTCAAATGCACAGGAGGAGTATAAAAAGAACAAGAACCAGTCAGACAAGTAGTATGATTCTCATCCTAGAGCTGAAAGAGCATATTAATGTTTAAGTTCAAAAACTAATAATAACACAAATATATTTCCTTCATTGAAAACCTACTCTGTGTCAGGTATTGTTTTGAATATTTTGCATATATTATCTCATTTAACTGCCATAAAACTTTGAGGTTGATGTTGTTCAGATAAAAAACCTGAGGCTTTGAGTGACCAAATAATTTGCCCAAGGTTGCAAAACTAATACATGCTTAACCCAGGGTTCAATCTTAAATGGTTCCAAACCAGAATTTGCATTTTAAATATGTAATCCATGGCCTCTACATTGAAAAAGTTGGAAAGTGACATATGACAAACACTCAACAGATCTGGATATTGTCTCAAATTTGATATTGCTTATGGTTGCTCATTGTCTCTAGGACCTTTAAGTATTTTATGACTACGGAGGGAGATGAAGATGTGAAAATCAGAAGTTGAGCACTGAATGACAAAATAGAATTTTATTAAGATGAATATGTTTACCCATACAAAGAATCAATAGTAATACATACTTAATATACTCTATATATGCTTAATAAGTGGGTTTCCTTTCTGCAACCTGAACGTAGGAAAAATTTTACCTTAGACAAATTTAAATAAAATAATTTTAGCTCCTCTATGTGGAATTATTTGTCAGTTCCCTTGACTTTGATGTCTTAACTCAAAGTTGGATAACTGAGAATTTAAGGTCACTTTCTGTTCCCCATCTCTTACCGGCCTCTTATTCAGAGCTTAGAATTACGTCCTTTTTTTCTTTTTCTTTTCTATTTCTCAAATATTGTCAGTCTGGTAAGGGTTGCGCTTGTCTCTTATCTTATGGCTGGCACCTGGATCTCTACTATTGAAGATACTTCCTATCAATTAATAGTACCATCATGTAAAAGTCATAAGATGTTCTAAAATATTAATATTTGTGTTTTATTTTCCTTAGCTTATTCAAGGATATTGAAGCAGGTATAATTCTTTAAGTCAGGTGGATGAAAATACAGAAAAATATTAAGACTAATTTGCAAATTACCTTAACAAGTACAAATTAATACAAACAAATCATTGCCACAAGAGAAGCACTAATGTGGTATTCATCTGTCATATAGCATCTTTCTGGATTGGTTGAGAAGTTACTTAGCTAGTCAGTGAAATCCTGGCCTATTGGAAGAGGTTATTTATTTTTATGAGCTCTACTTTTCTCCCAACATTTTATTGGTAATTCTCATTTGTAACCAAATCAACTTGATTTTAAATTTAATAAAATCTAGAGCACCGGGACCATTACTGTCTCCCCACCAACGTTTCAACACAGGTGAATGTCTCTCCTCCACTATTTTAGACTCAGCCTCCCATGCACCAAGCAATATATCTTAAAGTTTCTAAGGCCACCATGTTTCTGTCATTTAAGGTCCATTCTGAGACATCTAAACAAGTGGCTATACTGAGACAGTACCTTGTATTCTTTCTCAACTACTTCCTCTCCTCTTTTTCTGTTTTCTACTTCTACTTCTATTTTTTCCATTTCTTGAAATACTGCAATATGATATTGAATGATAAATGTTCTGCTTACATTATCTCTGAATCTTTGCAAAACCTTGTAAAATTAATGGTATTACCCTTCCATTGTACAGTTAAAGGAATTAAAGCTTCTCCACACTACAAAGGAGCCTCAGGTCCTTAATATAAACTCTGATCTATTTGATGACAAGCTCACTCTATAAACCACTAGTATGTTGTTTTCACTATCTCTATGGATTATTTTATGCTTGTACTAAAATACTGACTAAAATGCTGCTCATTCTGTCATGTTTTAACCATCTTCAGTATTGTTCTCTATCAATTTTCTATAACTCTCCCTCCAGCACGGTATCACTCTGCTTGGATCACTCATCTTACATCTTCATCAAGTATCTACTTAGACTGACTACTTTTTATTGTTTCTTTAATGACTTTAAGGTTCTATCAATAGACAAACCACACCATTGTGCAATTGATATGTACTACTCTATAAACAGCTTCAAAGCCACTCACTCCGATACCTTGTATTACCTTTCCTATTTTTTTGATCCAGCAAAGGCCAAATGTAGAGCATTCTGTCCATTTCAGTACACATTATAACTTAGTATCTGTTTGAATGATCAAAAGGTAAAGGTGGTCATATTCATACGCTAAGTGTCTTCATTACATTATTTAAAGTTTTCTGCAATGCTCAGCAAATGGTATAGTCCCCACACACCTGAAGCACACCTATATTCCCATGTGACCTCACTGTTTTTGGCCAAATAATCTATTCATCTTGTACTTTAGCCTCAGGACCTTCTACAGACAGCATGATGAAATATAAAGAACAAATATGCTAGGATTTGGTATTCCAATGTTTATATTCCACTTATCACACAGTATAACAGGTGTGACCTTGAAAAACTCTCTCCTTTGATGTCATTTTCCTCTTGTATAAAAAGAGGCAATAACAGGTATCTCAGAGTGTTATCTGGAAGGTCAGATTAGATATCTACATGAGAAATTACAAAATGGGGTTTGGCACATGCTAGACATACATATTTACTTCTTGTCTTTTCTTTCTTTCTCTCACCTTCCAAGGTCTAAAGACAAGTTTCTTATCCCCAGTTTCAAAGCTCTTCATCAGAGAATTCAGGACATTTTCCCAAACCTCCACAATTGCCATGCCATAATTCCACCATTCTTACTATTTAGAGCATACTTTTATAAACCTTCTAATTCAAGGAATTCATTGATTTATCCGAGTTTATTCAACTAGATTTTAATATGCCTGGAGAATTATTGTGTTTTTCTTTCATTTTTGTTTCCTTAGTGTCCAGCATTGTGCTCAGTAGATCGCTAACCACTCAGTATTACATGGTTATTGATGGACACGCTAGCACCATGGGCCTCAACATCCTCCCTAGTCATCTTTGAGGTCCCCACTTCCTCAGTTCCCCTTCATTATTAATAATAACTATAATATCTGGGGTGCCTGGGTGGAGCAGGCAGTTAAGCCTCTGACTATTGGTTTCAACCCAGGTCGTGATCTCAGGGTCATCATCATGAAATCTGCTTAAGACTTTCTCTCCCTCTCCCACTGGCAACTCCCCCCCCCATCACATGCATGCTCTCCCTCTCTGTCTCACTCTCTCTGAAGTAAACAAACCTTTAAAAAATGATAATCATAATAACTACAACATCAGCAACTATAATAATTATAATAGTACTAAATTGGTAGACTAATTTTCAGTTTGTAGGGCTACTTACTGGTACATTATTACACTAAATCCTAACTGCAGTCTTTTGAGGTGCATATAATTAGCAAGCACAATATTTTACATCGGACTTTTTATTTAAGATTGTGGTTGTTATTGATTCTGCTTGTATTTTCTTTTTTTTATTGTTAAAGACTTTGGCAAATCATTTAAATTCTCTGAGTGGCAAGGTTCAGAAGTTATTAAGAAGGAAGCTAGTAATAAAATCTAGATCTTCTAAGTTTGAATTCAGTTGTCTTTCTGTTACATGTTGCGCCTCTTGAATTCCCAACTTTCTAGGTCCAAATTAGAACACTTTTGGGTATCAATTTATATCTTCGTTGTTAGAGAACCTGGATCCCTTCAGAGGATAGATCTCTCAAGAATATCATAAAATCTCCAACATACACTTCATTGCAGTACGTATTTTAAATATTTATTTTTAATTGATTCATAAAGCCATTGCTGAGTTTCTTTACTCAGCAATTATTAACTAATTCAACAAGGATTTTTTGTGATACTGTTTCTTTATTTACCATTTTAGTCCTACTGTATCTCATTGCCCAGCATATTTTGATACTATATCCTGGATCATTTTATAGATTCTATTATTGATATCTCAGGAGATATTTACTGTTATTCTCAATCATTCATCTTCCCCGGGCCTTATTTGTTTGTTTGTTTGTTTGTTTGTTTTTAAAAATTATTTGAGAGAGAGAGAGGAGAGCACGCAAGCAGCAGGGGGAAAGGCAGAGGGAGAGGGAGAAGCAGACTCCTTACTGAACTCAGAGCTCAACATGGGGGCTAGATCCCAGGACACTGAGATCATGTCCTGAGGCAAAATCAAGAGTTGGATGCTTAACAGACTAAGCCACCCAGGCGCAATTTATTATGAAATCTTGGGTCTAATAAATAGACCCAATTTATTATGAAATCTTCATTTCTGAATTTTAGAAATAAATTTTTAATTTATATTTTTAAAAATAATTTAAGTATCTGAAACAATCAAGACCTAAAAAAGCCAGAGGATCTACTTTGATCATATTAATTTTCAAAATGAGTTGAAGGGGCCTGAGTGGCTCAGTTGGTTAAGCATCTACCTCTTAATTTCGGCTCAGGGTCCTGGGATCAACCCCTGTGTGGGCTCTGGCTTTGCGCTCAGCAGGGAGTCTGCTTGTCCCTCTGCCTCTCCCCCTGCTCCTGCTCTCTCTCTCTTTCCCTCTCTCAAATAAATTAAAATCTTTAAAATAAAATGAGTTGAGGGGCGCCTGGATGGCTCAGTCACTAAGCATCTGCCTTTGGCTCAGGTCATGATCCTGGAGTCCTGGGATCAAGCCTGCATCGGGCTCCCTGCATGGTGGGAAGCCTGCTTCTCCCTCTCCCACTCCCCCTGCTTGTGTTCCTGCTCTCGCTGTGTCTCTCTCTGTCAAATAAATAAACAAAATCTTAAAAAAAAAAAAGAAAATGAGTTGAGTACATTAGTATAACACTATTCTAATGAGGAAACAGAATCAACACAATCAAGAGACTTCTTTAATTTAATTGATTTGACTGTGTTATTTTTATAATCTGGTGTTTCTATTTTTAGCTAGAAGCTCTATAAACAAGCATTTATTTTACCTGGTAGGATGAAGGTCACATAACACAGAAAATGGAGGAGATGATAAAATATCTTCATTCTGCAGAAAGAAGCTGCTGAAAGATTTGGTAACAAAATCTAGAGAGTAGCACACTTTCCAAAAAGCCAGGAGACATTTACTATTTATAGTTTTCTAATGGAAGAAAAACTCTTTATCCGGAAATTGTTTTAATCTGGTGTACTTGTCTCTGCACCATTGACTAGGGCTGTGGGCAGAATTACCCAAATTGAAAATACTTCAAATTATTGATCTTTAGAGAGGAAACTCTACATGGAAGATAGCTGCACACATGACACCATTATATCAATGGTGATCAATTAAACATTGACGCAATAGGCATGCATGGAGTGGGTTTAAGAGAAATATTTACCATTTTAGATGTGAAACAATTGAACATTACCATGTCAGTTAAACTCCCGGTTACTTTTCAAAATATATTCTAGTCACGAATTTGGTATGCAAATTCATCAATATGTCCAGATATCCCAAATTCTTACTTATATCCAGTTATCTCATCCAATTCCCCAAATTACTCATTTACCAAAGGACAGATAGTGAGCCTTACTTTTGTCATTAATTTTTACTAAATTATTTTCAGATGCAACTTGAATATTTATGGAGCTCTGCTTTTTCCTAGAAAAGGCCAATTAGTCTCCATTTATTTTAAATTTTTTATCAGAATAATATAGGCACACAATAAATATTAAAAAAAGTCCTTGTAATGAATAGAAATAATTTCCTCTTTCAATCTATGTTTAGATCTTCTCTTTATTATTGGATAAGAATTAGGATCTAGCTTAATATTTTGTCCTTGTGTGGCAACCACAGAATGTATCTTTTGGTTTCCACTAAGAAAAATGTGGATTCAGGCCGTCGCCAATGTACCATCTCCAGGCAGCCCCGGGAACCTGTTTTTCCCGGGAGCGGCTATGAGTAAGCAGAACCAGGTTTCATACGTTTGTGTTTTTTTGTTTGTTTGTTTGTTTTGTTTTTGTTTTGTGGGGGCCACTGCCCTAAAACATCAAATTTATTGTGCTGTTCTTACATTCCAAACCCAACCCCCTCTCCCAGTGGGGGTCAGCAGAGGGAAGGAACCGGCGTTCCTGGCCCGCTTCAAGGAACAGGTTGGCTACAGGGAAGGGCTTACGGTGGAAACCAAGAGAATCCAGCCTCAGCTCCCAGATGAAGATGGTGATCGCAGTGACAAAGGAGATGAACAGCCCCAAGTGGTGGTTTTGAAAAAGGGAGACCTGTCAGTTGAAGAAGTCATGAAAATTAAAGCAGAAATAAAGGCTGCCAAAGCAGATGAAGAACCGGCTATAGTTGATGGAAGAACGATGTATGGAAAACCAGTCAAACGTTCTTTGGATGAAAAATATTCAGGTTTAACAGCAAGCTCAAAAAAGCGGATGAAGATGAAATAAATAAGTAGGACTCAGTTAAAAAGAACTCACAAAACCAAATCAAAAACAGTTGCCTCCTTTCTTTTGACAATGAGGATGAAACTAAGTGTAAATATTTTGGATTTAGTCGTCCTTAAGAGTATATGGGGTGTTTTTTAAAGTGACACTTTTTTTTTCTATTTAAAGATAATACAAGTTCATTATAAAAGATACAGAAAAAATTTAGTATGATAAAAATTTTGTTTATCAATACCCCTTTGACATGAGGCTAACTCTGTAGATATTAACTACTATTAATATTTTGGAACTCCCATGTGTGGGGCATGTATTTTTTAAACAAAATTGAGATTATATTGCATATGTTTTCTGTCCTGCTTTTCACATGACATTATATTCTGAGCATTTTTCCAGATCAGTAAAATTTAAAAAATTTAACATAATTGCTACAGAGGATTTTGTCATTAAACAGATCACCTATTGCATCTTCTTCATTAGCAGAAGCCCACTTTGGAGGAAGATGATAATACGCCTATTTAAGAATACTTCCCCAGCTCCTGCTAAAGGTAACCATATAACAGCTCTGGCAATTTTAGAGATAAAAGTGGATCTTGTACAAGTGAGCTTCTAATAGAAGGGATCTTGATAGAAGAGAGGATCTAATGTATAACATGGAGACTGTAGTTAATAACACTATAAAAAAGAGAGATATAAGTAGAAGTCTGCTTAATAAAGCTACCAGGTATGTGATACAAGAAAGCAGATCTGGCAAGCATGAACCTTTGTCCTCGCTACATTCTGCTACATCCAGGAGCACATACATGAAACCTAGGAGTATTGAAGCCATTTTTTGGCCTAAGGAAGGCAGATCTTTTCCCTGGGTGGTACAGTGGAAAGATTCAAGGCACTTGGATCCTGATAGCATGCCTCGAGGAGCTGCTGCACCAGCACGGACTGCCAACCTCTGGACTTCTTGTTACATGAGAAGAATAAACCAAAAGTTGTTGGTCAGTAGTACCACTTGCTGACACCTGAGAATTCAATGTCTCCTGCCCTCCTTTTCCCTTAAGAGGCCCCCTTTAGTGTTGTGCTCTAGAATTTGTCAACCTTAAAAATAAAAACCAATTATTTTTAAAAAAAAGAAAGAAAGAAAAATGTGGATTCAGATCACTTACACTCTTGTGCTGTTCTGCTCCTCAAATATTTGAAAGTTATATTAATTTTCAGGGGCGCCTGGGTGGCTCAGTCATTAAGCGTCTGCCTTTGGCTCAGGCAGGATCCCACAGTCCTGGGATTGAGCCCCGCATCAGGCTCCCTGCTCCGCGGGGAGCCTGCTTCTCCCTCTCCCACTACCCCTGCTTTTGTTCCCTCTCTTCCTGTGTCTCTCTCTGTCAAATAAATAAATAAAATCTTTTAAATAAATGATTATATTAATTTTCAAAAATTCTGTAGGTTATCTTTAAACATTTAAATACCTCATTTTTTCCCCCACCAACATTAGTCACAACATTAAACTTTCTCTATTTAAATGAAGACATTAGTCCCCTTGCCATTCTCTCCAACATTCCTCCCCACTTTGTACATCTCATTCACTTGGTGTCATACATTTCCTTTTATCTTGTCTAGGATAATATTTGCACTCAGAATTGAGACACTTAAGCTTTATATTGAAATCCTGTAATACAATAATAGTATGAACTCTATTGCTTTTTTAATGTGTCTGATGTGCTAACCAAAGACAAATATTAGTTTCAAAGTCAAGTGAATTATTACTATTATTATTATTTTATTTTCTCTCTTAGTTTTTTTTCTCAAAAGTTTTCAAGTCTTTTGGTTTTAGTTGTTTCATTTTTGGTTATGATGTTTTTGAAAAATATTTTTTTCCTATAATTTTCTTCTGGATGTGGATGAAAAATATAAATAATGGCCATTCCTCATCCTTAAGTTTACCGTGGTACCATAGGCTATACCTGTCCCTGCTTCATTCTAAGAGTTTCTGAACCTGTTCAACTGCACTGAATCTACTGTGATTTGGATCTCATGTCTTCTCTCTCTCTTTTTTTTCCCTCCATCCAGAAATGTTCTCAAAAAAGATAGGAAATACAAGAATTTCAATGCTGGAAACATTTTTATTCTGCCCTCATATCTGATTGTTTGGATGTAAAATCTGGGTTCAAAATCATGTGAAGTCATTTACTCTACTAATTTCTACCATTCAGTTTTCTTGATGAGAATTCCAATGCTAGGCTAGGTCCTTTTAAATGGTTTGATTTTTTCCTCTCTCTCGACACTTATAGGACATTCTCTTCATAATTTGTACCCAAATCTCATGATTCATACATTTCTTGGTGTGAACTTCTTTTTTATGAGTTCTGTCTGGCACAGGTGAGCTTCTATCTTCAAATCTGGGAAGATGTTGTGTTCTCTTCTCTTTTTCTATTTCTTTCTCTGATAAAGTCTCTTCCTCATTATGTGTATATTTATCTTCTCTCTTTGGGGGATTTCTTTCAGTCAGATATTGAAATTTTCTTCTTTCTTATTTTTTTATTTTGATAAAAAAATCTTATTTTTATATATACTTATGTTATTTTATGATTTAAATATCGTTCAATTTTCAGTTTTTTTTTTCTTTTCTTTATTTATTTGACAGAGATAGAGAGAGACAGAGAGAGAGGGAACACAAGCAGGGGGAGTGGGAGAGGGAGAAGTAAGCTTCCCGCTGAGCAAGGAGCCCAATGTGGGACTCGATCCCACATGACCCAAGCCAAAGACAGACACTTAATGGCTGAGCCGCCCAGGTGCCCCTCACTTTTCATTTTTCTAATATTTTTTTTAAGCAAACATATTTAGGATGTAAGTGCCCTTATCTGTTCTCTGATTATTCTTTTGCCATGGACCAGTGTTTTTGTTTTGTAGATGTAAGTTCTTCTTGAATCCCTCTGCAAATATATTTGAGAGTTTTGTTCATATTAAACTCTGTTTTCCTCGAACTGTTTTCTCAGGATCTAGTGTCCTGTTTGGTGGTGTTATCTTAGTTATTCATGCCTTTGCTTTTATATATTGTTGTAAAAGCACTGGTTCTAGGATGAAGAATTAAATACCTCATGGGGATTTCCTTGTCTTTACCCCAAAGCCTCTGCTTTGGGGAAATCTCATAGTAAGGTCTATGGATGTAGGTTGAATGGGCTTCTTTAAAGTTATCATAAAAGCCATCTATGAAAAATCCACAGCAAGTATCATTCTCAATGGAGAAAAACTGAGAGCTTTTCCCCTAAGATCAAGAACATGGCAGGGATGTCCACTATCACCACTGCTATTCAACATAGAACTAGAAGTCCTGGCCTCAGCAATCAGACAACAAAAAGAAATAAAAGGCATCCGAATCAGCAAAGAAGAAGTCAAACTCTCACTCTTTGTAGACGATATGATACTTAATGTGGAAAACCCAAAAGACTCCATGCCAAAACTGCTAGAACTCATACAGGAATTCAGTAAAGTGGCAGGATATAAAATCATGCACAGAAATCAGTGGCATTCCTATACACCAACACCAAGACAGAAGAAAGAGAAATTAAGGAGTCGATCCCATTTACAATTGCACCCAAAACCATAAGATACCTAGGAATAAATCTAACCAAAGAAGGAAAGGATCTGTACTCAGAAAACTATAAAATACTCATGAAAGAAATTGAGGAAGACACAAAGAAATGGAAGAACGTTCCATGCTCATAGGTTGGAAGAACAAACATTGTGAAGATGTCAATGCTACCTAGAGCAATCTACACATTCAGTGTGATCCCCATCAAAATACCATCCACTTTTTTCAAAGAAATGGAACAAATAATCCTAAAATTTGTATGGAACCAGAAGAGACCCCGAATAGCCAGAGGAATACTGAAAAAGAAAAGCAAAGCTGGTGGCATCACAATTCCAGACTTCAGGCTCTATTACAAAGCTGCCATCATCAAGACAGTATGGTACTGGTACAAAAAATGACACATAGATCAATGGAACAGAATCGAGAGCCCAGAAATGGACCCTCAACTCTATGATCAACTAATCTTCAACACAGCAGGAAAGAATGTCCAATGGAGAAAAAGTCTCTTCAACAAACGGTGTTGGGAAAATTGGACAGCCACATTAGAAGAGTGAAACTGGACTATTTTCTTACACAGATAAATGGAAATGGATGAAAGACTTCAATGTGAGACAGGAATCCATCAAAATCCTAGAGGGGAACACAGGCAGCAACCTCTTCAACCTCAGCCACAGCAACTTCTTCCTAGAAACATCGCCAAAGGCAAGGGAAGCAAGGGCAAAAATGAACTATTAGGACTTCATCAAGATAAAAAACTTTTGCACAGCAAAGGAAACAGTCAACAAACCCAAGAGACAACCAACAAATGGGAAAAGATATTTGCAAACGATCTATCAGATAAAGGGCTAGTATCCAAAATCTATAAAGAACTTATCAAACTCAACACCCAAAGAACAAATAATCCAATCAAGAAATGGGCAGAAGACATGAACAGACATTTCTGCAAAGAAGAGATCCAAATGGCCAACAGACACATTAAAAATTGCCCAATATTACTTGTCATCAAGGAAATACAAATCAAAACCACAATGAGATACCACCTCCCATCAGTCAGAATGGCTAAAATTAATAAGTCAGGAAACGACAGATGTTGGCGAGGATGCAGAGAAAAGGGATCCTTCTTACACTCTTGGTTGGAATGCAAGCTGGTGCAACCACTCTGGAAAACACTATGGAGGTTCCTCAAAAAGTTGAAAATAAAGCTACTATGACCCCACAATTGCACTACTGGGTATTTACCCCAAAGATACAGATGTAGTAAGCAGAAGGGGCACGTGCACCCCAATGTTTATAGCCGCAACGTCCACAATTGCCAAACTATGGAAAGAGCCTAGATGTCTATCGACAGATGAATGGATAAAGATGTGGTGTGTGTATATATATATATATATATATATATATATATATATATATATGTATGTATGTATATTTACAATAGAATATCATGCAGCCCTCAAAAATTGAAATCTTGCCATTTGCAATGATGTGGATGGAACTAGAGAGTATTATGCTAAGCGAAATAAATCAATCAGAGAAAGACAATTATCATATGATCTCACTGATGGGGGAAGGGAGGGAAAAATGAAACAAGACAAAACCAGAGAGGGAGACAAACAATGAGAGACTCTTAATCTCAGGAAACAAACTGAAGGTTGCTGGAGTGGAGGAGGGGGGAGGGATGGGGTGGCTGGGTGATGGACAATGGGGAGGGTATGTGCTATGATGAGCACTGCGAATTGTGTAAGACTGATGAATCACGGTCCTGTGCCCCTGAAACAAATAATACATTATATGTTAATAAAAAAATAAAAAAAATAAAGTGAGCAGAGGGGTTAGAACTCTCAATGTCTTGAAGAAACAAAACAAAGCAAGCATTGCTTTTTTTTCTGGGAGACAAGTTCCTGTACCAGAACTCTTAGACCTTCCCATATGATTTCTTCAACTGGGCTGTGGTTTTATTTAAATAAAACTAAAAACTCCGTTAGGGAAGAATGGTATTTCTCTTGTTTGACAGTGAATCCCCAGTGTGTAGGAATGTTTTTATTAGAATGGAAACTTCAAAAGTGAAGATATAATCCAAATGAATATCTTTGACAACTTTGTAAAAAATCAATTGACTACACATATTGGCATCTGTTTCAAGACTTTACGTTCTGATTTGTTGATCAATCTCTTTCTATTTTACAGCCATACCAAATTCTCTTAGTTATTGAAACATTATAGTAAAATCTGGAATCAAGTAGTGTCAGCTTTACAACTTAGTTCTCAATTCTTCAATTTATCATGGCTATTTTGGGTCTTGTAAATTTCCAAACAATTTTTTTTTAAATTTTACTTACTTATTTGAGAGAGAAAGAAGGAGGGAGGGAGAGAAAAAGCAGGAGCAGGGGAGGTGCAGAGGGAGAGGGAGAAGCAGACTCCCCACTGAGTAAGAGTCCATGCAGGGCTCAATCCCAGGACCCTGGGATCTTGACCTGAGCCGAAGGCAGATGCTTAACTGACTGAGCCACCCAGGTGCCCCTCCTTGAAATTTCATTTTTTGAGTTTTGTTATGGATAATGCTGGCCTCCTAATATCATTTGGGAAATATTCTTTCCTATTCTATTATACAAAGGGGTCTGTGTATAATGAATATTCTTTCATTATTAAATATTTAGAAAAATTCAGCAATGAAGCCATCTATACCTGGTATTTTCTATGTGGGAAGATTTGTAGATAGACATTATTAAAAAAGGATATAGAATGATACAAGTTGCAAATTTTTTCTTATGTGAATCTTGGTGGTTTACATCATTTGAGGAATTTTTCCTTTTCATAACAGTTATCAAAGTATAGGTATATCATTGATTATTGTATTCTCTTACTGTTTTTTAGTATTTTTTATATCTGTTGTCATTTCTCCTATTCATTCCTAATATTGGTCATTTGTGCTTTCTTTCTCTTTCTCTTTCTTTTTTTAATCAATCTGGTTAGATATTTCTGAAAATCAATTTTTTACCTTTTTAAAAAAACAGCTTTTGTTTTTGTTGATTTTTTCCTATTGTTTTTCCATTTCATATTTAATTAATTGCTGATCTTATTTTATTATTTCCTTCCTTCTGCCCAGTAAAAATAAGGGTTTTATTGAGGTATATAGTTTCTAAAATGAGGTTTATTTTACCTTTCTTTTTCTAAATTCTTTTTTTTTCTAAGTTCTTAAAATGGAGGCTTAAATCATTGGTTTGAAAGATTTCTTATATTTTTTAAAGATTTATTTTATTTCATTTTTAAAGATTTTATTTATTTTATTTTCTTATATTTTTAAAACATTTTATTTATTTATTTATTTGAGAGAGAGAGCACGTATGCCTTTGTATGTATTCAAGGGGGGTTGGGGGGGAAGAGGAGCAAGGGAGAAGGGAGAGGGAGGGGGAAAGAATCTCAACAAGACTTGTGCTGAATGAGGAGCCCAATGAGGGGCTGGAACTCCCGACTCTGAGATCATGACCTGAACTGAAACCAAGACTCAGGTGCTCAGTTGACCTAACAGGCCAGGCACCCCTCTTATTTTTTATTATAACCACTTAAAAATACTGTGGTTATAGTCTTGGGCTCTCTTTTTGTCTGTGTCTCTTTGTTTTTTGTGTGTGTCACTCTCTCTATCTGTCTCCTGTTTCCTCCCTCCCTCTCTCCCTCTCTCTCTCTCTCTGATCACTTGTACTGGGGGAATCAAGGTACCATGTTGTGAGAATTTCTATGGAGTGGCCCAGATTATCTTGTTAGAATCCATGACCCTTTATTTAATAAGTTATAAAGAATTGGAGCTCTATGTCCAATAGCTCTCAAGAACAAAGCCTGACAACAACCAAATGAGCAGGCTTAGAAGCAGATCCTTTGACCCTCGTTGAGTATCAAGATGTTTACAGCTCCAGTTAGTGCAATCTCATCAGAGACCTTGAGACGGAAGCACCAAGCTAAGCTGCTTCTGGAATGCTTTCCACAGCATCTATGAGAAAATAAAGGTTTTTAAAACTGTTACTTCTTGGAATAATTTGTTTAAAAAAAAAGAATTAATATAATATTCTGTCTTACATTCTCTATCTTTTAATTGGTATGTTTACATTTAATATTTACACTTAATGAAATTATAATATGGTTGTGTTTAAAACTGTCACCTTGTTATTTGTTTTCTATTTGTTCTCCTTTCCTTTGTTCCCCTTTCCTTCCTCTCCTATATGTACATTTTTTTATTATCACATTTTATCTACCCCACTGGGTATATACATATTTTTTTTGTTCTTGCTGTAGGGTTTATAATACAGCCCTCTAACTTTCATGTATAACTCTTACAATCCTATACTAATATTTTCCCTTTCCCATAGTTTGGGCTATTTCATTCATGTCTTTCTGCAATGCAATAAACCACACAATGTATTTTACTTTTGTTTTAAGCAATTGTCTTTTACAGAGATTTAAAAACTGGGAAAAGAATATTTTACATTTACCCACAAACTTACAAATTGTAACTCAATTTATTCCTTTGTGAAGGTCCAAATTTCTATCTTTTATAGTCTTCTTTCTACTGGAAAATTTTTGTGTATTTCTCAAGAAAGGTCTGCTGACCTTTATCCATGTTGTAGCATGAATTTGTACTTTATTCCATTTTATTGCCAAAATAATATTCCATTGTATGGGTATGCCACATAATGTTTATCTATCCATCAGTTTATAGACATTTGGGTTGTTTCCATTTGGGTTGTTTTGGCTATTATGAATCAAGCTGCTATGGCCATTTTTGTGCAAGTTTTTGCATTGACCCATTTTTCAATTCTTTTGCACATATGCCTATGAGTGGGATTGCAGAATCAAATGAAAATTCCAGGCTTAACTTTTTCAGGAACCGGCACTCCATCTTCCCAAGTGTTTCCACCAGTTTACATTCTCACCAGCAGTATATGAGAGTTCCAATTTCTTCATATTCTAACCAACATTTGTTAATGTGTCTTATGTTCATTATAACTCTGTTAGAAAGTGGGAAGTGGTAACTCACTGTGGTGCTGATTTGCATTTCCTTGATGGCTATTGAGATTAAATACCTTTCTATGTGCTTATTGAACATTCATATATCCTCTTTGGAGAAATGTCTATTCAATTACGTTGTCCATTTTATAATTGGGTTAGTGTGTTTTTATTATTGAGTTATAAACATTCTTTGTATATTCACAGCTACCTTGACTGGGCGGCTGCTGGTTGTCAAGGCTCTTGGTGAGGCAAGAGTTGGACAATAATGGGGCAGTTGAACTGCCACAAAGTTAGCTGTTCTTATTGAGATTCAGCATTGTTTTGTTTTGTTTCTTAAATCAATAAATGCTCCTTGGATTTCTGCAAATCTGTGGTTAATTTGGAGAGCTCTTGAAAAGTTGATTTTGACAATTTCTTGCCACTATTTTGCTGCTTTTATGAAGGGACAGAATTCTGGATCTCTTTATTCCATCATTTCAGAAGTCTTGCCTATGATTCGTTATGTGTTGTTTCTTTTTTCTTTTTTAAAAACTTTTATAGTTTGGAAGTTATATATACTGGCTAATATTGCTTTGCCACAGACTACCCTGAAACTTGATGGTTTAAAACAAAAGCAATTTTATTATGCTCATCGATTATATGGGTCAAAAACTAACACAGAGTTACACCTGGGTGGCTCAGTTGTTAAGCGTCTGCCTTCGGCTCAGGTCATGGTCCCAGGGTCCTGGGATCGAGCCCCACATTGGGGTCCCTGCTCGGTGGGAAGCCTGCCTCTCCCTCTCCCATTCCCCCTGCTTGTGTTACCTCTCTCGCTCTATCTCTCTCTGTCAAATAAATAAATAAAATCTTAAAAAAAAAAAAACTAACACAGAGCATAATAGGAATAGGTTGCCTCTTTTCTTCTATGTCTGAGACCTCATCTGGGAAGACATGAAGACTGGGAGTGAGTTCTCATTGGTTAGCTTCTCCTTCTTACCCTCCTTTATGGAGTCTAATTTTTTTTAACATACTTTAAATGTTACTCCTTAGAATTTTGGACACTTTTTTCCTTCTCATCAATCTGTAGTAGTCTTTTGGGTGATATTATCCCAACGCTTCTGTTTATGGCTCCTGAAATCTATATTTGAAGCACATTTTCTCTCCCAAGCTTCACATCAGTATATAGCTAAAAAGTCTAAACTCAACATGCCATAAATGTTCCTTTGCAAAAATCTATGTCTTTTGCTGTTTCCTAGTGAATGATTGCAGTGTTCAGTATTTTATCCAAGTAAGAAAACTTGGAGTTATCATTTCCTCTTTAACCTCAAATTCACTGAACTTCTTACATTTTCTCTAGATCAGAATTCTCACCTAAATTTTTCTATTTTCCAGATCTGTGCTGTAGCTATAGGTAAAAACACTCAGAGGAGACTTTAAATTCTACACATCAAGTATTTGCTGATAGAAAACTTTATAATTCATAAGAAAGTCATGTCAATATTAATTCAAGATTATGGTAGAATTAATGTGGAATGTGGAAAATTGTAAACACAATGAGTTCACTGAAGATAGGGAAAAGGACAGAAGTATTTTTTTTAAGATTTTATTTATTTATTCATGAAAGACGGAGAGAGAGAGAGAGGCAGAGGGAGAAGCAGGCTCCCAAGGAGCAGGGAGCCCGACGTGGGACTCGATCCCAGGACCCTGGGACCATGACCTGAGCCGAAGGCAGATGCCTAACCATCTGAGCCACCCAGGCGCCCAGGACAGAAGTGTTAAATGCTGAATTATATATGAAGAAGTTAAATAAAATTCTTAAGGACCTGAAAAGAAGACCCCTGGATTGCTGCCTATGTTCAGAATTAATTATGATAAAAGGTTAACTTTAGAATTAGAAATGGCTTTTCTTTGTTTTGGATATTTTTGTATTCTTCCAAATTTTCTTATACTTTATAACAAGAAAAAAATCCTTTAAAAATGTTTTTAACTTGCTTTTATTCTCATCACATTTTACTCCCTGTTGTGTTTTGTTTGATTGTTCTTATAAATACATCACCAATAGTGTCTTATTATGTGATTAAGGTGTTTATGACTTTGTGTCTAAGACTCAAGCACACTTTGCTGAAATTATGGAAAGGTAGCATAAACCATGATTGATGACTGATACCTAAAAGTTGTCTGTCATGTGGGTAGAGGAGGACTTCTGTCAGTTTAGTAAATAAGCTACCACTCTTTCCATCTCTTGTACCTAACCCAACATTGAACTCACAAGCCGCCATAATATAGTTGTGTAATTGAAAAGGCCAGAGGACACCCACATGAAAATAGATTGATAAAAAGTAGAAAGTTCATTTTTATTAATAGTAATGTTACAAGTTAGTGTTATAGAGTAGGGTAGACTTATAATTTACAGTATATCCCCTGTGGTATTGATGGGTTTAGGGACTGGCTTTTGGTATTCCCGTACAACACAGCAGGGCTCAGTACTGCAGTAATTATATATGTACTCCCAACTGTTGCAGGAAGTCTTGCAGGCACCACGAACAAGGTAACATTCTCTTTTTCTCTCTACATCTTCTTTTGTTTTTTTCTGTGAAGCTAAGCAAAAGTATCTATGATCATAAATCCAGATTTAATCCCCTTGCATAAATAGGTGGATAGGTAATAGATAGACAGACAAGCATATAAAGTTGTTTAAAGTATAAAGGTAAACCATTTCGTTTCTAAAATCATGTCCAGTCAATTATATTAAAAAGTTCACATTTTATCCCCTACAAATTGTGACAATATAAATACTTATTTATCCAACAATATTTCCTTTGCCACTAGCTTTTTTTTAAAATGGAATATCATTAAGTATCTAATCTGTGCATGCTTCCTCAAAAGTAAAGAGAAAAAAATGTGGAAAAAATAGTCTACCTGTTTGTGTTCTAAATAACCATCTACCTCTAACACCCCCTCTCCCCCTAAAATTACTGGACCAGTTATAGAAAGCTTAATTTTGACAACAGCTAGAGTTATCAGTTCATTAAGTCACATTTAAAAAGAGAAGGCAGTAGGAAGTATGTAAGAAGTCATAGTCTCATCAAACAAAATAACAAACAGGTTTAATTCTACATCCTGGGAATTTTTTTCCCTTTTATTTTCTCAACTATCAGTCCAGTTCATTTCTTCTTTCATGTAAAATAGAGTGAATTGCATTATAGGTTCATGTGGAGTCTCCTAACAACAATTTAATTGTTTGACTTTTTCCAGAGTAAAGCATTTATAAAAAACATTTTGTTCTTCCCTCCTTTTTCATATTAACAAATATTACCTGATGGACCACAAGACACAGTGAAGACAAAGGTCAGGAAAATACAAAGTATCTTCATTGCTGATATTGTTACTTCAGTGAAGTTGAGGCAGACCTCAAAATGTCTGAGAGTTGTGCTATTTCTTGATACAAGAAAGATGAACTCTTGTTTTTATAGCCTTCTCAGAGTAATTACTATTCTGATTAATGCCGCCTTTCAAGATTGAGTACATATTCATGTACTGTGTAATAGCAACAAACAGAATAGAGGACTTAGTTCTATTATGACCTCAATGAGCCAAATGTGAACTCATTTTCAGTTACACAGGCAAATAATAGGATGAAAGTCTTTTTAGATTTTTTAATTGAAAGCACACAATCAGTCTCATCTATATTTTCAGTCACATGCTTTCTTGAGTATCTATTATGTGTCAGGCAGTGTTTTAAACACTTTATATAGATTAGCTAGCTTAGTCTTCATTACAAATGCTACGACATAGAAACTTCCCCTTTTCCAGTTGAGGAAATTGTGGCACAGAGGGATTATGTAATTGCCTCACATCAGACGTGTAGTGACTGGCAGAGCCGAGGTAGACTACAAGGTAATTTGATGCCAGAGTACATACTCTCATCTTCCACCTTCTTCACCCTTGTAACTGAGTAAAATGATGTTTATCATGTGACATTATCCTCTGTATACTGGTCTGAATTAGACAGTTCCTGGGATGCAATTTTTCTACAAAAAGAAAATATTTCTAAAACATAGTTTCGGTACTGTTACATTATAAATTACCATAGTGATGCTGTAAGAATAATCATTATAATGCTTTACTTATTCATAGGACTGACTACCTCATTCATAGGGGAAAGCAGTATGTTAAAACTTGAAAGAGCACTGGATTTAGATACAGAAAACTAATCTTAGTATCTGGCTCTTCTGTACAGTAGCTGTATATTTGAGACAAATATTCACTGACTGAGCTTCAAGATTCTCTTTGAAGGCTGGATTGGTAAGACCAGCCACCTGCAGGGGTTTCAGGTAAGAATTAAAGAGACACCATATGCATAAAAGGATTTAAAAGTAATTGACATATAAATATAAATACTTTTACTGAGTGTGAAAATCCAAAACATATATCCTTACAACTTAAATGATTTATGTTCTAACTCCCTCTGTCATTGAGGAAAAACAAATTATAAGGATATTCTATAATCTGGGTTTTAAAAGCAGTAATCTAAAAAAATTATTAAAAGCAGTTTTGTTCATTCTCTTCTTCATTTCTTATACAAAAGTTGCTTATATATTTATAGCCACAGCATGGGAAATTGATTTTCTCAATATCCTCTTTCTAAAAACACCAAAAAAAAAAGACACTTTAAACTGCTGCAGTTTTACTAGGACCCATTGTATGTAAGTAGAGCAAAATAACAGATATGAAAAATACAGTAGAAAATTAACAGGCCTGGTATTAGCATAGTGGGGGCATGCGTAAGAAGACGACCTAGGACAAAATGGCCCATTTCTGTTTCAGTGCAGCTGTATCCATTCCCCTGTCTAAAATAAGCCACTATCAAGCTGTGGCTGGAATATCAGCCAGATTCTTATATATTGGATGATCTTTTCTCTCTTTGCTAAAATGTGAGGTTGTAACTAGCAATGTCTGGATCACACAGAACAAAGACAAGGATTTGAGTGATTATCATCCCAATTCTAGCCAGTAAGTGATATAAATCGAATTGGATGCACAGGAGAGAATTTATTGATTTATTGTTTCAAATGGATATTTTAGGGCTTAATTTGAGAGAGATCCAAATTCTAGATTTCTACTAATAACAACTTTTTAAAAGGGGGGAATACAAAGTGTGGGAAAAAGGACAAAAATTAGATTGTAAGCAGTGATTAAGAAAAAGAGAGGAGACAGAGGAATTTTTTTTTAAAGGTGAGAGAATTGACCTGAAGTATATGAACCAAATAGTAAAAATATTTCTGCTAAAGTAAGAATTTTGGATTATTAGATGGTGAAGTTTTTTTACTTTCTTTTTACAAGGTTAGATGATTATAGCTAATAATTACATACTTCAAAGCCACAGGTAAGGACTCTTAAAGTTGTCGGTTCTTGGTGAAAAGAGTGTGGCTAGGTTTTAGGGATTTGGGGTTGATTTGTGCCTACCAAGGGAGGTTTTCCAGGCCAGTGCTGGTATGTTGAGAATGCCAGAAAAGAGTATGATGTTAAGACAGATGGTAAGGAAAGGAGAAGGAGAGGAGAGGAGAGGAGAGGAGAGGAGAGGAGAGGAGAGGAGGGGAGGGAAGGGAAGGGAAAGGAAAGGAAAAAGGAAAGGAAAGGAAAGGAAAGGAAAGGAAAGGAAAGGAAAGGAAAGGAAAGGAAAGGCAAGGAAAGGCAAGGCAAGGAAAGGAAAGGAAAGGAAAGGAAAGGCAAGGAAAGGAAAAAGGAAAGGAAATGCTATTCTCTTATAGAAGTTTCCAGTAAAACCTGACACTCTTCTGCATCAAGCCTTGATTTGTTGGTCTGGCACTAGGTCTTAGCTTTCATAGTCCAGAGAATAAGAGCCTAAAACAACACTAAAGTCTCTTTCGCTGTAAAACTATGATGCCATTTTCATTCTTTGCTCTTCACTACCAGGCACCATGCATTATTTCACCCCTCCACCTAAAACAAACAAAAAAATTTTTTGACTATTTTAATGCACTGATGGCTGCAAAGCTTTAAGTTTAAAGAATCCATTATGGGACTCATTTTATACACCAGTGGCAGGCTGATTGGCACTTTTGCAAATTTTCAAATTGGTCAGAATCATAAAACCTTTTTTACAGATGAGGACAATGAGGATTAAATTACTAAGAAAACAAAAGACTGCAGAGATGTCAGTGGCTGGAACTTCTGCTATACTTTCTACTTCTTTCCACTATAAAAAGCTTTTATGCAGGCTCTAATAATTATTGATGGTTCATATCTTTAGGACCCATGAGCCCCAGAAGCTCATGCTCTGTCCTTCTTGAACCTGCTGCACCTTGAAAACATCTATTAAATGCCTCTACAGTGCAAGGCACTGTTCCATGTAACTTACAGGTATCCTGTGTTTAAATCTCATGAAAGCCCTAGGAAGTAGGAATAATATTTAGCCCCATTTTCATGCACAAGGATATTGACACAGAGATTTAACTAAGTTACTTGCTTAAAGTAACAAAGTCAACCACTAGCTGGGAAGTGGTGAAACTGAGATTGAACATGGTCTATTGCTAGAGCCCACATTCTTAACCATTATTATTAATACATACCCCAGTCACCTGGAATACTTGTCTCAGAGTTACAGGGGGAGTTTATATAATATAATAATGAAAATGAGGTTTCCAATGTAAAAGAAACACTACAATTCACTTGTTCTCACTATTTTTACAGCTTAAGGACACTCTGAAAGAAATTTTGTAGAGAAAACAGTCCTAGGAGATTGTTTTTAGGAGAATCTAGAGAAAATTTGGAGAATAGCAGATACTGATCTTTCCTTTCCTCCTAACAAATATCTTTCCAGTCCAGTCTGAGTCTTCCCTGACATTCTAAGGAGGAGGGGAGAACATCGCATATTTTATATTCTCACTGAGGATAGTTCAAAAACAAGTTCTTGTGCAGAACGCTGGTGCCCTGTGTAGCTATTGTTCTATATTAAGCCATACATGGGTGTTAAAGGCAATGATATAAACTTTTATTTATTTATTTATTTATTTATTTATTTATTTATTTATTTATTTATTTAATTTCAAATTCCAGTTAGTTAACATACAATTGTAATATTAGTTTCAGGTGGACAATATGGTAATTCAACACTTCCATATAGCACCCCATGCTCGTCACAAGTGCCTCCTTAATCCTCATCACCTAGTTCACTCACCCACTCCTCCACCTCTCCTCTGGTAACCATCAGTTTATTCTCTCTAGTTGAGTCTTAAACATTAAATTTTAAATCAACATTAAAGATAACTATTAGAATGTATGGTCTCATGGGATAATGTTATCCAATGTCTATTGGCTTTTATGCTTTGTCTTGATCTGGGGGACAAATTTATAGTTTACCAAATGTGTTTTTTGTACTATCCCATTACTTATGAATCATCCTCTTAAAAAATTATACATAAAAGAATTGATGTTTAGCCAGTTGCTGACAGTCTTATCACACTGTTACGGCAGTGTGAAAAGTATCTGCCTAATCACTACTATTAGTACTAGTGCTACCACTGCTAACTACTAATGAAGCATCAGGACAATGGGTATGTTTATGTAAGTTATTGAGTTCCAGTAATTACCTCTTCCAGTGGGTGGGATGATGGCTACCACCCACACTTTCTTTTTCTTTTTTTTAAGATTTATTTATTTATTTGAGAGAGAGAGCAGGAGCAGTATGGGCAGACGGAGAGAGAGAATCCAAAGCAGACTCCAAACTAAGTGCAGAGCTTGATGCAAGGCTCAGTCTGACAACCCTGAGATCAAGACCTGGGCCAAAATCAGGAGTTGGTTGCTCGACGAACTGCGCCACCTAGGCGCCCCTATCACCCACACTTTTTTTTTTTTTTTAGTGGTCAATGACTTTTTATTTTTCCAAGTATGGAGAGATAAAAATTTAAAACACAAATACCATCTATTGTCACCATTTCATAAGATAAATACCATTTTAAACTAAAAATGCTGGAAGGATATAAGCTTATAATAAAGGTCTTTCCTTTAATTGAATAAGACTATGAAAGATTCATGAGGTTTAATTTCTGATTTCAGAGCTAGCTAATGAAAATTTCCCCGACTGACTGGCTTAAGTCTGTGTACTGGTATGTGGGAATCACCAAACATCAGCCCATGGCATCCACATTTATGAATAAAGTTTTCTGAAAACAGATGTAACTTAGATACAGCAGGCTCTACTTTTCCCCATCTTTACACTGACAGCATATTCTTTTTGTCTTTTTTTCTTTTATTTTTTTTATTGTTATGTTAATCACCATACATTACATCATTAGTTCTTGATGTAGTGTTCCATGATTCATTGTTTGTGCATAACACCCAGTGCTCCACGCAGAACGTGCCCTCCTTAATACCCATCACCAGGCTAACCCATCCCCCCACCTTCCTCCCCTCTAGAACCCTCAGTTTGTTTTTCAGAGTCCATCGTCTCTCATGGTTCGTCTCCCCCTCCGACTTACTCCCCTTCATTCTTCCCCTACTGCTATCTTCTTCTTTTTCTTTTTTCTTAACATATCTTGCATTATTTATTTCAGATGTACAGATCTGTGATTCAACAGTCTTGCACAATTCACAGTGCTCACCATAGCACATACCCTACCCAATGTCTCTCACCCAGCCACCCCATCCCTCCCACCCCCCACCACTCAGCAACACTCAGTTTGTTTCCTGAGATTTACAATTCCTCATATCAGTGAGGTCATATGTTACATGTCTTTCTCTGATTGACTTATTTCACTCAGCATAACACCCTCCAGTTCCATCCACGTCATACAAAAGACAAGATCTCATTCCTTTTGATGGCTGTATAATATTCCATTGTATATGTATACCACTTCTTTATCCATTCATCTGTCGATGGACATCTTGGCTCTTTCCAAGTTTGGCTATTGTGGACATTGCTGCTATAAACATTGGGGTGCACATACCCCTTCGGATCCCTACATTTGTATCTTTGGGGTAAATACCCAGTAGTGCAATTGCTGGATCATAGGGTAGCTCTATTTTCAACTGTTTGAGGAACCTCCATACTGTTTTCCAGAGTGGCTGCACCAGCTTGCATCCCCAACAACAGTGTAGGAGTGTTCCCCTTCTCCGCATCCCCGCCAACATCTGTCATTTCCTGACTTGTTAATTTTAGCCATTCTGACGGGTGTGAGGTGGTATCTCATTGAGATTTTGATTTGGATTTCTCTGCTGCCGAGTGATGTTGAGCACTTTTTCATATGTCTGTTGGCCA